>NC_067463.1:22807500-23107500 GCF_025434085.1 Hippocampus zosterae
CACGCGCGTGGCGTTAAGTGTATTAAGGAGCGAGCCGGAGGAGTGTCACCCTCTGTGCTTTTCAGGACGAGTACATGCCCGATATAGCCGCTCGAGCTCTATGTGGGTTCGTTTTTTTTTTTTTTTTTTTTTGGTGCTGTATCGCTTGCTAGCTGTGATGAAAGCCATAGAGCGGGAGCTAGCAAAGAGCCCGCGAGCATTTCGGGGAGGTTATTTGTTGCCGATGTGCCTTCTTAACTACCGAATAAGAAAGTGAATGTCGTTTGTTTGTTTCTCATAACCAGAAATCGACCACGTGTGTGCGCTCGCGCGCGTGAGTGACCGAGCGATTTAATGTAATCAATCCGCAGAGCGAGCGAGAGTTTGTGTGCGAGCGAGTGGCGATGGTGGGCAGCGATTGCCGAGATTGATGAGAGGGAAAAAATGATGCGATGGAAGCGTGGAGTGCGGCTGAATTGCCTCTTATTAGCATCCGGCTAGTGCGGCTCCTCCGGAAAGTGCCGCTCTGGATTTCGTGCCAGGCGGACAAGCGGCGGCTTTTTTTTTTTTTTTTTTCGTCATCGCGCACAAAATTTCATGTTTCATTGGATTTTTCTTCTTGTTCATTTCCGAAGCCCTGCAAGATTTTCTCCCCCAAAATTTGTGACATATCTTGCGCAATAGGCTGATCTCGTCTGCTGTTGTTTCCTCTTTTCCCCGAAACGTAGCCCCCATTTGGCGGCGGCCGCTCACGTTTGATGTTGTGGCTAATAGGGCGTAGCAGGTGATGGCAGCTCCAGCCTATTATCTCTGCTCTGCTGTCTAATAGCCACTGGCTTTAAGCATCTGGCATCAAGTACCCCCCACAGGATGCTCTCATACGCACACCCGCATAATCCACAGCCACACATGAAATGGCCAAAAGTGTTTTGCGCATATGCAGGCACGCGTGGCAGGGCGGGTGCTCCTTTTTCCTGCTGGGAATCGCCAGCCAGCTTTTAATTAGTGCGGGACATGGATTCACTTATCTGCTCTTTGACATCCATGGAAGCGCGCACACACACACACACACACACACACTCACCGACCGCTGCCGCCTCGCCGCTTGCCCTCGTCCATAAGCGGCGACCTATCCCATCCATCAGCGGTGTCGCAGAATGAGTCGCGGCATGTTGTGCCAGAAATAAAGGCGCTGCCTTCTGTGGGCTGCCCATCGATTCGCCATGGAAACAATGGCTATTGTGTGAAGGAACGCCACTGCGAGATGGAGCGGACGAGGAGGCTAAAGCTAGTCTCCGGGAGGAGAGACGCGATGATGATGATGATTTGTGGCACTTGCCGAGATTTGCTCAACAGCAGCCAGATTTTCTGAAGAAATTTTGCTCCATTTGGAATGTTTTTCAATATTTTTGGCATTTTTTTTGCTATTGTTTATTGCTCTGCAAATTTGACATGATGACCAGCGGGTGCGATGCTGCAGGAAAAGCCCCCTCCAACGCCACCTGTTGGTCACAAACAGAACAATTGCAATATTACAATACAATACAATACAATACATTCTGATTTATATATTGATAGTTATTTCATTCAAAATGTGATTTGAAATAGTTTAGAATAGGGCTTTATTTGTGTCTCGTGCAAAGCGTGTTCTAATTCTGCGCATGTTTGGACTTTGATCCCATTTGGTCGTTTCGCAGACGCGTGCATTTAGAAAGCGGCGTTTGCAACGTCGCAGGCGCAGCCAATGTCCTTCCCGGCCAATGGAGGCCTTTTAAAATCAGCGTAAGTGATCACGAACTGCAAGATCTCCACTTGCGGATGATGGAAGTCGGCCAGGGCGGTCCTAAATAACCGCTGTCAAGTGGGCACTCCAGAGACGGCTTTGGTGTCCGCGTGCCCACCCAAATTACGTGCCAATTATGACTCGCTAGTTTACGCGGCGTTCCCGGTCCGGGACCCGCAGCGCATGCCCATCCATCCGCTAGTCGGTCCGATCATCGGCTGACTCACAGCCAGCCGCCTGCTGCCGTTTTTACATCAGGCCTCGGGTTGCTGGAGTCCAGCGGAGTCATCATCAGTGGGCAGTGAGTGAAACGGAGTGGCTTACATATTTTTTTTTCTTTTTCCCTTCCCAAAGGCTTTCTCGCTATAAATATCCAACTGGCAATTCTGCCGGAGGAGAAGGAAAAGAGGGGGTGAGTGGGGGGGTTCCCGAGATGGGGGGGGGGCGGTGGAGGGGAGGGTCCGCGCTGTCGATTATCTCCCGCGCCGGGGCGCAAAATGACATTAGCATCTCTTTCTCTTCCAAGTGCCATAAGTCAAATGCATATTATGAGTCACGCTGCGTACGTCGGCGCACATCTCATTTTTATCCGTGCCACAATGCGGACAGTGAAGCCTTGCGACTTGCGGGGGTTATACCTCCAGTCCCGTCGCAATAATTTGCAGGGCACGACCGATATTTACTCTATAAGGCTAATGCGGATTGTCATGTGTAGTCGGGTATGATTTCTGACTTGAAATTAGTGCTGTCAGTCTAACGGGTTATTATCGCCATTAATTTAAGACCATTTTCCCCTCGGTTCATATTTTTTTTAATCGCGAGATTAATGCAGCATCACGTCACGGATGTTACGTTGCTCTAAAATAATAAAATGTGCTCCAAGTTTGAATCACTGCTCCAAGTGAAAAATGTTCAGCAAAAATTGAAAGTCGAAATTGTTGTTTCAGTCAATATTTGCATTTTGCACAAAGAAAACGGATCCACGATTCCATGTTGACGAGCGCATTAAAACGGGAAAAATAGGAGAAAAAGGAATCAAAGGAAATTTTGACTAGATAAAAATCTGTGATTAACTAATTCCGAGTTAACTATGAGATTATGCATTTGATCGCGATTAAATATTTGCATCGTTTGACAGCGCTAGTTTAAATGCTAATGTGCTAACAGGCGGAACGGTAGCACAAAAAGCACACCGACTGGCGGAGAACAAATTTGCAAGACGCCTTCTGTGGTTGGCCAGGACTTCAAACGTGAATTATTTCAAATGATATCATATGCAAAGAAACCTGCCACAAACATTCCTGGACGAGGATTTCCCCACGTTGGTCATTTGAATTCCGTGGTGTCTTGCTAACTAAAAAAAAACCTACAAGAAAACTTGTTGTGTCTTGGCCTCTTGTCAAGACTTTTCATCGACGTCCGCACCCGGTTCCCGCCAACATTTTGGCTAGCACACACCATTTTTTTAGCCATTCCACGGCGACTTTCCGCTTCCTGCGCGACAACACGTTGATGATATGATGTCGTTTTAAAGCGCCGTCACCGAGAATCATCCGCGTCGCGCGGACCCGCTCCCTTGACTTTCCCGCACGGCGCTCCGTGTTCGCCGGAGTACGTTTGGGGATTTGCCGCCGGAGCGTCGCATGTTTGCATAGAACATTTCCAGAGCAAAACATGTTTCGGAGCGCCCGGGGACGCGCGGCGCTCATCTCCGGTCGGTTGTCCATAGCGGAGCACTCGCTAGCGGTGTGTGTGTGTGGTCGGCATGTTAAATGCTATGCTAGCCGGGCTGTTAAATACTACAGTAACCCGGAAGCTTGGAGAGCGAGCGGGTGTTAAATAGTAAATAAGTCGGGGAGCCCGTGTCTCCCCGAGCTACACGCTATAGCGCTAACATACAGTAGCGTATATACGGTGCCGTTTTTACACTAACATCCATCCATCCATTACCTGTTCCGCCGGGTGCGCCGGAGCCTCTCCCGGCTGCCTTCGGGCAGTCGGCGGGGGTGTCGACAACCCGTTGTTAGCCAATCGCAGGGATTCCCGCTCACAGTCACACCCAGGGAGAATTTCCAGGGCTCACTCAACCTACCATGCATGTTTTTGGAATGCGGGAGCACTACCCGGAGAAAACCCGCACAGACACGGGGAGATCATGCAAACTCCACACAATCGAACCCACAACGTCTGCACTGCGATGCCGACGTGCTCGCCGCCTGACCCTTACACCAACATTTGACAACAAAAGCCAATGATCATGTCATCAGAACACCCGAATGCCGACGGCCTTTACTCTCGTTGGCTTGTTGGGGCAAGCACACGATTCATTATTTTAATATTGTTTTCTCTTAATGTCTTCTTTAATGTAAGCATTAAAAAAAATTTTTTTTGCACAATCTTCCTCTTCCAGGCTTGCCCCCCCCCCCCCCGCCCCCCTTGCCTTTTGTCAGCGCTAATTCTTTGTTAGCAGAAGGATTTCCAAGAACATCTGCTGAGTGTTTAGGGAGAATTAACGAGGTAACCGAAGACACAGCGCATGAAACCGGCTGCTCTTGTTTTCCGAGATTAGCGGCGTGGCACGTTAAGGAAAATATCTCAGCAAAGCCTCTGCCATTTTGCGCCCTGTCGCCGATTATGGCGTCGAAAAAAAACCCCACACACGCACGGGATAACGAGCAGGCTAGCAGCCTAATCAGGACTTTCCGGTGGCGCGCATTCACGATAGCGTGGCGCGTTTTTTACAGGCCATGAAGGCTCACGCGCGGTTTGCGTTCCTGCTACTAAAAGTCCACACACACACACACACACACACACATGCAGCATGACATTTGCTCGCATGTGTGTGTGTGTGTGTGTGACGTCTGTCCGCCACAAAGAAACTTAACGTGAGCACACACACACGTGTGGCTATGATCTTTCCACAGAGCAAGCGAGCGATCCGTCGCGGGCGCTCGATTATTCATGCGCTACGGCCCCCGAACCATCGGCACGGCTGGATTTGGACTTGCCGCGTGTGTGTGTGTGTGTGCGTGTGCGCGTATAATATTTGTATAATTCATGCACGATGTCATCAGGGAATCTGTAGGTGACACACGTGTGCGCTGTGTGTGTATAATTGATGTGCATGATCTTCAGACCGCACTTTGCTCCAATGACACGTTGTGCTGCTTTTGCGGCGACAAGCTCTTTTCCTTTTTGCTCCTCCTTCCACTTGCTCTCATTTCCCTGGTGCTTCCTTTCCCGTCCTGCTTTCCCGTTGCTGTCCTGTCCTCCCGTTTGAGTGACATGTTCTTTATTTTCCATGTCCTCTTCTTCCTCGGCGCTCCCTTTGCAACCTTTTTCCTCCTTTAGGGCTTTTGCCTCTTTTCCTGTCCTGTTCTGTCCTGTCCTATACTTGAGCTTCCTCTCTTCCCTCCCTTGACAATCCTGCTCCGTCCCATCTACGTTCCTGTCCTTTGCGTTCTGTTCTTTACTTTCCTTCGCGTCTCGACTTTTCTGTTCTTACTGTTCAAAAACGGTGGAAAACGACGTCGTCCTTGGCGTTCAAGGTTGTGTGTGTGTGTGTGTGTGTTTCCCTCTCTGGTTTATGTGTGTTGTGGGGACCCCTCGAGGCACGAGCGCGCCACCGCTATCGGCACCCGAGTGACGCTAAGCCTGTTGCCACGCGGAGATTCTCCCCCTCTTCTCTAAACCCGAGTACAAAGTGTCACCTGCAGCGAGGCAGGCAAGCGTGCACGCGTGCGCACGCACGGGTGCGGTGACATGGATCTTTTTGAAGTACAATTTCATCCTCTCTCACTGCTCATGTGTGACGAGAGGCTGTCGAAATCTCCGCAGGGCCGCCTCTCACTGTCTGTTTCGTCTGGTTGTGCGTGTGTGTGTGTGTGTGTGTGTTTGTGTGTGTGTGTGTGTGTGTCTTTGGTGGCCTCCACAACACACACACTTTCACGCACACAAAGGTAAAGAGGACCGGAGCTGACAGCTGATTTTTTGTTGTGAAGCCTTTGACGCTAAATGTGTCTCGTACGTACTGCGCGAGGAGGGCCGGGTGTGTGGGTGCGCTCGTTCTCCCCCCCACACCCCCCCCCGCCACGCTGACTCTCCTGCAGCAGGTGTTTGGAAATTCAAGCGAGCGAGATGAAGTCCGGCGTGGCACCAGCAAGAGAAAATAGCAGAAATAAATCAACGGAAATTCAAAGAAAAAGCCAGATCGACGGTTCGGTTTTTTTGCGGTGTTGGGAGCCCCCGCCCCCGGCCAGTCGTACGTTTGCGGTCAGGACTAAGGCCGAGCGAAAACGCGTGACCGGCGTTCAGGGAAGGAAACGCTTACGCTGTCTTTTTTCTCTCCGTCCACCTTCCGCCCCCGCTAGGACGAGAAGTCGACCTTCTTCCAGTTCGGTGCCGCCCTGCAACAGGAGGCCCTCCTCATGCTGGCCATCATGGAGGAGTACGACTGGCACGTCTTCTCCATCGTCACCTCCAAGTTCCCCGGCTACCAGGACTTCATCGGCACCCTCAGGGTCACCGTGGACCACAGGTCGGGCAACCGGTCCCATCGAGACACAAATTTCATCCGTTTTTGAAAACTCTTGCCAGTACTCGGAGTGGGAAAAAAAAATGTGCTCTGATGCGAGTTTTGTTCCTTCAGCTTTGTGCGCTGGGACCTGCAGAGCGTGGTGACTCTGGACGCCGTGGACGGAGACCCCAACTCCAAGTCTCACATCGCCCTCAAGAGGATCCAGAGTCCCGTCATCCTGCTCTACTGCTCCAAGGACGAGGCCGTGTAAGAAGCCTTTATGACGCAGATATGAAACTTGATCATCATCCGGACTCTGACTCGCCCCCCCCCCCCTGCCGCCGACAGCTACATCCTGGAGGAGGCGCGCTCGTTGGGCCTGATCGGAGCCGGTTACATCTGGATTGTGTCCAGTCTCACCACGGGAAACCCAGACTTCACCCCCGAGGTACCGTAGCAAGCATTCTTCTTCTCTTGTCACCAGCGTAGGGCTGCGCAATTCATTGAATTTTCATCATTGATCACCGATTTTGACAGCCGTTATTTGATCGGCGGCCATCTTGAAGAAAGAAATGAACTCTTTTTATGCGGCGTCTTAATCGTATGTATCGCATGTTGGGCTGGTGTTCTTCGAGGCTTTCCTGAGTTGGGTCACATGACACTTGCGATTGGAGCACTTTAATGTCCGTTTTCAGCCGACAGCGGAGGACAGCGAACGAACAAAATGGCAGTGGCTAACACTTGCTAACACTTGGCGCGCGTGAATGCTAAACCTTTGTTGTTAGCCCAGCTGTGCTCTGTTCCCGTTCTTTTAATTCTTCGGTTTCTGGGGGGGAGGAAAAAAAAAGCAGGGGGGAGAAGCAGGCATATTCAGCACTTTAGTGAATGCACTTTTTGGCAGGGAATCAACAGAGCGGGGAGATCAATACCGGCTTGATGTATCACCTTAGATAGTCATTAGCCTAGCAACACCGAAGAAGACGACTGAAAACGCTAATCGACACGATTTCCATCCCAAGGAAATTAAAAAAAAACCCTGCCTTTGAAACGCAGTTCCTCAATGTCTGTCCGCTGCCCGACTAGGCCTTTCCCCTGGGCATGATCTCGGTGTCCTACGATGATTGGGAGTACCCGCTGGAGACGCGGATGCGGGACGGCGTGGGCATCATCTCATCGGCGGCCACCGCCATGCTGCGAGAGAAGGGCGAGCTGCCCGAAGCGCAGGGCGGCTGCTACAGCACGCCGTCGGACCGCAGCCCGGGCAAGCTGCCGCCCAGCGCCCTGCGCAGGTGCGTTTCCGTGCCGCCTCGTCGAGAAGCGCCGCCCAAATGGGTATCCGATGAAACTTTGCGCCTTGGTTACTTTTATGATATCGACTGTTGCAAAGAACGTGGCTACTGCTACCGCCTAGATGGGCTGCGGGATAACATCCGCCAAAAATAAGGTGCGCTTTGAATGTTTGTGTCCACCCCGCTGCGTCTATGTATCCGCAGTCATAGATGGTTACCGAGATGGGATGCGGAAGAATATCGGCAGTAAAGAAACAAGGTGAAGTTTGGCGTCGGTAGCATCATGTTTCCAACATCAACATCAAAAAATGTCGTTACTCTGAGTAGTATTGCCCCCGATGGTTTGCGGACGAATGTAAACGAAAAAAGAGACGAGATAATAATAATAATAATACATTTTATTTGTGGGCGCCTTTCTAGAAACTCAAGGACACCTTACAACAAGCAGTTAAAATCACGAGTACAATGTTAAAAAACTACATCAAATAAGATAAGAAAAAATACAACAAAATAAATAAATAAAACAATGGCTTTATGGTCTGAGTGAATAGGCTTGTCGAAACAGATGTGTTTTGAGGCGGGATTTGAAATGTGTTAATGAGGCTGTATTACGAAGGTCAGCGGGGAGTGAGTTCCATAGCTGGGGAGCAGAGCGACTGAAGGCTCTATTTCCCATGGTGACGAGGCGAGCAGGGGGGACAGAGAGGAGGACAGAGGAGGAGGAACGAAGAGAGCGGACAGGCGTAGGAATATGGATGAGGTCAGATAGGTATGGAGGGGCTAGGTCATGAATGGATTTGAATGTGAGTAGCAGGATTTTATATTGAATGCGGTGTAAAATGGGAAGCCAGTGGAGATGTTGGAGGACAGGTGTAATATGGTTTATGTATGGCGTGAGTGTGATAATGCGGGCGGCTGAATTTTGGACCAGCTGAAGCTTATGGAGGGTTTTTTGAGGGAGACCAAACAGAAGGGAATTACAGTAATCGAGTCGCGAGGTGACGAGGGTGTGTACAAGTATAGCAGTGGACTGAGGAGTGAGAGAAGAGCGGAGCCGGTGGATGTTTCGAAGATGATAATATGCAGAACGAGTGATGTGGTTGATATGTGAGGTGAAGGAGAGGGTGCTATCAAGGATGACACCCAGACTCTTGACCTGAGGGGAGGGGGAGATGGAAGAGCTTTCGAAGGGAATGGAGAAGTTGTTTATTTTGTTTAGATTGGATTTAGTGCCTATAAGGAGGAATTCAGTTTTATTGCTATTCAGTTTGAGGAAATTTGAGGTGAACCAAGATTTTAATTCCTGCAGGCAGTTGGTTAGGGAGGATGGTGGAAGTACGGTATTAGGTTTGGTAGAGATGTAGAGCTGGGTGTCATCCGCGTAGCAATGAAAATGAATGTGATGTTTCCTGAAGATATTACCCACGGGAAGAAGATAGATTAGAAATAGCAATGGGCCAAGGACAGAACCCTGAGGAACACCTGAAGTGAGGGGAAAGGGGTGAGATCTAAAACGTTTGAGCTGGATAAACTGGGTGCGGTCAGAAAGATAGGAGCGGAACCAGGAGAGGGGGATGCTGGTGATGCCAATGGAGGAGAGTCTGTCGAGGAGGATGGAGTGAGAGATGGTGTCAAAGGCTGCACTGAGGTCAAGCAGGAGGAGGATGGCGAGTGAACCGGAGTCAGCAGAGAGAAGAAGGTCATTGCATATTTTGAGGAGGGCAGTTTCAGTACTATGGAGGGGACGGAAGCCAGATTGAAATTGTTCGTATAGCTTATTGGAGGAAAGATGGGTGTGAAGTTGAGCAGCTACTGTTTTCTCTAGAAGTTTGGAGATGAACGGAAGGTTTGATATGGGACGAAAGTTGTTCAAGTCGCAGGGATCAGAGCCAGGTTTCTTCAGTATGGGAGTGACAGCAGCAGTTTTGAGATGAGATGGTACAATGCCAGTAGAGAGGGAAGTTTGAATAATGTTAGTGATGAGAGGGGAGAGGGCCGGGATAGAAGCTTTGACTAAAACAGTAGGGAGAGGGTCAAGCTGACAAGTAGAGGATTTGGACTTCTGGATTAAGATGGAGATTTGGTGGACAGATGGGGATGTGAATGCAGAGAATAGGTGGGTAGGAACCGGGGAGAATGGAGAAGGAGGGTTAGGAGCAGCTGAAGGGGTGAGTTGCTGGTGGATAAGTTGGATTTTGGATGTAAAAAATGAGGCCAGAGTATTACAAAAATCAGTGGAATAGAGATGTGAGGGAAGAGTGTCAGCAGGTTTAGTGAGTTTAGAAATGAGTGAAAAGAGTGATCTGGGGTTGCCTTCATTGGAACTGATTAATCCAGAGTAGAAGATTGATTTGGCTTTGGATATTGAGTCCTTGTAATGGAGAAAGTGGGTAGTGTACATTTCTTTATGAATGGCGAGTCCAGTTTTTCTATATAATCTTTCAAGTTGACGGCCTTTTGATTTAAGTTGTCTGAGGGTAGGGGTAAACCAGGGTGCTGTTTGGTTGAAGGAGACAGTTCGGGTTTTGAGTGGGGCCAGGATATTGAGAATGTTATGGAGATTTGTATTGTAGTGTGTCAAAAACTCATCTGTTGTAGAAAGACAATCAGTACTGGGGAGGTTGTTGATAAGTGATTCTAAATTGTCCGGGTTAATGTCCTTGATTTTACGGAAATGTATAATGCGTTGTGGGTTGGATTTGAAAAATGACAGGTTAACATTGAATGAAAGCAATAGATGATCTGTGTATGGGAGGAGATCGGTTTTACAGTTTGTTGGTGATAATCCAATACAGCAGATCAAGTCCAGAATATGTCCTTTACTGTGTGTGGGAAAGTTGACATACTGTTGAAAACCAAAACTGTCCAGACAGGAGGTAAAGTCTTTGGTAAGTGAGTCATTGATATTGTCCATGTGTATATTAAAATCTCCTAAGAGAATCACATTTGGTGATAGTGTATACAGATGAGTGAGGAGTGTAGTAATGTCAGTGATAAAATTCTTGTTTGGTTTTGGTGGACGGTAAATAGTGGCAATCAGTGTGGGAGTTGATCCAGAGAGCTGTATAACAGTCGCTTCAAAAGATAAAAAAGCAGGCACATTTACAGGTGCAAATTTCCAATCCTCGCGCAGAATCATCGCGAGGCCGCCTCCCCTCCCAGTCGTGCGCGGCACAGCGTGATAAACAAAGCCCGGTGGAGTAGCTTCATTAAGAGTACCATAATCATCTGGCTGCTGCCAGGTCTCAGTCAGACACAGAATGTCAAACTCACGGTCTGTCAGGAGGTCGTGGACGAACTGGCCCTTGCTCGTAAGGGAGCGGATGTTCAGTAGGCCAACGTTGACAGGAGTGCAGCTGCGAGCGACCGCGATGCTATCCGACCTCGGGACGCGTGTCAACACAGAGGCATCCGCACGGCGTCCGGTGTTCTTCCGTGGGCGGCGAGCGGTGGACCAGAACGACCTGATGGAGCTGGAGTTGTCGTATTGATAGTTTCGGCGTGAGCCCCGGTGAGTGCACCTTCGCCGGGGCACGTAAAGGATGTCCGGGTGTTGGAGCAGAGCAGGCGGTGGTGGACCGTGTTGATTAAAGTTGAGTTTGAGCTCAGTGGCTGCATATTGGTGAAGCGCTTCCAATGAGTGGTGGAAAACACACAGAGCGAACCAGCAGAAAGCAAGCCACTCACAGCTGATTGACATAGCCGGACCGGAGTAATGAAGTCGGGAAGCGGCAACAGTTAGTGGGTAAGCTAGCCGCTAGCCGCAACTCAACGACAACTCAATACTCGATGACAGGTAATGACAGTTCGGCCGATCGAGTGTGGATTGATCATTGTTCACTCGGTGACCATAAAAGCAGGTCGACATAAAATATGTCGGCTATAAAAGATAAAAAATTGACATGAAATGGACTTAAAAATCAAAAAATCACGGGGAGTAGCGGCGTCCAAAATTCGCCAGCGTTCACTCCGGAAGTGACGTTAACCTTCTAAAGACGCTTCTTGCTCAAAAATTTGAGATTTGGGCGAGTGCCTCGTCGTGCCGTAGTTCCGGCAAGTAGTCCGGAGTTGTCGCTGGTGCCGCCGAGTTGGCCGACTGAAGAAAGTAAATGTAGAAGAGCGAGGCGAAGCTTCGCGAAGCATCATTTCTCTTCAGCAGGGTGCAATTTGAAGTGCTATTTTGTCTTTCTCAGATCAATGCTGTTGTCTAAAACTCAAGCAGGGACTATGTTGTTACCGGTGCTGCCTCGACGGGCTGCCTAGTTGCGCTCCCTGAAAGGGCTGTTGGAAAACAAAAACAACAAAGGATCAATCTTCACTTTGGGGTGGCAACTATCTTGTCTGCAGGATTGTTTCCTGGTGCTGAAGTCGTATGTTGCTGCTAGTCCTACCTAAACGGGCCGCGGAATCAAGTCCGCAAAAGCAAAACTAGATTTAGTTTGGTGTAGCAAGGATAACTCTTCAAACGTTATATCAACGGTTTGCGTGCCATGTGTCGTTTTTTTTTTTACCGTGTTGTTACTTGTGCCGCGTAAACGGGCTGCCGAAGAAAGCAAACATGAAAGAAACAAGGTGGCGTTTGGTGTTTGGTGTTTGGTGTGGCGTGTGTGTCTTATCGCCGCATGACTGGACGCATAGTCGGGATTAAAGCGGCTTTGTTCTCCTTTCTTGTTGCTCGGCTCTGTGGGCGCCACGCACGCATGCACGCGCAGCAGAATAGAAAGGCGCGTGTCTTGCATTGCTAGGCATACAAGTTTTCACTCCTTGGCAACAACCAGCAGAAAATGCTGAAAATTAATTCAGGCCCAACCAAGAACCTGCCTAAATGGGATGCTACTGTGTATAAACAAATCCAAACCATAAATCTGAAAGTAAAAAAACTGCCAGTTTTGACTACTCAGCACACCAAACTAGTTTCCTTTGTGTTTGTTCTGATTTTTTTTTCAGCAGCCCGTTTAGGCAGCGCTAGTAACTCCTTTGCAATAGGAACACGGCTGTTTTGCTACGCTGCGTCTCGAAGCTCTGTTAGAAAAGATCGGTTGGCAACCAGCAGCGAATGCAATTGATTCGGGCCCAACCACCATGCTGCCTAAACGGGCTGCTATGTAAATGCCTTTTTTTCCCCCCCGCCTCCATCATCGGAACTCAAAAGGACCAGTGTGAAGTTTGGTGCCCGTTTTGGAATACCCACGACACGTAGCTTAGCCTCGTTTCTTCGGACGACGGCTTTCTTCACCGGCCCGTTTAGGCAGCTGCAGTCGTTCTGAGGTCATGTGGCGTATCTTTCAAAGTCACGTCGCCGATTTATGAGCGGACGGTCGTCCTCGTCCCGCCGCCTCTCCTATTAGCGCATGCTCCCAAATATATCACGTCGCATTTCAATATCTCCGTCGCTGACGGCTGGATCCGAAATGACTCGGTTAACGCTCGCTTCTCTGTCGCCGCCAGCTCATTTCTCTTGCTAACTTATTACGTTGAATTTGCATATTTGTCACAACAACTGAGCGACTATTACATGTTAAGCACGTTTGTGCTCCGCAGCAGCTTTTTTATTTTTTTTTCTCTCTCAAGCGCTGCGTTCCATTTGAAAGTATTTTGTTTATTTTTACATTTAATGGAACCGCCGGAGTGAGCAAAATTCAAAACCCGACGCTCGGCCCAAAAAAAGATGTTCCCTCACACAGGAATAAAATGTCTGAGACCCTTTTGACTTTGACTATTTATGTTTTTTTTGGGGGGGGTGGGGGGGGGGTAAAGTGCTGGCCCAACGGCGCGACACAAATACTTGAATACTAAAGTCGAGCATCGAAACACAGCGGGGGAGACACAGAGGACAAGAGTGCATGATGGCTGAACGGGCTGCTGAGCAACGTCAAAGTCAAAGAAAAAAGGGCGAGTTTGCTGCGGAAACTCGTTTCCAAATGAATCGATAAGTGCCTACAACGCGTACTCCAGCTAGTTTGCATGTCCGTGTTTTTGTTGACGTGTGTGTGTGTGTGTGTGCGTGGCTAGTGAGTAAGACTGAGCGAGGCTGCGACTCCCAGAAATCAATAGCAAGTGTAGTCGGGTTTGGTAGGTGCCCTCTGACTCGTCCCCCTCCCACACACAAACACGGTGGGTGAAGGCAGCATCGATTTGAAGAGATGTCTCCATCCCGCAGGGATTACTACTGACAATTTATTTGAAAGTTAACTCGCGCACACGTACCTTGTTCTCACACATACAGACCCAACTACGGTGGCGCATAAACGGGCCAACCAGGAAATCCAAAACGGGAAAGCCATTCCGAAGAGTGTGCCGCTTGTTTGCAATTTGGGGATTTTGCCACGCAAAACCTTATGCTCCTTGTGTTTGCTTTGGGGACAGCCCGTTTAGGCAGCATAAGTAGCTGCGTAGTTTTAGTGAGTTTTTGGGCCAATTAACTCTGCCCCAACCAGTTTGCGACCTAACGAGCCCGCCGTATGAATCCACGGCAAAGTTCAATTCCATTGCGTTGAATTCAGATTGTTCTCAGCAGCCCGTTTAGGCCGCCCGTCACGTGACACAGCCAAGCGCGTAACAGGATCGGTGCTCCGGTGCCCCCCCCCCCTCCGCAGACACATGATGCACGTGTGGAACGAGGGCAGAGATTTGTCCTTCACGCCCGACGGTTACCAGGCCAACCCCAAGCTGGTGGTCATCGTCTTGAACAGCGACAGAACGTGGGAGAAGGTACGAAGCAGCCCAAATGCCAATTTGGCGGGGGGGGGGGGTTGGCTTGAATACCCGCTTTTCCTCAGATGGGTCGCTGGGAGAACGGCACGCTGTCGCTGATGTTCCCCGTGTGGCCGCGCTACAACTCGCACGGCGACGAGGACGCCGACGAGAACCACCTGTCCATCGTCACGCTGGAGGAGAAGCCCTTCGTCATCGTGGACAACGTGGACATCCTCACGGGGACCTGCATGAGGAATTCCGTGCCCTGTCGCAAACACGTCAAAGAGTAAGTGAAGGCCACCCACGCATTTTCTCTTCATCCGGAAAAAATAAAAATAATAATAATACAGTTGTCTGCGGAAAAATAAACCTTAAAGCGGTGGTGTCAAACATATGGCCCGCGGGCCGGAACCGGCCCCCAAGGGGGATTCGATCAGACCCGCAGGATCATTTAAAAGTGATACATACACTCCAAAACTAAATCGCCAACTTCCTCGGTCTTTTTGGTCACAGCTTTGTCGAGATTTTACTTTGTTGTTGTTGTTGCTGTTTTTTTTGTGGGGCTACATGTGATCGACGCACCTAGCCGGTGTCACGTCTCGAAGTGAAACGTTTCTTTGAGTTTGGCTTGTTTTTGCTTTATGGCGCATTCTTGATGAAATCCTCCCCGCTCGCAAAACTAGCTAAAGCGTTCGGCTACGTTGAGGACCCCCCCAAGAAAGCCATTCATTCGTTTTTGATCATGACATTTCAATGTTGGAAGGGTGCCGCGTAGTTTCTAATGAGATGCAAATGTTTTCGGGGGGGTGGGGGGGGCAATTATCACATTAGTTAGCGATGCAGTTCCGGTCATATGACTGTCAGCTAATTAGCGCCGTCGACGGCAATCTGCTTCCCGCCGGATGATTTTGCCGCTAGCGCGTCGCTGAAGCGCAATGGCGAACAATGAACACACGGTGCATTTATTCATTGTGATTCACGCCCCTTTGTTTTCCCAATATTGCATTTATTAATCACTCTTTTCCTTCTGCGGACAGATTGTTATCATTCATATTGATGTTCCAGATGGGTGCTCGTAGCTTGTGTGCAATCAAGCACGTTGATGTTGTTTCCAAAAAAACAAAACCAAAAAAAAACTGTGACTTGGCTGCTTGTGCTGCATCCACTTTGTAGGCTTGTTTTTGTTTTTTTTGTCACACTCGAATATGCGTGTGACAGGAGATGACTGGGCGACTTTTAAATTGACACCACTTTGGCGTGCAAATTGGGTCAAGGATGCTAACGAGACGTTTGGCTATTTCTTACACCAACTTGTGAATAAATCAAGAGCCGTATCTGCCGGAGACTTTTTCTCACGGGGCACTTTGCAAACTTTCCTCAAGTCCCATTTGGAGTGCCGCCTTGCCTCTTCATCACTTGGGCTCCTTTCTCTCCCGAGCCAGTTTTGGGGGGTGGGAGGGGGGGGGGGGGTTTCCAGCTCCGTGTCCTAGCCAGCTCAGCGCGGAAACCCGAATCCCGTCTTAACACGCGGCCGGCTCCTTATCCCATCCGGTTAAGCCGCTGATGTCGCGCTTTTAGGAAGAAACCCCAGCAGAGCGCGGCGAGACTTCAGCTCCTAAACTTTGCCGCCATTTGTCCGTTGTTTTACAATTTCGCCTCATCCAGCAGCGTAGTATACGGATTTCAAATATTTACGAGCAATAGGAAAAAAATAAATGTCTAACGTGCATACCAAATGTGATTGTCCCCAGAGAAACGGGATCCTGTGGATAAATGTGGTGATTTAAGGACCCCTATAAATATGCTCCAAATCAGCCTAAAATGGTCCTTTAAAATCTGGATGGGAGACTTTTTATTTTCAGGCTGGCGACAACATATGATGGAAATCTTCACCCCCCCCCCCCAAAAAAAAACAAAAAAACACATTGCTAATATCAACTTTTTTCCTTTTTAAGGACCCCTTGACTAGTAAAGGCCAAAACATAGCCGCTCAAGCTAAGCGCGTTGACTTCCCGTGTCTTTACATTTGAGGATTTCACGACGAGACCTTTTTGCGGGTCTCGTCATGACATCCCCACCAAATCTGATTTCCTGAAATGAAACCAACCGCTGTGCTCGGCTACGCAACACCGATTCCGGCCTTGACGCGGGTCTAGCGAGTGTTGTCCCGTGTTTTTTCATTCCCGGCATCACCCCGGATGCCTTTTGCGTCACGCATTACGGCGCCGGGCGGGCGCAACGTCCCGAAAGGTGATGGAGTTATTCACCCGAAAGAAAACCGTCACATCAAATGCATCAAAAGCGCTTCCAACATCCATCGCACCGTGCCTTTGTGGGGACTCAGGTGTCCCCCATGCACACACACACACACACTTTGCGTATACATTATCGCTGCCCAGCTGAGGCTTCGATGTCCTTCTGCCATTATGTACACACACGGTGCCTGGGGGGGGGGGGGTGCACGCGCATCTGTCTACACAACAAGCACAACAAAGCCATGATGTTGGGATTGTGCGCACGTGTGTGTGTGTGTGTGTGTGTGTAATGCGCAGTAACAGCACGTCGGGGGGCTCGTACATCAAGCAGTGCTGCAAGGGCTTCTGCATCGACATCCTCAAGAAGATCGCCCGCAACGTGAAGTTCACCTACGACCTCTACCTGGTCACCAACGGCAAGCACGGCAAGAAGATCAACAACGTGTGGAATGGAATGGTAGGAGAGGTACGGACCCATCGCAGCCGCGCACTTGCGCCCAGACGTAGCAAAGTAGCTCCACAGCTAAGTCGCTCGCTCGGGAAAATTGTCGGCTCGCTTGCCGGAACCACGCAGACTTCCTCTACCCGGCCAATAGGAGAAAAAAAATCATATTTCATCACGTCAAATCGATCCGAATTCACGATGAACGGCCTCCCCTCGGCAGCCATCTTGTTACCTCTGCGTCTCGCGTGGTAACAAGCGCGTCATTTTCCCGCCAAGGATATTTCTCAGTCCAAAAAAAAAACCTACCATAAATCTGTTTTTTCCACCAGTTTTTGTTGCGATAATAATCTTGTATGGCTGAATGATTGAAATTTGGGTTCATAAGAAAAAAAAAACATGATCAATGTATATTGTGTGATTGTCAGATGCAATTGAACCATTTCCGAATTGGAAATTTGGGACTCCTCCCCTTCTGATCAGCTCCAAATGTAAAACGATGACTGGCTGGGCCCGGCTTTTTGAAGCGCATCGCAGTCGTAATTAGTCATCCGCTACTTGAGTCTTAATGCGTACGGAGGCAGTCATTGAGAAAGCAATCAAACAACACACCCCTCAAGGGGGGATGGCGCGGCCCCGCCGTCATGTGTGGCGATACGTTCACGCGGCGGCAAACATGACAGCCGCCATTTCTTCTTCTTGCTCGCAAAATGCCCCCAAACGCTGGCTGACATTCATGCGGATGTTTCACTTGACTCTCCCAGGCAGAGAGAGAGAGAGAGCAAGATGACGACACGGGTAGAGTAGGTCAAAGGTCAGGCAGTTGGCGAAGCTCGGTGTGTAGCTACAGACGGGGCGGTTGTAGAAATTTGTAGGTCGCTATGCTCGTTTATCAATCGGGTGGAGATCAATACGGCTCCCTGTGTGTGTCCACCAGGTGGTGTACAAGAAAGCCGCCATGGCCGTGGGCTCCCTGACCATCAACGAGGAGAGGTCGGAGGTCATCGACTTTTCCGTGCCCTTCGTGGAGACGGGCATCAGCGTCATGGTGTCGCGCAGCAACGGCACCGTCTCGCCGTCGGCCTTCCTCGGTAGCCAACCCGTCGGGGGCGTCCCCACGTGCGACGGCGTCCGTTTAGCATTAGCATCCCGTTAGCATGCTGGAACATGGACAACTCAACCTGCAAAATGCGGCTGTACAAAACGGTAGAAAAGAAGCACGGGGAATATTTATGGGGGCCGAAAGGCATGGGGGGGTGAGGGTGGGGGGGGGGGCGTGTGCAAGAGGGTATCAGTGATGGTTCAGTATCTCTGCCGTTCACCTCAGCGCACAAGCTCTCTGGCTGGCTTGGCTAACGCGAGCAGTCACATACGCACCCGCCCCCCCCCTACCCACACACTTTGTCAGTGTTTGGCTTCAGTGGGGGTTTGATGCCCCTCTTCCTCCACTGGAGTCATCCGAAATATGCAAATTCTTCCAAACCAGCGACTAACTCTTCCTTCCTCATCTGCCCCCCCCCCCCCCCCCCCCCCCGCGGACTCTTTCTTTTCTTCCCTCCTGCTCCTCCTCTCTTGGCTCCTCCTCTCGCCGCCTCTGCTTGGCTCAGAGCCCTTCAGCGCGTCCGTCTGGGTGATGATGTTTGTGATGCTGCTCATCGTCACGGCCATCGCCGTCTTCCTTTTCGAGTTTGTCTCTCCGCTGGGCTTCAACCGCAACTTGGCCCAAGGCAAAGGTACGCGCCAGCCGCGCAGGCGCAGGCGCACGGCGGAGATTTTTATCATTTCTAAAGACGTTCGTGACCATTTTCTTTTCAAATTGCTTTTTCTTTTCGCCCCCAAACAAGCACACGTAATCCACCAAAAACTTTTTTTTTGAGGGGTGGGGGGGTAATACAAAGTCACCAAATGATGACGTTGCCACACCGTTCAGTTCTCTTGGTGAAGAAAAATTTGCCGTGTGTCCCCCCCTGCCCCCCTCAGACCCCCACGGTCCGTCGTTCACCATCGGCAAGGCCGTGTGGCTGCTGTGGGGTCTGGTGTTCAACAACTCGGTGCCGGTGCAGAACCCCAAAGGCACCACCAGCAAGTTCATCGTGTCGGTGTGGGCTTTCTTCGCCGTCATCTTCCTGGCCTCGTACACGGCCAACCTGGCCGCCTTCATGATCCAGGAGGAGTTTGTGGACCAGGTCACCGGACTCTCGGACAAGAAGGTAAGATGGGGGGAGGGTGGGGGGGCATTGAGGTGCTTCTTTTGCTCACCAAATTGGCAAAAACGTTGAGTTCATAAATTGTTGGGGGGGGGCAAACACGCCCACGCACGCGGGTCTTCCCACGCTGGTGCGGAGCCGCTATGACACCCGGCGGTTCCGGTCTTGTCCCGGGTCCAGTTTCAGAGTCCCTACTCGTATTCGCCGCCCTTCCGCTTCGGCACGGTTCCCAACGGCAGCACGGAGCGCAACATCCGCAAGAACTACCCGGACATGCACCAGTACATGACCAAGTACCATCAGACCGGAGTGCAGGACGCCCTGGTCAGCCTCAAGACCGGGTAAGAAAACCGTTGCGTCATCTCGGGTCCAAATGACCCATTTGAAAATTTCTAAACAAATGGAGGAAAAAAGAAATGGAGAGTGAAGATGTCGGCTTTGGACCTTTGAACTGTAGCTGTCCTTGCGAAAAGTTTTTCTGTCGTCCCGGGTCAAATTGACCCATTAAAAAAAATAAATGGAAGTGACGTACCAGAGCTTGTCGTGGGCCCGCTGCAGCTTGAAATGACATGGGATTTGACTTATTGGAATCTCATCGGGGGGTGGGGGCGTGGGGGTGTCTTTGTTGCGTGGTTTCCGACGGCGTCCTTTGGCAGCAAGCTGGACGCGTTCATCTACGACGCGGCGGTGCTCAACTACATGGCGGGCCGAGACGACGGCTGCAAGCTGGTGACCATCGGCAGCGGCTACATCTTCGCCACCACCGGCTACGGCATCGCGCTGCAGAAGGGCTCCTACTGGAAGAGGCTGGTGGACCTGGCCATCCTCGGCATCATCGGCGACGGTGCGCTAGCCTTTTGGGGGGGGCCCTCCTTTTGCCTTTCTCGCTTTGGACCCTCTCCTTTTTTGCCCCCCCCCACCCACCCCCAACCATTTGCCCCCAACTCAATTCCCCGCCGCTTCCCCACGTGACCTCTGTCAGTTCATTTTCACCCGCTACCTTCTTCTCTGGCCCATTCTTGCATTTAACCCCCCCCCCCACCACCACCACCACCACCACCACCACCACCCTCAATTCCGTCTTCCAACCTTCTCCTTTCCATTCATTTTGCCCCTCCCTTTGCTCTCCGCGCCCCTTTCCTTTTTTCCAACTCCTCTCAATTCATTTTTGACACCCCCCCCCCCCCCCTTGGTCTCGGTGCTCTCTTCTATTTCCTCCTTCAGCTCCTTTCCTCGCTTCTCCATTTTGAGCTCCCTCGATTCATGCCTTCTTTTGCCTTTTCAGTTCTTCTCCTCTCCCCTTCGATCGGTCTCCAGATCCTCCGTCAATTTTTTGGTTTTTTTGGGGTGTGGGGGAACCAGGCGAAATGGAGGAGCTGGAGGCACAGTGGCTGACGGGCATCTGCCACAACGAGAAGAACGAGGTCATGTCCAGCCAGCTGGACGTGGACAACATGGCGGGCGTCTTCTACATGCTGGCCACGGCCATGGGCCTGTCCGTCCTCACCTTCGTCTCCGAGCATCTCTTCTACTGGCGTCTGCGCTACTGCTTCACCGGCGTCTGCTCGGGACGCCCCGGCCTGCTCTTCACCATCAGCAGGGTGCGTGTGTGTAAGACAGCGTGGGGGTTACGTGTCCGGAGGAGGAACATGTCTTTGCACTTAAAGATGTCGTGCGCTGACATCATCGCCTCAATTCAACCCGGAGAGAGTCCCGAAAAGTCTGTCTTGGTGTCAATTTTTTTCTTTTTCCTCCTGGTCCTTCAAGGGCATCTGGAGCTGCATCCACGGCGTTCACATCGACATGAAGAAGAAGGCGCCCGAGCTGGACTTCAGCCCCCAGGCCAACATGCTGCACCTGCTCAAGTCGGCCAAGTCCATCGCCATGTCGTCGTCGCCCAAACGCAACACGGTGCTGCTGCAGCCCAGCATCCTCGACGTCATGACGGGAAAAGGTCTCCCGCCTCCTCCCCCCCCCCTTACCGCCCGCAGCAGCGTTTTCCGGTCTGCCTTGGGGTTTCAAATACCCGGATGAGGGTTTCAAAGTATTGCTTCAAGTATACGTTTGGCTTTCAAGCCGTGGTTCAGATTTCAGACTCGGGGTTTCAAACACTGGGTTGGGCTTTCCGTGTTGGGATTTCAAGACAAGCTTGTGGTCTTAGACGAGGGTTGGGGTGTCAAATTGGAGAGCGGGTTCGTTTTCCCGACCGAGGTTAAGCTTTCTTCAAAAAAAAGTTTAAGCCTTTGAACCCGGCTTAGGGGCTGAAGGCGGGCTCGACTGCAAAACATGTCGGAGGGGGCGTGGGCGCGCACTCACCAACCTCTCGTCGTCTCCTAGGTAACTCGCTGCACAGCCTCACTCCGAAGGGTCCCGGTCTCTATAGCAACGCCGGCGGGCCGCAGGCCTTCCTCTCTCTGGCCGGGCGCCACAAGAACCTCCTGAACAACGCGGCGCCTTTCCCGGCCCCGCAGAAGCCGCCGACGCTCAAGGCCGGCCTCGGCGACAAGCCGCAGCTCTCGGTCGGCGACGACAACGGCAAGGCCCGGCCCGGGCCCGCGGGACCGCCGTCCAAGCCCCGAGCCCTTTGGAAAAAAAGCGTGGAGACCCTCAAGACTCAGCCCGGCGGGGTGGCGCCGGGCGGCGGCGGCAACCCCGGCTCCACCGCGGGCGTCCCCCCGGCGATGAAGAGCCAGCGCTATCTGCCCCAAGAGCCGGCGCCGCCCCCGCCCCACTCGGACATCTCGGAGTGCTCCAGCCGCCCCGCGTCCCACAAAGACTCTGACTCCGTGCCGACCAGGGGCGGCTTCAAATCCATGACCCAGCTGAGGAAGCGGGGCGGCGGCCCCAAGATCTACTCGGTGGACTCGGACCAGGCCAGCCTGCAGTCGGCGCCTCCCTACCGGCGCGACAGCCAGGGAGGCGGCGACGAGCAGCCGTACCCGCCCGACCTGTTCCCGCCCGACGGAACCTACCCGCACAAGGGGGACGCGCCCATCATGCAGCTGAGCGCCTCCTTGCTGCACCACAGCCACAGCGCCGAGGCCGACCTGCACTCCATGAAGGACAAGAAGTACAGCACCTACGCGCACAGCAGGTGCCAATCACTCAATGGCAAAAACATTCACTGGGGGCTGGGGGGACACGCAGGTTCAGTTTTTGACATTTGCCTCATGGCAACGGTGGTCGCGCGCCCGGGTGGAAAGCGTGACGAAAACATTGCCAACGTACGTAGCTTCCTCTCTGTCACGTTTGCGAGGTGGTGGCGGACCCCAGAAAGCAGGCGCGTGGGAGGACAAATTGGATGAAAACCAGATCCAAAACAAACAAAGTCCAAAGGATCAAGCTCAAAAGCAATAGGAACAGAAACACGAGCTAAATACGACAGAACAAGAAAACATGACAGCAGCAAAGAAACAAACAGTGAGCGGTCGGGCGGGAGTCCTTAAAGTCCTTAGAAATCCGGCCCGTTGGTCGCCGAAGGTTGGCACACAATTAACATACTGCTTTTTAAAGAAAGAAATCCAATGAATACGATGTCAAATTTGGATCCGGCCCTCCATAATATTTGCTGGTCGCTCCAATCTCTTTCGGTCCCGGGCTGAGATGCTGCCTGACCAGCAGACAATGCCATAACGGATGGCCGAGGCCGCCGCCGAGTTATAGAAAGTCTTAAGGAGCGACCCCTGAACCCCAAAAGACCTGTTTCCTGAGTAGGAAGAGTCGGCTCTGTCCTTTCCTAATCAGGGAGTCCGTGTTTGTAGACCAGTCCAGTTTGTTGTTCAGAAGAACGCCTAGGTACTTGTAGGAGGTCACCCTCTCGATGTCCATACCCTGGATGTTCATCGGTGCTGGTGAGGACTGTTTCCTGCAGAAATCCACCACCAACTCCTTAGTTTTCCTAGGGTTGATCTGGAGGAGATTCTGCTGGCACCAGTCCACAAAGTCCTTTGTCAGTCCCCCATACTCCCGATCGTCCCCTTCTGTAATGAGGCCAACAATCGCAGAGTCATCGGAGAACTTCTGATTGTTTGGATTGTCTGGCAGTTTGGAGTGGCGTGTCTGAAGTCTGAGGTGTAGAGGATGAACAGGAATGGAGCCGGAACAGTCCCCTGCGGCACTCCGGTGCTGCAGAGAAGCCTGTCCGACTCGTAGCTCTGCAACCTCACGTACTGCGGCCGATTTGTGAGGTAGTCTATGATCCATGCTGTGAGATGGTGGTCCACTCCGGCGTTCTGCAGTTTGCCTCCCAGTAAGTTGGGCTAGATGGTGTTGAAGGCACTGGAGAAATCAAAGAACATGATTCTCACAGTGCTCCCAGCCTTCTCCAAGTGTGACAGCACTGAGTGGAGGAGGTAGATAATGGCGTCTTCCACGCCGATGCCAGACTGATAGGCAAACTGCAGCGGGTCCAGTGCCGGGCTCACCAGCGGTCGAAGGTGGGCGAGGACGAGTCTCTCCGGCGTCTTCATCAGGTGAGACCTTAGGGCGGGGGGTCTTGGGCACTGGGACCAGGCATGAAGTTTTCCACAGCTGTGGATCTCTGCCCAGCTTCAGGCTCAGGTTGAACATGTGCTGGACAATGTCACACAGCTGGTCAGAGCAGGTCCTGAGGAGCAGGGAACTGATCTTGTCCGGACCTGCTGCCTTCCTCACATTCATCTTCCTCAGTTGGTTCCTCACCTGCTTGGTTGTGACGGACAGGCAGGAACCAGGTGACAGACTGGGTTGATGAGAGCTGGTGGAAAGATATATATGGCCCACAACGAGCGATATAATGACCAACAGGTGTGCAGCTGCAGGGGGTAGGGGGTAGCCCAACAGTGCCACCTGGTGGTCCCGAACCGAAACATGACACTCTGGTAACTTGTGACGACGCGCCCGACGAGGCGTCGCTTTGCCTCGCTCACACTTGCCGATTGTGTTTCCTGTCCCGCCAGCGCCAAGGACAAGTCGAGCGGATCCTCGGAGGTTCCCGGTTCGGCGGCGGGCTCTCAGGGCGGGCGTCCGGGCCACTGCCGGTCCTGCCTGAGCAAGCTGAGCGGCTACTCGGGTCTGTACACGGTGCGGCCCCCGCAGGCCCGCTGCGACGCCTGCGCCCACCTGGGCAACCTGTACGACATCAGCGAGGACCACCTGAACTACTGGCGGCCGAGCGACATGTTTGCCCACTTCCTGCCCCAAAGCCAGCTGGGCGCGGCGGGCGAGGGCGAGGACCTGGTCAGCCACTTTGAGCCGGCCGGGCCCCGCTCGCCGTCGGCCCTGACCCCCGGCTCCTCGCCGGCGGCGCGGCATTTGCAGCTGAGTCGCCAGCACTCGTACGAGAAGGCGCTTCCGGACGCCGTCTCCCCGCTGCGGGGCCTGAGCCTCCCCGACCGGGAGCGGGAGATGGAGACGGCCTCGGACGAGGGCGCCTACGCCAACGTGCTGACCATGCGCTCCGACCGCCCCTTCAGCGGCCGCGGCCCGCCTTCGCCGTCGCCCTCCAGCCACCGCAGCTCGGACGCCCCCCTGCCCCAGCCCCGCCGCTCCAAGAGCCTCTTCCCCGACCGACCCTCGCACAACCCCTTCCTGCAGTCGGCCGCCCGCCTCGGCGCCCAGACCGCCGTGCGGCCGCTCTACAAGCGGCGCCTGCCGCTCTCGCTGGCCCCGGCCGATCACCACCTGGACCCGCAGGCCTTCTACCCCCAACCGGAGCCCCCCGCGGTGGCCTACATGGCGCCGCCCGCCGCCGCCCAGCCCGTGAGCTACGTGACGGCGCCGCGAGCTTCCAGCGCCGGCGGCAACCGGCCCCGCCTCTACCGACGCATGCCCAGCATCGAGTCTGATGTGTGAGACCGGCCGCCTCCCGTCGCTCACTCCGAGGGGCGAACCCCCCCCCCCCCGCCCCTCCCTTTTTTTCTCGTATCAGCACGCATGGGGCCGCCGCGCAGGGATCAAACTTACAAATGGACTGGACGGTGGGTGGCCGCTCCGTGTTCCCGAGAGAGACTGTTTGAGAATGTTGATGTCAGCCAATTGAACATTCCAAACAAAGTCAATCGTTTGGGTGGTGGTGGGGGTCAAGGGGGGGCGGGGGGTTGCTTTCAGGTTAAGGTGTGCTCCATAAGGTAAAGAGATGGACGTACACACACACACACACACACACACAAAGCTCTCTCTCTCTCTCTCTCTCTTTCTCTCTCTCTCTCTCGCTATATAGCATTTAGCATCCTAGCTTCCTTCCTGTCTTCGCTCGGAGCCTTCAGGTCACACACTTGCATGCTTCCTTAAATGAACGGCGCTGCGCGACGCTCACACACGCGCGCGTTCGCGAGCGCGTGTGTTGATGCGGTGAGCTAGCCTAGCCGTTGTGCACTTTGTACATTTTCTAACTCGCCACCAAACACGAACCAAAAAACAAAAAAAAAAGAACACAAACCCTTTTTGATACTCGCACAATTCGCCGGATTCGATGTTTGCTCTCTTTGCTTTCTTTTTCCTTTTGGAGCCGCGGCGGCAAGTGTGAGCTCACAAGTTCCTTCCGTGCGGCTTCCTTCTTGGACATGCTAGCGAGTGTGCGCGGGCCCGCTCGAGCGACGGGTGAGCCGTGCTTTCTCAAGTTTTTTTTCGCCCCCCCCCCCCCACCCCACATCTTTCTTTCCACACAAGTCGCAGAGGAAGGTCCCGGACGATGAAGGCACACAGAAGCCACATGGATTCAGGAACAAAAATTCAACACTGTGTCGACACGTGGGTGGTTCACACACACACACACACATACACACACACAAGCTGTGTCCCAATCGAGGATGAAATAAGTGTACGCGGTCGACTGAGGTCGTGTTAAAAAATAAAAAAAAGGCGAATAAAGAAAAAAAGCCTTCACTTTCAAATGTGTTTTTCGGAGGCTACATTTGATGTCAGCATCCTTCTTCAACTGCAGCCTGTGAAGGAAGTATTTGAAGGAGCCCGGGGGATGGTGTGATGTCACCTACCTCCAAATTTGTCCGTCAGAGGTTGTGCAGCCATCTTGCGTGTGGCGTTATGGTGTCATGGGCCGTTCAAAGGTGGCAAGCGTGATGTTTCGAAGGCGTAGGTGGTGTGCGGCGTTACCACGCCGTTGGCCTTCAAGGGCAGCCTTCTTCCACTCAGGCTCAGTGTGATTGGACTTAAATGTGGCGTACGAAGCATGTATTTGAAGGAGGGCGTGATTTGGGACGACATCATATGTGTCCTTCGCAGGCTTTGCTGAAATTTGGAAGAGCCTTCCATTGGGCCTTCCTCCAATGAGCATGTCGACGTGGCACCATGACGATGCCTTTAAACGCACCTGCGATTCGGGGCAACCTTTTGGGTGCTGCGATGACACACGCCGCGTTTGACCCGGGGCAACCTTCACTGGTCACCGCTGCGTTAAAATGCCTTCAAGTGCAGCCTTCTTTTAATTAGGACAACCTACGGATGCCATCGTCTGCCTTCGAATGAGTCCTCAATTGGGACGCAGCCACAGGACCGGAACTTGCAGACACAACGCAAACTGAGGTTGAATGATTTTGAATGAGGGAACTATTTGCCCCCCCCCCCCCGGTCCAAACCCTCATCCGCCCACACGCACATGCCCCCCCCCTCCCCCAACAGCCTCGTGTGAGTAATATGCACAATATCAGGTTGCAATATGATTGATGTACAGGCGTTTTGTTGTTGTCGTTTTTTTGCTTTGGTTTGGTCGGATGGGGACGGCGTCCAACCACAACTTGCTCTTCTGATGATGATAAACTGGCATGTTTTCCATTCTCGTCCGAGCGTTTTCTTTTTTTTTTTTTCCTTTCTTTCTTTCCTCTCTTTTGGATTCCTGCTGTGATGTCAGCGGTCGCCGGGCACCCGGGAATCAATGAGGAGTGAGCGGCTCCGAAAGCCCGGCCGGCCGCCCACCCGCTTCGCTTCTCTTTCACGACCACTCTGCGCTGTTTCACCTCCTTTTGCACCACGCCGGCGTTTATATAAGACAATGGATGAATTTGCTGTGTGCGTGCGTGCGTGCGTGCGTGTATGCGCTTACTTTCCTGTTCTCTTCTTTCCTTTATCCCACTGGTAACATTTGACCCCACTCATGTAACACAACACATGCACTACATTGTGTGTGTGTGTGTGTGTGTGTGCGTTGTACCATCACTGGAGATTTGTACACATTTTTTTTCTCCCAACTTGCATGACTGTGCTTGTGTTTTTGGTGGTTTCTTTTTTTTTTTTTTTCTTACCAGAACACACACTCACACACATTCCGTGCTTGTGTGTGTGCGTGTGTGTGTGCGTGCGCTGTTGTTCTCACCTGTGTATAAGTTCAGGGGTTTCTAAGCTACTGGTTGTGTTGTACATAAGGCTTGTCACACGGTACTTCTGTACAATGTGTAAATAAGTAAAGGTGACATTTTTCTACGCGTGCGTCTCTTTGCTCGCTTGTCGGGTCCACGGCGGCGGCCGGCACGACGCTGGTCTTCACATTGTTTGCTTTGGGATTCCCCGGAAAAGAAACGTGACCTGGGAACCCATCTTGCTGGCAACGATGCCAGGAGACAAATCCAAGTGCTTAACTAAGAAAGCGTCACATTGGGAAACAATTTGGAAAAGCGTGTCAAGAAAGAAACTCGGAAGCGTGTGAGGTGACAATCGAGGAGCTGAACAAAAAGTGAAGACTTGGAAAAAAAACAAGAAGCATCCCGTGGAGCCGTGCCGGAAAGCAATTTGGGCCTTGAATGAGGAAAATCACCTGGAAACCATTTGAGAGGACGGGCGAGGCAATTTGACACACTGGTGGCCAAACTACGGCCCGGGGGCTGTTTGCGGCCCTCCATCCATTTTGCAGTGGCCCGAGACATGCCCGATTTAGTTGAAAAAAAGAGCTGAAGGTGTCACCGTAGAACGTTTCTCTATATTTAAAGACAGAAACAAGCCCTATAATTAGTAGTATTTGTGATTAAAACACACCGAGTGGATCAAGAGCATTGCGTTTGCTCCACTTTTTGAATGAAGATGTCACATCCTCACGTAACGCTTTGAAAAGTGGTCCGTTCCCTACACTTTTGGGTTCAAAATGCGCAGATGGGATCCGGCTGTCGTTCAGTGCCGAGCCAGATCTACCTTGTGAGATCGAGGGCTGTTGGCCACCCCAAAATAATCCTCAAGGCCCCAAACAGAAAGCTGATGAACAATCCGAATCTCGAATCGCTTTCTGGACTGACTTGAAGTGGACGATTTTCCACTTTTGCAGCCCTCAAATGAAAAAGTTTGCACAGCCCTAGTCTAGAAGCTGAAAAGGAAACCAAAATCAATGCAACAAACCATCACGTGAGGAGCAAATGATGTCAAGAAAGCTCGGCGAGGTCAAATCCACCGGCGGAACAAAAGAAAGCATCTGAAGAAACAGACATGGAACCGTTTGAGGAGACGGTCGCCGAGCTCAAGAAGGAAACGCACAAGGAAGTCAACCCCCCAGCAGGGAGCAAAATTTGAAGAAGACAAAATCCAGCCAAATGCAGCCTGGCTGATGATGAGAGACACTTTTAGGAAACCTTGAAAGAAAGAAAGTTGAGCAGACATCTTGGGAGCCTCACGAGGGAGCACGGATGGAAAAATCTCTCAACCAACACTTGGAAAAACAAGTACACACACACACACAATGTCGGTGTGTGCTTGTGTGTTCTGCTAGAAAAAAAACACACACATTTATTTGGGGTGTTTTTCTGCCTCCGGAGATGGACACTCTAATTTGGGCTGAAGTGGGACACGCACACACACACACACAAACTTAAAAAATAACCACAGCAAGTATTAAGCAGGGCGGAATTTCTCTGCACTCAACAACCCGTGTGTGTGTGTGTGAGAGTGTGCGCGTGCATGGGCGTGTCAACTTTTGCTTTTATCGCCATCTCATTTTGTCACGATCCCATCCGCGGATTTACTTGTGTGTCGAACACGCGTATGTACTTTTGTCAAGTGTGTGTGTGTGTGTGTGTGTGTGTGTCTCAAACATTTGCATGGAGGATGCACGTCCACGTATGCGCGTCCGCGTGCGTGAGTTAGAGGAGGTGAACAGCGTGCCGGCGTGCTCCATCTGCTGCAGTTGCACACACACACACACACACACACACACACCGAGAGACGCTAAAGATTGAGGATTGTTGACTTCCTGCGTGAAGAGGAGGAGGATGACGGCCGGCGAGGACGACTTTGGACTTTGACAGAGCAGCTGCGGGCTGTCGGCTCTTCTCGACGTTGCAAACACGCTCATTAAGAAGCAGCCGGCCTACACGCTTCGCACGGGCGCGTGCGTGCGTGCGTGCGTGCGCGTTACCGCGGTGGCCCAGCGTGTCGGCCCACACGCTAAACAAAGCCATGAAAATTTATAAGCGCCCGCCGACGCCTACACACTAAAAATATGGTAGGCGCGCACACACACACACACACGCGCACACATGAAGACCAGAGAAGAAGAGGAGGAGGAGGACGAGTAACATGAAGAAGAAAGAAGACGAATAAAAGTTAAACTCGGAACAGATCTATTCTCGGCCTCCAGCGTTTGGCGTGCGCGCGCGCCGTTTGAGAGTGCACGCGTATCCATATGTATGTGTGTGTGTGGGTGTCAAATTTGGATCCGCCGTTTGACGGCGTATCTCCGGAGGTTGGAACTCAATTGATCCGCACTCGCCGGACACTTGATTAGCCTAATCAAGAGTCGACTTTGATGAAGGCGTTGCGATTGGCACGTTTGTGTAGCGAGACGTTTCGGATCGCTCTTATCCGCTCGCCGTCTTTGCTTCTCCTCGCCCCGCCCACTCCCCGCCGCTCAGAAAATGACGAATTGCTCCCGTTTGACTCGCCGCGGCGGATAGAACAGCAGGTGAGGAAAATCTCGATGAAAAATGAGCCGCCTGCATCTAAACAAACACACACACACTTAAAAAAGAAATAAACGGCAGCGGTGCACCTCTTTGATTTGACAAACCGTCCCACCAAAATGGCCGACTCGCTGTGTCTTAAACACCGTCGTTGTTTGCGTTCTTTGTGTCAATTCTGTCATGATCGACACAAGTTTGTGTCAATCGGACAAAGTGGTGCCCGACTTTTTTTCAGGTGATTTGGTTTTCGTATTGGCGCTAAAATGTGCCAAAGTCCATTGAAAAAAAAACAAAAACAAAAGAAACTGGCAACCAAAATGGCCGACAGGTGTGCCGACATGACCGACAGGCCCGATCACATCTCATGTCATCTGGATGTACATCTGCTGATATATTCCTATTTTTACAAAAGGAGCTTATTTACTTTTTTACTTTGACAAACTGGTGCTGGATACAAATAGAGTATTTTACTCATTTTACTTTACTTATTCTCCAATTGGCTTTAAAAAAAAAGGGCCAAAATCCCTGAGAAGCTGAACCTTCTGACAAAAGTCGTTAAAAGTCTAGCTTTTTTGTGTGTAAAAAAAAAATTATATATATATATATATATATATATATATATATATATATATATATATATATATATATATATATATATATATATATGTCATATATATATGATCTGGCCGGAAGCTGGATGCAGCCAAAATGTGTGCGTTGCGTTCGTCGGTGACTTTGCGTGTCTTTGTCGTCAACAGAAACTCTCGATTTTATGTTGAGCGACGCGGCGACTCGATTTTGTTTTGCGTAGATTGCGGAAATCCTCGCTCGGGGCTTTTCGCTGACTCGGTCGTGTATTTGTATGGAGGGGGAAAAAAAAAACATCCGTTAAGGCGACGTCTTCTCAGCCTTTTAATCACGGCTAGTGTTGTGCTGGCATCACCGAACCGCGGCGTAAATCTCCTCGGGAGCTTTTGGGCCGTGATGGACGGATTGAAAAAGCAAGCCGCCTCGACGTTCAACTTTGGAGACCATTTGAAAGTGTCTTTGATTCTTCGTGCAACAGCTCCACCGAAGCTCGTTGAAGATTCGAGGCCGTCGTGTACGTTCGCTTCGTGAAAGACACTTTTTACCAGACGTGAAATTGTCTTTGATGTTGGGCAAAACGTGTGTGAGATTTGTCCAAGACCCCTAAATTGTTGCGTCGCTTTCGTTTAAGATGACCTTGTGTCTTTGATGATGAGCGAAAACTGGCAGACTCTGCTCACTGAGGTCTTTGATGACACGCTACGCGGAGATTCGTGTCGCCGAGCGGGCCTCTTTTTTTCGGGGTCGTCACCCCGTAGGTATAATAGTTGACACGCTTGTTATTGGCACGCGGCGATCACGCCGACGCCGTTTGGCATAACACGGCGACGGGTCGTGAAGTGCGTCGGGAGCTTCTGCTCGGCGCTGTTAAGAGGGGGAAAAAAAAAAAAAAAAGATGTAAAAAGGCCGTCCGGCCTCGTCGGGAATCCATTTGTGCGCTCTCCCGAGACTTCCCGGCAGACAAAACTGCTCATCGGAGGCGACAAGTCGGCCGAGTGACGCCTGACTGCCTCGCGCGCCTCATCAACTATTCAAGCGAAAGACGCCTTACAAGCGCCCGTTCCGAAGAGAAGCGTGTTGTGTGCGCGGCTAACGCTAGTAGCGCGACTGTGCAATGCTTTGCGGCTCGGCGGAGGCGACTGGATGCAACTATAAGATGCAACTATAAGATGTTGGCCGAAATCCGTAATTGCCTCTTAACGCTTACAAAATAAAAAGAATTCATAACATTCGTTGAGCCATGAATTGTCTTTGAGCGTCACAAAAAGATGTCATTAAGTTGCCTTTGCTGTTTATGGAAATATTTTAGGCTCACTGACTGTTGTGGCTCCTGTCGAGCCACGGCACATTTGTTTTCTCTTCCTAAAGTTACAGAGCGGCTTTTATTTTGTTATTGTGAAGGCCGATGGTGACGGCGTTCCAAGTTGGCATTTGGTTTCCCGGAATGACGCCGGTGTCGATGCCGCGACTCCAAAACGGATGAATCCAAGATGCGACGAGACCCTCGACGCGCACGCGATCGATGCCCCACAAAAACACGTCAGCGAGTCTTCCCGCAAAAGTCAAATAACAGCGATTGAGAAAGTCGCTCCTGAGAATTCCGTTGGAAAATATTCCAGGAGGTTGGGAATGATGCCGCCTGACAATGAGACACGACAACTTCGACAAGGTACTGCACTTTTTCCTTGCATTATTTATCCGCCTTCCGCAAATAGTCGCGCGGATCTGCTAAAATGGTCAAAAATAAGCATCCATTTTTTTCATGCTCGAGGCAATTCGCATTAGCGAAGGACATGCGGTGCGGTGGGAAAAAAAACAAAAACATTGGAAATCGACGTTTGTGCTAATGTTAGCGTAGCCTGTGTGAAAACCTACAGCGTACAGTAATCTCCCCCTCATCCAAAAACTCACAAATCCACTGGTTCCTTTTTTTGTGGGGGCGGCAAGGGGAAAGCAATTTTTTCTTGCTGAAACACTCTAAATGGCCACAAGTACAATCAACGCCGACCGATATTGTTTTTTCGACCACGATAACCGTTTTTCGCTTCCGTCGGATTACCCAATGGGAAACCACGGTAACTAATTTTGGGTTCCGTAAACGTTCAATTAACTTTATGGTCAAGTATGAAACATCTGGTTTGTATTGCAGCAAACAGAATCAAAATTAATTTCATTGTATTTGAGTGCTGAAAGGGTTCTTTTTGGCAGAACCTCTGACTGTTCAATCAACGACATTTTCACAAGTGATGTGTCGGCCGCGAACGAGCCGGTACAAAGAGGACAAAGAGCCTGCTCTTTGAAGTGAACGATGAGCCGTTTTTAGCCGAAAAAAACCACCATGTATGGAAAGGCATTTTTAGCCCCCCAAAAAACAACCATGTATAGTAAGGCGTTTTTCGCCCCCCCCCCAAAAAAAAACCATGTATAGTAAGGCGTTTTTAGCCCAAAGAAACGACCATGTATAGTAAGGCGTTTTTGGCCGAAAAAACCCGACCATGTATAGTAAGGCATTTTTAGCCCCAAAAAACGACCATGTATAGTAAGGCGTTTTTCGCCCCAAAAAAAAACAACCATGTATAGTAAGGCATTTTTGGCCGAAAAAAAAATACCATGTATAGTGAGGCGTTTTTAGCCGAAAAAAACAACCATGTATAGTAGGGCGTTTTTAGCCGAAAAAAAACAACCATGTATAGTAGGGCGTTTTTGGCCGGAAAAAAAACGACCATGTATAGTAAGGCGTTTTTTTAGCCGAAAAAAAAACGACCATGTATAGTAGGCGTTTTTGGCCGAAAAAAACGACCATGTATAGTAAGGCGTTTTTAGCACAAAAAAACAACCATGTACACAAGTGATGTGTCAGCCGCGAACGAGCCGGTACAAAGAGGACAAAGAGCCTGCTCTTTGAAGTGAACAATGAGCCGTTTTTAGCCGAAAAAAACCACCATGTATGGAAAGGCATTTTTAGCCCCCCAAAAAACAACCATGTATAGTAAGGCGTTTTTTTTTTCGGCCAAAAATGCCTTACTATACATGGTCGTTTTTTGGGGCGAAAAACGCCTTACTATACATGGTCGGGTTTTTTTTCGGCCAAAAATGCCTTACTATACATGGTCGTTTTTTTTCCGGCTGAAAACGCCTTACTATACACTATACATGGTCTTTTTTTTTTGGCCAAAATTGCCTTACTATACATGGTCGTTTTTTCGGTCAAAAACGCCTTACTATACATTTACATTTTTGCCACAATACATCTGCGGCCCGCAGCAGCTCAGCATCTTATCCTCGGGCTGGTGACGGAAGAGGCGAAAAGAGAGGGGGTGGATGGGGGGGGGCAGGAAGAGTAGGGCTGCAGCGGCGGGGGACTCTCAGTCTCCTACCTCATCCATCCGTTCATTCATTCACGAAGCCCGGAGACACCTTTGGGAACGTGACCTACTGCTCTGCTGCCCTCCCGTGGACACCGCGAGAAAGACAACTTGCATCTGCTCGCTCACATGAACATCAACACACGCGAGCACGCACACGGACACATGCGTCACCTCCTCCTCCCTGCTTCCATCTCCTCCTCCTCCTCCGGCTTGGATAAATATGGCCAGGAGATATATAACGTGTTTCCATGGTGACGCGCTGATTTATTTATCTATTTATTTGGTGGCGACAGACGCACACCCTCACACACATGCGGGCAAACAAACAAACAGACAGACGGACACAGGCGCAAGAAGCTTCAACATGAGCAGCCAAACGACTCGAGGCCATGACTGATGTCTCTGGGAAGTGCTTCACCTTTCTTCCCCTGGGACTCATTCTCATGTTGATGGCTGAGGGCTAATGTGCTAGCTAGCGCCTGTGTGTGAGCGTGTGTGTAAACGGACTGCTGCTTTAGTGTAAAGTATTGTCCACCATTGCGTCATTGGTCTCCAAGTACCACATGACTTTCCTCCTGCTTGCACACCAGACGGAGACACCTATATGTGTGTGTGTGGCAGATGGTGGTCTTGATGGGGATCTCTGGAACATTTAGACACTTGTTGCCGCGGCGTCGTTTTCTCCGGAGGTGTGAAGCAGCTTGCGGCCGTCCATCAGCAGACCTCCGCCAAGGCCGAGCAGGCTTAAAAGTGTTTCCGTTGAGTTGTGCGTGTCGTTTCATTTCAGCACTCTAAGTGGCTAACTAACTGGCTAGCTAGCTAGCTCCATTGTTGTTTAGGGATAATAATGCTAACTGCCAAACCAGCTTACCTGTTGTGATAATACAAAACTCTTAACTACATAACTACCGGTAACTAATTCTGTCACTCACTGAGCCGGCGGGGGGAGGTCGGGGGCGTATTAATGCTGACTAATCAAACTGAAGTGTTGATTTTGTTCTACTACCGCCAAATAGCAAACTAACTGCAGCCTTGTTTTTCTGCAATTCTGCTGACAAACGAACAAACGGACTGACTACCAACGTGACTCTATTTCTAAGACTGTCAAATTAACTGGGTTGGTTTTTTGTTTTTTTTGGGTAGAATCCTGCCGACGACCTCGTCAGACATCAAGCTAACTCCATCATTGCATTTGCTCTCCCTGATCAAACGTCAGTGGAAAACCGCGGCTCTCGTTTTGCTGTTTTCTGCTCGTCAGAGCTAACACAAAGGCAGATAAACTCTCCCTGGATGCTGTTTGCCACTTGACCTCCTCCAGGTGTGCATGGCGGGGGGAGGGGGGACTCTGAGGGTTTCACCCCCCCTAATGGAGGTCAAGTGCTCTCCAACCCGGCAGCCTCTTTTCTGCCGCACAGCAGACAGACAAGGCGGCACTCTTTTCGAGCTGTCTTGAACACAAGGGGGGCTTTCTCTTTTTGTTCACGGCAGCGCTCGGGTCAAAGCAAAGCGGCTGTCACATCACTCACACGCACTACGTGTATTTTCTAGAATACAGCCGAGCTCGCTAACTCACTGGTATTTTTTTTTTCTGCGGTTCGGTCAAACAAAAAGGAACAGCCAGCTGACTAATGAACGCTTTCACTCAACTTTATACTTGGACTAAGACTGTTGTTGGCCTTATGTTAACCGGCTAACTACTCACCAAGTAATTCATTCACTGAACTGCAGTTGGGAGGTTTTCACCGAAGGCCTCGGCATGCACGTAAATCCGTCCAATTAAGCAGCAGATGTAGTTTCCCTCAAATTGCAATCGTTTATCAGCATTATCATCTGCTCGGCGCACCCTGTGGGGTTTCATTACTATCCTTAAAAAGTTGGGATATTTTTATCCCCCCTACCGTCGGCCAAATTGCCTTTTGCCCTTTAATAAGCACGCCGCGCCGTGAAATCTCCATCTGAAATATGATAATAAGGACAAGAGAGACATAAAAATGGGAGACGCTTCTAATACAGTACTTGCTCAAGCGGAAATCGGTCGCCCTCTTGTGGCGAGCACGGAGACAGCAAACTTCACCAAACTATAATTGGGATATAGTAGGGAATCAGGAGAACAGAGGCCGCAGAGAATGGAATGCAATATGTACCATTTATTAAATGCATATTATGACCAGCATAAGCGTCGAAATAGGAGGACTCGCAGCCTCACCTCGTGGATATCATCATTATTGTCATCTATAAAATACTGCTGCAAGCGTTAGCCCAGGTCTTGCATCATCGGGACCGTTAGCGGACGCCCGGGTTAGCGCGCGGAGCTAACACAGAAGACGCACCCGTCCGAGTGTTTGACATGAGCATAAAAACATTTGAAAAAAGAATAATAGTAAGACCGCCTTCAAAATATGGCGCAGAAGCTTTACGTAATAAGCCTTCTTCATGAGTCACTTCACACAATCTTCAGGTTCCTCATAGATGACTCCAGAGTCTGAACACAAACAGAAAACAGAAAGCATTTCGCACCCGTTAGTGTGGGAGAGAGGGGGGTGGGGGGGGGCAGAGAGTGAGATTGTGTGTGTGAGACCTTGACATCCCAGATGCACATGCCTCCATCCATGCCAGTGGTGCAGAACTTGGTGCACTGGTTGCGCCCCCCTTGCAGCACCGAGATATGACTGAAACAGCACAAGACCAAATGAGAGGGCCTGGTAAATAGTTCTCGGGACTGTTTCCACACCATTCCCGCCCCCGTTAAAAAAACACATTTTCATGACCGGGACTTCTGGACCGTTTCCAGATTACCCCCTCCCACCGCCAAGGACCAACAGGTGCAGCCTTGCAAATTGGAAACTTAAGACGGTTCCAGGGAGTTTTTCCACCTCCTGTTTGCGCACGGTTAGCATTTCCCCATAGAAATAAGAGTTTCAAGGTTCCGACCATCGCCACCAGTCTCCTTGATGGAACACCAACTGGTCGACCGAAAAACCATTTTGTCATTTTTGGTGTCGTTTGGTCACCCTGAAAAAAAATGGCCACATTCCCGGCACGCACCTGATGCTGTTCTTGTGCAGCGTGCTCAGGTCCTTGTCGGTGCTCTGGGTCTCCGAGGCACGGCGGTCCAAGTTCTGGAAGCGCTCCCTGGCGCTGATCCCCTTCTGGGCCGCCTGCTTGGGGACGTCCAGTTTGCCCCCAAACACCAGGCCTCCTTTAGCGGCGTCCAGCACGAAGAGCATGGGGCAACAGTCGTGGCCCTGAAGGGGGTGGGGGACACAAGACGGGCACGTTGAGTCCGTGCCGCTAGCTGCTATTTAACCTGAGCGCTGGCGTCATGTAACACAAACTTCCACAAGTCACTCTTGAAACGCCGGAAGGAGATGACGCAACCGATATTTGACCGCAAACGGTGATGATTGCAAAATGGCGGTCTTGTCTTTTTTTTTTTTGTCTTGCGCGTCAAGTTTTTTTCTCCACAGCTTCCCCTCCAAATATGTCAAATCCTGCAGTCATAAGAAGAGCTGATTAAGCTTGCACTTGTTCCCGATTTGTTGTTACTGTTTATTGTTTATGTTCAATTGCTCCATGTACCGCATGCGATTAATTAATTACAAGTCCTTTTTTTTTCTTTAATCGCGTTAATCAGTGTTGAGTACTTGTATTGCTCAGAAAATTGTTCTTACTGTTTTTGAAATGTTAACCCAAGTACTTTCTAATGTCCCATTTAGAGATTTACAAAAACAAACAAAAAGGTGCTCTTCCCCTTCGTGGTCGAAACTAAAGGTTGCAGCTAGGGCTTTGACTACTCTCAAATACAGCAGAAAGTAAACGGCTAGGACTGCATCTGTCCAAGTCTGCTGAAAAACAATCAACTACTTTATAATGCCACTTTTTCTCAATAATTTAAAACGAAAATCAGCATGTATTCTTTATCCCCTACAAAGAACAATCGATTGTTGCGACTTGCTCCAGAGGAGTTGCGACCGTCTCTGTGTGTTGTATCGCTCTGCTCGTTCAATTCTGCCCAAGGCGTGCACACCACGCCTAAAAGTGTGTGTGTGTGTGTGTGTGTGTGTGTGTGTGTGTGTGTGTGTGTGTGTGTGTGTGTGTGTGTGTGTGTGTGTGCGACGTCAACACAAAGGTTCGAGGAGTACTTACAGCGGCGACTAAACTGCTCTCGGTGATGAAGGTAACGCACAGAAGAGGAAGCGTGTCGGACCTCAGACTGCTCACGCTGTGGAATTTGCCATAAAAAGTTAGACACACACACACACACACGTAAAATGCACATTTAAAACAGGGATTATTATTCATGATGATGTTTTATTGCTTCGCGTGAAACGCCAGCACCTTCTTTGCCGAGAAATAAGGTGAACCGCCCATGTACATCTTAAAATCTTACGTGCTGGTCTTGCCGCCCTCGGCGACCGACACGGCAGAGTCGTGCGAGGTCCAAGCCAGGCGGTTGCCCGAGTGGGAGAAGCAGACGCCGTGCACCCAGCCGCCGGCCGCCGCGCCGGGAACCTGGCCCGCGGACCCCCCGGACTCGAAGAGCATCTCTCCGAAGGGCATCTTGCTGCCCCAGGGGGTGGGGCTCGGCTTCTCCTCCACCTCTTTGATGTAGGCCGAGAACACCCTGACGGCAGCGGATTCACAGTGCACAGTTCAAAATGGCCGCCTCGAAAACGAAACTCCCCAAATAATGGTCGAGCCACGGCCCCCCGCTTTTCTGGAGTCGTTCCGCGACGCGGACTTGGCGAGTGAGCGTCGCTCACCTGCACTTGAAGTCGCAGGAGCCGGCGGCCAGCAGCACGTTGTTGGGGTGCCAGTCCAGACTGAGGATGGTGGAGCGGATGGGCTTCTTGATGTGCTTGCACACCCACCTGCAAGGGGCCACCACACCATGGCACCGTGTCACGAGACATCCACAGACGCACCGTATTCCCGCGGGCGCCGCTATTGAGCCGCGCGCTGCGTGACGTCGGCGCCGCCTCCACCATATTGGATGTGGCAGCTCTGCCCCGAACTGATGCCAAGTAAGTGCATTCGGCCATCGATTTGCTCAACAGACCCATGCCACTTTTAATTGGATGATCAAAAATGGGCGGAGTTTAGCATCAGACGGGAGGCTCGAGCGAGTACACAAGCTTTGAGGCTGGCACAATTAGGAAGTCTTGGGACTTGAGATTTGTCCCACCCTGGGGAAATGTCATGGAGCGAAAGCGGCGCGGCCAATGTCTGAGCTGGCCTACCAGTCGTTCTCCTGCTCAAAGTAGCAGACGGAGATGAGTCGCGAGCCGCTTCCCACGGCAAATTTGTTCTCCCGCGGCGACCACTTGACGCAGCGCGCCGCCCGGTTGATGCGCAGGATGACCAGGGTGGGCTTCCAGGCGCCCTCCTTCAGGGTCCACACGTAGGCGTTGCGGTCGGCGCCGCACGTCACGATGCGGTTGCTGTCGGGCGCCCAGTCCACGCCTGGCGGAGGGAAGGGGGGGGGGGGCGCAGCGGTCACCGCGAGCCGCCCGCCCGGCGAGTGGCCGCATCCTCACCTGTCACTTGACCGTTGTGCTCCTTGAGCTCGTGGATCCTGGTCCACTTGGCCCCGTCCTTCTTGTAGATGTGGACCTCGTGGTTGTTGGGGCAGATGGCCACTTCTGCAAGGGCGGACACAGCACATGTCCCAAGACATGAAAACGGCACCAGGATGAACCGTGTGGTGCCTTTGCATAATTCATGTCGTATGATGAACACAAATGTCAGAGGACACGGAAACTCACGGGTGCCATCTTTGTTCCAGGCGTGGCAGCTAATTGGTTCCAACAGGAAGCTGTGGAAGGCCATGGCCAATCAGGAAAAAAAAACACACTGGATGCCAAGCAGGAATCTGGTTGGGAAACACAAACACACACGCAAATGAAGAGAAAATGCCATTTCATTCTGGTGGGATTCAGCGACCTCCTTCATAAAAACCAAGACTTCATGCTGAGAATATTCCACCCGCCCAAAAAAATACAACTTTGCTCTCAGAATATTCGAGGTTTGCTGCTGTCAATTGGCAATTTCTCCATTGCGAGACAAATAAAGGCTTTCTTATCTTAATATAGACTTAATATATGCGTATTTTAATTAGTGCTGTCAGTTTAACGCGTTATCATTAATTAAAAACAATTCTAACCCAATTAATTTTTTTATCGCGAGATTGACGCGGCACCACGTCTTTGATCGCAATTAAATATTTTCATCGTTTGACAGCACCCATTTTAATAAATAAACTGGTTGCAGCCACAATGGCCAATCAGAGGACAGGGTCAAATGCAAATCAGGAAGTTGCGTGAGGAGGAGGAGGAACTTGGAGAGCAAGCAGACGCCTAACGGTCACAAAGAAAGACGGAAGTTGGAATGCTTAACACGGGAAGCTTCTCAAAACTGAAAAAAAAAAGTCCCTTTGGTGGGGGTGGGGGAGGGGGGTGCAAATCTAATCCGAGGAAACTGTTAATGTGAACCAGACTGAACGAGTCATGACAAAAGAATGATGCGGCTCTAAGACTCGAATGCCCCAACCAACAAAATGTTGTCCACGCACAGAGGAAATCGATTCAGTTGACTTCATTCTCAAAATGGCAATGTCGTTCAATGTCACATATCGGAATTACGGTATCATCGATGTGTGGACTGTAGAAGAAAAAGTGACCGCGAAAAAAAAAAGACCATTTGGGTAAAACCGTGTGTTAAACGATTTTTAAAAACGCTTCAAAATGTACAATACAGTACAATGCTGGAGGAACTTTGCCAGAGCAGCAGGGACTTCTGATGGTGCTATAGCGCCCCCTAGCCGTCGTGTAGCGCCGTGACCGGGGACAAGATAAGAATCGTTTGGGAATTGTCATTATACTGTATATACGGTAGCTTTTACGTTACTTTGAAGAAACCTGTTGGCTTTAATTCTTTTTCATATATATTTTTTTAAACCCAAAACTTTATTTTAGTCTAATTGACAAATTCTCAACGTCAGTTTTGCCCTCCTCCTTTTGTACAGCAATCCCGAAGCAAATGCGTATTTGTCAAAGACGAAACGAATGTCATTTTCTCCGGAATTTGTGAATTATAGTATTACGAGGCGTACTTTCGTTTAGTTTGCATCTTTTAAAAGCATTGTCGTTCTTCATGAAAACGTTTTTTTTTATTGTACTGTAGTAATTATTTCGTTCGCTTTGTTCACAGCGGTAACCTGAGTGGGTGATCGGGGGTCCCATGATTTACGGGGATAGGTTCCCCTCCCCTGTACAGCCGTTGTCAACTATTTTCTAAGAAAAAAAATACAACCGTATTTCGTAGCATCCGGCTTTTGTTTCAGTTAAACAACCTCCCTATTACACGGCAGTAAGATGGGAACCTCCGACCCAGCAACAATGTCCCGTTAACCCGAAACCGGAAGTGAGCTCTGCGGCAACTTGACGAAACTAGACCCAAAGTTGCCACTTCTTCCATTCGAAGTCTACACAGTCCGCATTTCCCATGTCCTCGTCTGCGTCTCAACATTCCCATTCAAAGCATTTTTTTTTGCTACTCACCCGGAGGGAAGTGGTAGACGTTGGGGGTGGGGGGCTGACGGTGGTTCTCTGCTTCGCGGACTCTGGCCAGTCAACACGAACGCCAACGACGATATTGAAGCTGCCGAGACTGCGAGGCGAGAGAGAAAAAAAGAGAGCGAGTGGGAGGGGAGGAAACAGGAAGTTGAAAGTCAGCTAGAAAATGAGGTGCGGAGCTTGAGTGTGTGTGGGGGGGGGGCGCAAAAACTCTTGAGAAGCAGAAATGCATACAAGAAAAGGAACGAGTGTGGGGGGACAATTGGGACGGAAGGGAGAGGCTTTGCACAAAAACAGCACTGTCTTCCATTGCCCCCCCCCCCGGCCCCGCCCGACTGAGGGATGCCTTTGAAAGTTCAGAGGCGGTGATTCTTGAGCGGTGCCACGAGAGTGAGCCCGAACACCGCTCGAGATCCCGATAGCACAACTTGGACAGACCCTGCAGTCAACCTGGAATAAAAATGGCTTTCCAGGAACAAATACGGCCATCTTCAAAATATTTCAAGGGGAAAAAAAAATACATCCATGAACATGTGAATCCATCCGCAGGTGCTAGTATGTAGTGCGGGTTGTATTTTATTTTTTTAATATTCAGCTAAAATAAACTATGCTGGTGATATTCCACCATTTTATCTAGGGATTTAAAAAATATATTTTTTGGGGGGGGGGGTATCTTCAGCATCCAAATCACACTTTATTTCTACTCTTTTCTTCTTGTTTAAACTTGACTCCTAAATTCTGCCTCTTCCACTAGCTTGCAGACCTTGACAGATTTCGCACCCAAGAAGCACTTTGTGAAAAATGAAAACATGCCAAGTGAGAAGGCACAAGCACGTCATCGTAAGTTGAGAAAGACGGCAGTCAAAGTGCACGGTGTTCTGTAAATGCATTTATTTGACCTCACATGACACAGACATCCTCCATAATACATGAGCTTCTCGCCACTACAGAACTGCGACGGCGCGGGGAGTGAGAGAAAACATCCGTTACCGCGACAACGCGTTGATATATTCACGTGGAGGCTCAGCCGTGGTGATATTCAGTCTGATTTTTTTTTTGTTTTTTTTTTGTGATAAAACGTAGCTTAGTGTCGAACTTTTGGTACTTTGGAAGAGGTTAGAGAACCAAAAAAAAAAAAACCACACACAAGTCACACTTTTTTTAATAACACAGAACCTCCTTTCTTCCTTACCGCCTTCATTTAAAAACAAACAGCAACTCGAAAAAATCAACAGTGATGCCACACGTCAGTTCAATGTGTGTGTGTGTTACTATGGGGGGAGCAAAGGGCAAGTGTTGGCGAGTACGCAGCGTCTCCATTTTGCCCCCGCTCCATTTGCAACATTTCTTCACATGATGCAGAGACCCTGGATAGAAGCTTCTAGACTCTGAGGAGGGGGAAATAAAGCACAGATGGCAGTGGAAAATCAGCAAAATGTTTCCATTCTTTGGCTCACTTTCGTGTGTTACTCCATCTAGTGGGCGTTGAAAGGAATTACATGTTCAAAGGGAGCACGAGCAGTATCTTCAACCAAACAAACGAGAGTAACTTAAGTCGGAGCACAGTGGCCCCTCACCTGAAATTCATCAATCCAATTGCAATGTGAATATTTACGACAAGATGAAAAAATTAATTGCACCGTGTCAGATATCTCCATGAACAGAATGTTCCATGAAGACTGTTCATAAACTCATTCGAATTGAACCGGCACATTTCGTGGTCCATTGATGGAGCTCACGCCGGTTGGTTATGAATTTTGTCAGTCAGCTCTTTGTTACAGAGGATCAAATGAAGTTCACCTGTAAAATGTACGAAAAAATTCCAGCCACGTGGCCAACATTTTGTGAGTCGTGTGTGCGGGTACCTTGAAGTCCCAAATTGTCATGGCGCCATCAATGCCGGTGGTGCAGAACTTGCGACAGTCCCTTTTGTCTCCCTCGTAGATCGACACTTGGCTGTGAGGAGCGAGACCATTCCGTTTTCTTTCTTTGCCAGTTTTCAAATGGGACATATTCATGAAAATCAACCGGAGCATCGTCTGCCGATAAACGACTTTCCTTCCAACGGACCAGAGAATACTGCTGCGCATTGTTGTAGGCGTCGCTGCTGCCCCCCCCCCTCGAGTTTTTGGGAGTGAGTGACTTACGTGATGCTGTTCTGGTGCAGCGTTTCCAGCGCAGTGTTGCGGTCCTCGGTGGTGGCCCTCTTGTCCATGTTGCGGAAGCGCTCCATGGCCGACATGTTCCTCTGGACGCTCTGCTTGGGCAGGTCCAGCTTGGACACGAAGGTCAGCGTGCCGCCGTCGTCGCAGCGGAACAGCATGGGGCAGCAGTCGTGGCCCTGGAGACGTGCAAACATGTACTTTATATCATTTCCAAAAAAAATTTAAAACACGCTTTCAGACAGTAAGTGTGGATGAGTATGCGCAAGCTTACAGCGGCCACGAGGCTGTTCTCGGACACAAAGCAAACGCTGAGCAGAGGCAAGAACTCCGTCTTCAGCTGCAAAGGACTCGAAACACAACAACAAACGTACTTAGTACCAAACATCTCCTCTCACATGAACACTTTGAGACAGTAATTCATGCCTTTGTCACAGGCCGGCTCGATGACTGCAATGCCCTTTACTTTGGAGTCAGCCAGTCCTCCATGAAGCGCCTTCAGCTGCTCCACAATGCCGCCGCTCGCCTCTTGACTGGCACTCGTAAGAGGGAGCACTTAACTCCTACTCTGGCATCCCTTCACTGGCTCCCCATTCAGTTTCAAGATCCTCCTCTTTGTTTTCAAATCTCTGAATAATCTGGCGCCACTTTACCTCTCTGAGCTCATCCGCCCCTAAACACCTGCCCGGCACCTCAGGTCTGTGGACCAGACATTATTAGAAGTAACTAAAGTAACTAAACTGTGGCTCGGGGGGATGGAGCCTTTTCTGTTGCTGGTCCCTCTCTGGAATGACCTCCCACTGAACATTGGGCAAGCAACAAATGAATCGTAGGGGGTTCCCGTTTCGCTGCCACCACACATGAAGGCAAATCAGGAGCGCAACATACCAGGCGGTCTTGGAGCTGTCCACCACAGTGACGGTGCTGTCGTGGCTGACCCAGGCCAGGCGGTTCCCGGAGGCCGAGAAGGACACAGAGTGGACCCAACCTCCTCCTCCTAAAACGAGCGGAACAAGCTCAGTCGGATCAAACGCCGTTTGTTTTGCTAGCATGCGTAAAATGACACGGGACAGGGCGGACCTGCTCCGCCGAATTCGGCTAGAACGGCTCCGAAAGGCATCTTGCTGCCCCAAGGCGTCGGGCCTGGCTTCTCCTCCACCTCCTTAATGTAGGCTGAGAATACCCTGGACACCACACAGACAAACAATGTTGTCGTGTTAGAATGTCTCGCTTGTGTGTATGGGAGGGAGGAAAAAAAAAGGGGGGGGGGGTTGTGCCTCGTCGGTTTCATTTATTGATGACGCGTCACCTGCACTTGAAGTCGCAGGAGCCGGCGGCCAGCAGCACGTTGTTGGGGTGCCAGTCCAGACTGAGGATGGTGGAGCGGACGGGCTTCTTGATGTGCTTGCTCACCCACCTGAAATACGCAACGTTTGTTTGTATCGTTCACAAAACCGCTTACGTCAAACTTTCACTACTGCCCCTTTTGTCACGATAATTAAAAATTCTCGTGATCACCATCCTACTGTATATAAAGGAAGGTCCACTGTGGACTTTTGGGCTTTCTCACCAGTCGTTCTCCGACTCAAAGTAGCAGACGGAGATGAGCCGCGCGCCGCTGCCCACCGCAAACTTGTTCTCCAGCGGCGACCACTTGACAAAGGTGGCGGCTCTGTTGATCCTGAGGATGACCAGCGTGGGTTTCCACACGCCCTCCTTCTGCGACCACACGTACGCGTTGCGGTCGGCGCCGCAAGTCACGATGCGGTCGCTCTTGGGGGCCCAGTCGATGCCTGCGGGGGGATGTCGACGCAGGGGGGAAGCGACGCGGGGGACACGTGAAGGCGAGTCAATGACATTATCGCAAAGCCCCCTTGGTACAAATGTGGCTGAACAAGTTTACAAGCTCAAATTTATATAACATGAAGCCATTGAAATGAGATCGTTCGGAAGCGGTTCTCATTCAAGGGCCACGTCCTAACTTGGGCATTCAAGATGGAACTGCTTTGTCTCCTGTAAACGTTCTTAAAAGTCATGGGATGAGCAAACTACCTGTAATGTGTCCATTGTGCTCCTTCAGCTCGTGAGTCTTAAGCCACTGGTTGGCACTCTTCTTATAAATATGAACTTCATGGTTGTTGGGGCTGATGGCAATCTCTGCATGGGGAGGGGACAGCACAAGAAGAAAGCTAAGTAACCTGCCAAACCTGTTACCTCCCACCCCTTGCTGGAATGACAGTGACGAGAGGGGGGGGGGGTGTAAACTGACGCGTCCTGTCGCGGTTCCACGCGTGGCAGGTGATGGGCTCCAATAGAAACTGGTGAAGTGACATCTCGTCTGGGTGTGTTCCTTCGGTTCAGGGCTCTCCACTGTTACAAACATACACACGGGCAGTACAATCATTTTATTTTTAATGCACCCACCACCTTTTTCATTCACCTTCACGTGAACAGCAGGGTGACGACTTTGTCTCCCGCTGATAACCGGCACGCCACATGTGGCAAAAGCAGAAAAAAATGTATATTTATACGATTGTTCCATTACGTGGGAGAAGTTACAACTGAAAGCGACGCTAGCCGGTTAGCGTCGATAGCCGAACCGCACCGTTCAAAACATGAAAGCCCGCTGCTAATTAATCCTCGAAGAACGCCTTAAAATCATATTAAAGACTATCCTCTTTTTATTCAAAATATCACAAGTACGTCTTCGTTTGGGGGGGTTAATACGTCGGCGTCATTTGATCAGGGATTGAAGATCTGACATCCCCACGCGCGCTGTGATTTCGGGTCGCTAGCTCAATTCGCTAGGTAGGCCTCATGCGTCTTATCCCGACCACGGTGTTTCCTATGCAGCTATCCCGGCGTGCCAACTCACCTCGTCCGCACGTCAGCCGGCAAGTTAAGCAAGCCCTAGCGGTGTAGTGGCGGGTGGTGGTGACGGGGGGGCTCGACGACCACCAGGGAGTGGGACGGGAATTCGCGGACTCTGGTCAGTCGACACGAATTCCTCCGGGAATGTTTGAGGGGAATGTCAAGACGGGCGACGAGAGCGATGCGCTTCCAGGTACATCCGGCGGCTGGCTGAGCGACTGACTGAGTGACAGCTAGCTTAGCCACATCACGCGAGTACCCAGACCGCAACGAGCAAGTGAATGAGCGCGTGCACAGACAGGTGGGCGGGGAAACAGCGCCACCATATGAATTGCATCACGACGTCATAAAGGAAGTGGGGGCTGAAGTGCCGCACGTGACTTTGAAGGGATGTGCGGTGGCCGAGGGAGTCCCCGCCCCCCCCCCCCAAAAAAAAACATTGAGGAAAAGAAGAAAACGAGGAAGGATTGAAGGTATGGTGAAACCAAGTGATGGATGAAAATTTAGAAACAGTTGTTTTCGATATGACGTAATATGTTTATTTGTGCATTTATATTACTGTGTGAAACATGCTCAATTCTTACATGGCTCCTGCAGTTGGCAGTTTTGACAATCAGAAAAGAGGAAACCAACAAAGTCGACCCTTCTGCATTTCTCAAGATACGCTGAATTGAAGTGGTTTGACGTATTAAAAATGATTGCCAAGGATGTGGTGAAATATCATGTCGTGTACTTTGGAGTGAAAGTCAGGGTGGGGGCAGTTTGCCGATACCCCAAACTTCCCGTAGCTGGCCTCACCTTCATTTAACCTCGGGACCTCAAGAGCAGATAAAAAGAGAGGTTTCGGGAGGGGCTGCTTTAGGAAAGCTGAGAAAGATGTGCGCAGCCTTCGTCTACAAAAAAAATGTCTCGTTGCTTTCTGGGTAACAAGTGAGCACCAACCAATCGGCGTGGACGACCAATTTGTGTCTGTCTGCTTGTCACTTGGTAGCTTTTTGCAGGTGCGCAGCCACCCAACTCATCCACAGCCGGTCAACATGGAGACCTTTGCCCAGCGGGGCGATTCCTTCCCCGCGCCGCCACTTGACTACTCGCCAGGTCAATTCCTATTTCCATGCCTTTGTTTTCGGAACCACTTTTTCTTTTTGCGTGTTTTGACAAATATGATATGAATGAAATGAAGGATGTGTGCGCGTATAGATGACAACGCCAGGCGGACGGCGAGGATCTATCACGTTCACTCGCCCTTTCGGCAGCCTCCTCCTTGGTCGTTTGACCTGGCTCCCGTGCAGGTGCACCCCATCCAGTCCCCCCCTCAAGGTACCTCCTGGAACTGACTAACTGGCCTCCCTTTTGGGATTCACGCACCATTGCCACAAAGGGCCACTCATATTTTGTCACAAAAATGTGAAATTCAACCTTTTTTGTCCCCCCCGGTCAAGTCTGACTTGATTTAATTGTAAGTTCAGGGGTTCGCTGTTTTTTTTAGGAGAGATGGAATCCTTTAGATGCAGTTATATTAATTAAAAGGGAAGAAAAAAAGACGCGGACACCGCAGCGCGTTCGAGAACACGACTCTCCTCGTAACTCAAATCACTTCCGGCAGAACCTGTCAACATAAAATCACGTCCGAGCAATTATTCAACAACAGAATAGAATGTAGGTATTCTTAACATGAAATATGATTGTCAAACATAAAATGATCACGAATGTAACATAAGCATACATTTGATTTCATTTTGACTCAATTTAAGGTTGCGCAGGTTGGGAAAAAAAAATACACGTTTGTGCCGGAAATCCTCCTCGTTTGCATTTGTGGTGTCTTGTGGTCTACCCGCTTCCTCGTGTAGCGTGCGCGTCCCCCTTGGTGACGACCCCCGTACCGAAGTTTGTGAGCCACGAGAGCGACCTGTGCCGCTCCCCTGCTCTGGCGTCATGTCCCGCCTGTCGGGCCCAGGTGACCACCAGGGTGCGCTACCGAGCCGGAACGTACGCATGGAGTATGTGCGTGCTCTTCGTCCTGCTCGGGTGAGTGACCCCCTCGACCCCCCCAACCGTCGTCCCTCCGTCGTCCACGCGCACGGTGGGCGGGTGTGACGATGACGTCACTTTTCAGGTTGGCGTTTGGCTGCTGTCTGCTTCCGTTCTTGGTGAATCATTTCAAAGACGCTTACCACTGCTGTCCGAGATGTCATCGCCTTCTTCACGTGCATCGCAGGTGCTGCTTTCGGTGAAGGCGAATAATTAACGGGGGGGGGGGGGGGTGTCTTTTTAAAGTTATGTCAGTGGGTTTGGACTTTGATCAAGTCATCCTGTTCAGCCCTTTATTTTTTTTAATATCCGATTTTGAACTAATAATGTCAATAAATGTTTCTATGGTGAAAGCTATTTGCTTGAAATTTTACTTTGGAACCCGAACACGGATTTTAAACTGACCCGTTTGAAAAATCTGAAAAACATGTCATCTTTGTCTACCGGCCTCTGTTTTTCCTTTTAAAATATCGGAACCCTGAGCCTTTGCTTGAAACCCTATCCTCGGTTTGATTGACAAATGAAAAACTCATTTGAAACCCTACTTGGGAACACCGGGCGCCTCCTCAAATCCCACATTGGGACTCTATCAGACTTGTTAATCCTGGCTCGAGAAACCCTCATTTGAAATCCGAACCGTGGACTGAAAATCATCATCATCCTTGTATGACCCTCTGCCCCAGGGTTCAAAGTTCACTTTGAAAACCTAACCCAGGCTTGGAACGCCCTCCCAAACGTAGAACTGCTCCACAGCGCCAAACGTGTCTGGACTTTAAGCCTGGCCGGGTCCACGTGCGCTTTTGCGTTTTGCAAACGTGCGGCTCTCAGTGGATCGCGCCGACCGCGGCAGATTAAGAGTTCACGTCTATTTCCAGCGGGCTGAGCCTGGGTGTCGTTAGCGCGGCGAGCTACGGGGTCGGCGCGCACCAGTGTGCTCTGCCAGTCGGAAGCGGCAGCGCCGCCGCATGGCCCGAGATGCTCGCGGGTACCTGGCCTCTTTCGCCGCACCCTTCCTGAGGTTCCGGCGGAAGACCGAGCTCCTGTCCTACTTGTTTCTGTGCTTGTCCAAGATGCCCTTCATCCCGCCCGTGCCGGTGATGGCGGCGGCGGCGGCCGGACCGGGCGGCAAGGCGGCGCCCCCGAAAGGCGGCGACTCGGTGAAGGAGCGCCTGGCGTCCAACCTCAAGCAGCTGGGCAAGAAGAGCCTCCTGCCCACGGCCACCAGAGGGCTGTCGGAGCCCAGGAAGAAGGGACCCTCATCGTGCGGGGGGCCGCCCGAGGGCCTCCCCGCCTCCAGGTCTGGGGAGTCTTTGTCCAAGACCTGCCAGGTCAGAAACCTACTTAGAAAGTCTGAAAATTGCAACTGCGTAACCTCAATTCTGACTTGAAACCCAACTGAGGTCTTCACCCAAGATTGAGCCCTAAATTTGAAACCTTAATCCTTGTTTGAAAGCCTAACGATTGCTTTGGAACTAGTCCGGGCATGAAACCTTACCCCTGGATTGAAATCCTTACCTCAAACCCCGGCTGGAAATACTTGTTTGAAACCCCAACCTTGTCTTGTAACTTCACTTTGAAACCATAGTCTTGTCTTGAGGCCCCACTGACCACAATCCTCACACCCGCCCACCAGGTGAGACCCCGGATCAAATCCCGCCGGGAGGAAACCCGATTCACGCTGACCCTAACCCCCGAGGCGGTCCTGCTGCTGCAGAGGCGCAACAACAACAACAACAACCATAACCACCACCACATTTCCGGAAGTGTCCCCGACTCCAGGCGATTCAGGCGGAGCCCCCGCCCGGGCGCCTCCCCGTCCCCGCGGCCCCACGACCGGGCGGCGGCATTGGTCAGCACTCGCTGCGACGTGAGCTCGATGGTGAAGGTGTCCCTGCTGAACGAGCGTCACCGCTACGACGACGAGGAGTACGAGGACGAGGAGGAACGGGGCGGCCGGGTGGACCAGCGCGTGATGCTCAAGTGCACCGAGTGGCTGCGGGGGCTGGAGAACACGCCCATCGCCGCGGGAACCCGGCAGAGCCCCACGGTCAAGAGCTTCTGAACCCCACTTTTGGAACCTGACCCTTTGGCTTCAGGGCCCGGCAGCAAGTGAACTGAGAGGAAGATTGCTGTTCAATGGGGGGGGGGGGGGGGGAGACTAAGGACATGTTCCGGCTGCTTTCAAAACAAAACAAAGTCAAAAGCTAAAAACTAGTGCTGTCAAACGATTAAAATATTTAATCGCGATTAAATATTTTAATCTCATAGTTAACTCAGAATTAGCCGTAATTAATCACAGATTTTTATCTATTCTAAATTTCCTTTGATTTCTTGCCCCATTTTAACGCTCTCATCAACATGGAATTGTGGATCCGTTTAATTGATCTTGAAACTACTTTATGATCTGAAACGATGCATTTTTGGAGGCCATTTTGGATGCAAAGTAAAATAGCATTTGGACGGTCTGAACGAGTGGATAAAGCGTCTTCCGTGACGGCACCTAATGTGACTTCTGTCACCATAAGAAGCTTGATAAGGTCTTTAGACGGCGGATTACTGCGCACTCGCCTCCCTCGTGGCCGGACCGAGTGCGCTCAAAGTGGCGGATTATCCGCCTTGCCGTCAACCGTTAAAACGCGTGCAGGCAGGGGGGGGGGGGGGGGGGGTTAAACCACGATGCCTGTTCATTCAAAAACAACATGGAGGAATCCTTTCGTCTGGGAAGCATTTACACCACAGGTGTCAAACCTACGGCCCGCGGAGGTTCGATCAGGCCCGCGGGATCATTCAAAAGTGAAAAAAAAAATGCAGAAAAGGCACGGAATGAATATTTTGAATAAATTCATGGGGTATCCGCTAGGGGGCACAGTTTTGATCGGACCGTTTTGGTTTGTGAACAACAGGTGGCACTGTGGGGCTTTTCCCTGCAGCTGCGCACCTGCTGGTGGTTGGGCAATTCTGGCTATAAAAGAACTTCCAGCCGACGGCTCATTGTTTGTTTCTTTGCTGCGGTCATGTTCTCCACCATGTTTTGTTGACTTAGTTTTAGCTACGGCCTGGGTTTTGTTTGATACTTTGGATTCTTTGTTTTATCAATACACTTCAAGTACACCCTGATCCTCCCTCCTGCCTGCTTTTTGGGGTCCACCACCGCCTCGCAACGTGACAGTTTTTGATTTTCGTGGATTATTTTTCCTCAAACGGCCTCGAGTGAGTTGGGCCCTTACATTGAGTCCATGTCTGAAGATATTGATCCACTTGAGCACCTTAATTAATTCCGTTTTTCACGGCCCTCTGAATAGGAATCGTCGGCCGGCATGGAAGGATCACTCTTTCTGTACATTTATTGGATCACTTTGAAGCAGAAGTAGTAGTAGATGAAACAGAAGTAGTTGCAGAAGCGGGTAATGACCTAAAGCACACAAATGCAGTAAAAAAATTAATCTCTTTCTGCATCATGATGTAAATAGGTATAGAATTTACCGTAATTTTATTTTAACAATACATTTAATAAATACTTTAATCAACCATGACTTCACTATGTCGTCATTATTTTAAACGTAAGAAACCATACGTCACAAACGCATCAAGTCGACTCGAACAAAAGAACTACAAGTCCCAAAGGTCCAACCCGGAAGTGGAGCGCCGGCATGATGAAGCCCAGCTGCAACGCGATGTACTTCGCGTTCAAACAATCAATTGCAGCCGGACAAACATGACAACTATGCAAAATGAGTTAAATAAAGACACCGCTGTCCTAGCAACACTTTATCCCACGCTGTTTGTTTACATTGCCGATTGCGAGCGGTAGCCGACTGTGATCGCATAGCGATGCATGCGGCAAACATGAAGCACAACGGACACAATGCAAAGCAGGCAAACAAAGCAAGCGATCATCATCGATTCTAAAGCTAACTTTTAGATAGCTGCTTAAAGAAAAGCACAAGCGTAGCTTACCATCGGGCCATGTCGACGACGAAGCGAGTGTATTCACCAAAGTAACATCATGCGATGCTGCTTTTTATACGTCACGCGAACGGCAACCTGTCAGTGGCAGGTCGGCCCCTCTTAAAGCGCCAGTAGAATCCAACAATTGTCTCAAAAGCACATTGGCTGCACGCTGTAAAAGGTTTTATTATTAAAGATTTAAGTAAATACTGTATGTGTACCGCTACAGACTTTTTTTCAGTATAAATACCGTTTACCCATAAAACCTTACACACAAATTGTAGGGGGGGCCGGGAGCAGGGCAAACCCTACTTTGCGGATTTCGTCTGTCGCGGGGTGGTCCCGGTTTTAACCCGCGATAAACGAGGGATGACCGTATTGAAAAGCTGTGAGTGATTAGTTTTGCTGCGTGTTCAGTTTGGACAGTAAACTCCAACGGAGGCTTCATTGAAGAGCTGAAAGCGCGCTCAACAGAACCTTATGTAGGACTTTAAAGAAACATAGCTGCGTACAAAGTGCAATATAAAAAGTTCAAAAATTACCCATAGAAAAGCAAAAAAGTTATCGATCAACACAGCCGCCGCTGGAGTTTCAGTGGCAACATTTTCTTAAGCGTCCGTGTGACTTTTGTGTGCTCGTTGGCGAGGACAAACACATAACAGATCCACTGTGTCCTCGTGCTGTTTGAAGTGACTTAAAAAAAATAAAATAAGACACACATTGTGGTACTTGAACCCCCTGACAGCAGCACTGACGTCACACCAACCACAAACCACACACACACACACACACACGTGTAAGAAAGCCTCCTTTGTTTGTTTGTCTTACTTCTGAGAAGAAGCTCGAAGCGAAGTTGAATTTGGGACTTTGGACTGATTCTGCGAGCAAACAGAAGGAGGGACGGTAAAGCCTGGACGGGAGGGGGGTGGGGGGAGAGAAAATCCCAAAGCGAGGCTCGGAAAACAGTGACCTTGCACCGGGAATCCTGCCACACACCGACGGGAGCAAAAAGGGGGGGGGGGGAGACCCCCAACAACACACCGACGGCAAATTTGGGAGGGGACTGTCAAGTTTTGCAAACATGAACTCTTTCTTGGCCAAGCGTCTTTGAAGTCCCGCATGTGAAATTCCCATCAGGTAAATCAATATATAGAATATAAATACATATACATGGGTACACACACACACACACGGTTTATCTTTTGTTGTTGTTGGCCTCGCCCAAAAAGGCGCTCGGGTCTCCCATTGGTCGGTGGAGCAATTCGGGCCCCGCCCATCGGCGGAGCTTCCTCGCACGCCGCCAGCTGAGACGTCGTCGATGCAGCCGTCGAGGCAAACGACGGCAGCCGTCGAGTCCCGCGGTTCGGTTCCGAGCCAGATGAAACAAGCGGCGCCCACCTCGACGCACGCACCATGTGGAGGTCCGCGGGGCAGCGGCGGCGGCGGCGGCCGCCTCAGCTCCTCCGCGTCGCCGTCCTCTGCCTGCTCGCGGCCGGCGCGCTCGCCGTCGCGGGCGCGCAGCGGGCGGCGGCGGAGGAGGGAGCTCCGGCGAGCCGCGCCGTTTTCACGGACTACTTCAGGCAGCTGAGCCGAGAAAGGAGAGCCGTCGGGCGGCCGGCGCCGAGCGGCGCCCCGCCGGAGCCCGCGGAGCTCCTGACCGCCGACGACGTGTTCGTGGCCGTGAAGACCACCAGCAAATACCACCGCGGCAGGCTGGAGCTCCTTTTGGACACGTGGATCGCCAACCATTTGCAACACGTGAGTTTCCTCCGAACTCATTCTCAGCCGACCGTTCTTCAATGAGTCGATTTCACAGAAAGCGAGCCGTTTGCCACTCGGAGGGGCGCCGAGCGAGGTCTCAAATGCTCTTAATGAATTCAAGACCTGATGCGTGCGTGTACATCATGGGTGAGGAAACGATGTGGTCATGGCAAGCGATGCATCTTTGTCCAGAAACTTGGACATTGACATACGGTGATCCCTCGTTTATCACGGTTAACGGGGACCCAAACCACCCGCAATAAATGAAAATCCGCGAAGTAGCGACCCCTCCCTGTGGATGAGTATACAACATATTGATGAGGCCAAATTTAACGGTATCCATGCATGTAGAAGTACATTTAGTAGTTATTAACATGACTTAATGCTGTGTACTAATAGATTTAAACAGGAAAAAGTTAGGTTAGTGTATGAATAACAAAATACAGCAAACATATACTGTACATGTAGGACTGTACATGTTGCTCGATGTGACTCGCGGACCGTTTTACTGACTTTCGCTGGTTCTCGCAGACCGTTTGCGGACTTAAAAAATGTCCCCCCCCCCCCCCCGGCCCCCTTTTTAAAGTCACATTTCGAGGTTCCATCGGGTACGATGCCTGCAGCTGATCTTGCAACGCTTCTTCTCGAGTGACATTCTAGCATCGGTCGGCCGGCCGGCCGGGGCAAAAATCAACTCCGCTGAGTCGAGTGATATTTACGAGGCCGCCCGGATCAAAGCAAAGTGGCTTTGAAGGGAGTGTCGTCGCAAACCCACAGGGTGGTCTCGGGCCCTTTTTGTGATGCGTCACAGGAGGTGACGAGTGGCTGTGAAAAGCTGCCAAACGCCGAGCGACTGAAAAGCAACTGCTTCGCATTCATGAAGAGCCTCAGCCAAGGAAAAAAAACAAACTAGCGGCTCTTCTGTATCATGACGTCAACGGCGAGCTTGCTGCAAATTTGACAAAAAAGGGCCCGGATCCTCCTCAGCCTTGATGTGCTGTCGAAAAACAGCTGCAAAACGCTGGGTTGGGTTGGCCAGGCCCAAAAAGTTGACCTGATTGCATTTTTTAATTGATTCTCATCAATTAAAAAAATAGGGGGGGGGCTATTTGCGTGCACGTGCTTATTTGCATACAATCAGCTGAGTGAGGAGTTCTCACGCTCGAGCATTACCTGTTTCCCAGGCACACCGACATGTTTGAAGAATGCCGAGTTGTGGAAATAACGCGACAACACACCCTGGGAACTTCAGCCGATTGCTCGTGGGAAGGGCCAAACGTGGCGAATCTCACACGCTCGCACAAATAAACAAAAAAAAAATCTAAAAAATAACAACACATACAATTTAAAGTGAATGCCCTTTAACTCTTGCCGTCGACGTGAAATGTCATCGAGGAGAATCCGAACAAGGAGTACCAGCGACGGAAATAGTCGTCAACTCTTTTTTGGTTTTTTTTATTGGCAATGAGCTGAAAAAGTTCTTGGCCAGCTCTGGTTTGATCATGAAGCGATATAATGCGGAAGCAAGTCAATCCGACGAATCTTTGGAAATAATACGATAAGAGGGAGCGACGCCGCAACGTGCTGTATGTACACATACACGCACGCACACACTACTAAATACTACTACTGCTGCTAACAGATATTTGAACGACAAGGGCAGACCAACACGCGGAGTGACAATATAGCAATACCTGCAGGCATATATACACGTTAGCCTCTGCAAAAAATGGCTGCCATGACTCGAGCTGACCGAGTCAGTCGTGGAATTTTTCTTCCGTGTGCGTTTAAACTGCCCCCCGGTGGCCATGGCGCACACTACAGAAGGTGAATGGATAAAAGTTTTAGCTTATGTCATATTTTCCTTCAAGGAGATTTTAAAAGACTGCCTTGAAGTATCTAAAAGTCAGCAGGCTCATTTCTGTATCATCATTTAATTTGCGTGACAAATTGAAGCGCTGGAAATACGCAGTGCAGGTGTTCCTTCAGGGCGCACTCTGGCCACTTCGGGATTAATTGGCGTCTTGTGATGCTTTCGGCCTGGGCTGTGGTAGTTTTATTGATTTCTTTTTTTTAAACACTTGTCATAAGACTGCTGCTCCACAAGAACATCACATTACTTGAGGAATGTATATTCAAACACACACACGCATGCACAAAACAGGCTCTGAGGCCAAGAGTGGAGGTTTGGTCGACTTCCTGTGGAAAATCTGAACGCTCTGCTTGGCTTCCTGCAGCCACACTGAACCCCCGCCACCCCCCCCCCTCAAACCCATCAGCTGTCACATAAACAAAAATGAGAAAAAAAACACAAAGACACGCAACTGTGCAAAACAGTTGCCTGCGTCCAAAAAACACTAAAGTCACACAACAAACGCACACAAGTATAAAAAGACACACAGAAAACACACACGAGAGCAAACACCATGTTGTGGCGAGACATGAAGTCAAACGGGGAGTGACTTGATTTTTGTGCGTGTGTGTGTGCGCAGACGTACGTGTTCACCGATGGCGAGGACTCGGCGCTCAGGAAGCGGATCGGTGAGTTTCACACACGGGCACGCCGATGGCATCAGGAAATCAGACGTCTGCTGACTTTGCATTTCCACGGTGAGCAGCAGACAGGAAGTGAACGTCATAGCATCGGTATCATGGAAAGTTCACGTTAGAGGAAGCACGGCTAGCATCGGAGCAAACGTTGGAAACTAACTGCAATATCAAACATTGGGAGCTACCGCAGGAAGAAATGTTGGACGCTACCAAAGAACCACATTTTTGGAGGCTAACAATTGAGCTAGTGTCAGAAGCTAACGTTGGCAGCGGTTAACGTGCAAAGCTAATGCTAGAAGTACCAATAGTGAAGTGCGGTTCCAAAAATGAACAAGTATGAAGATACCGTTATGTTGTCGTGGTCACCAGGCGCTCACCTGATCAACACCAACTGCTCGGCAGCTCACAGCCGTCAAGCGCTCTCCTGCAAAATGGCCGCCGAGTACGACGCCTTCCTCGACGCCGACAGGAAGTAAGTCACGCGCCATGTCGCCGAGGCGAAAGACTGTCAAGCCGGTGCCGTAGAAACGATGCTAATGGATGGTGTGACGGAAATATCGTCGCGCTCAGTGTTTGAAATTGGCGGTGGTAGGCTTGCCAAGTGTGTTCCTCTCCGAGACAACTGCTAATGCGTCACGAGTGTTGCAAATATGCTGTGTACTGACAACATCGCAAGTACTAGGCTAAATGCGAATATGTTCAATCCGCTACAAGCGTTTTAGCGTTAACGTGACAACGCTAATTGCTAAAGTGCCATAAGTACGCTAAATCCTAATGCGTCGAAATGACGACGACGCTAAACTACATGAAAAGTCTTACAAACATCAGTCGGATTCGTTCCATATGGATTGCGCCACTTTCAACCTCAAAGACTTTTAGCCGAATGTACATTTAAAAAATGGCTGATTGTGATCATGTATTTTGTTGCACAAAATACGTTTACTTAATGAATGAATCATCAAGAGTATAAAACGTGCCGATGTGTCCAAAATATTCTAAGCACTGAGCATCTCTCAAAAACGATTAACTTGTCATAATTCCGCTGATGATGTTAATGCTAATTGGCAGCCTGTGTGGTTGTAGGTGGTTTTGTCACATGGACGACGACAACTACCTGAACATGGGTGCCCTCTTGAGGCTGTTGTCTCAGTACAGCCACACCCAGGACGTCTACATCGGGCGACCCAGTCTGGAGCACCCCCTCGAGGCCACCGAGACGTTAGCCGATGCTAAAATGGTACAATGAGACCAAATGTTAGCGCTTGGACACTGTGCCAATTAGAATCTTCACAGTAAATTTGCAGCTAGCGCATTTACGACAAAATGACCAGTTAACCTGTTAGCATGTCATCCCGTCAACATGACGAAGTACCTCCTTTTTTCCGACGTGTTTTTCACATCGGGATTTAGCATTTTTTGTGACACTAGCATAGTGACAATACATCCACCTTGAGGTGAATGCTAGCACATTGGCGCTTATCATGTTGACGGCAAATTATCTTACAGCCTGTAACCAGGTAACGCATTTACTGTATAACACATTAGCAGTTGCCATAGCTACAGAAGATTTTTTGGGAGGGGGGGCATTTAATTAAGATGCGCTTAGCATACATATGACACTTTGGAATTAGCGCATTTGCAACATGTTAGCATAGGATCTCAGAGAAAACTTAGAGTGTGTGTATGTGTGTGCGCAGAGGAAGGTAGTTTTCTGGTTTGCCACAGGGGGCGCTGGATTCTGTCTGAGTCGAGGACTCGCCATCAAGATGGGACCTTGGGCTCGGTATGCGATTTTGTTGCCCCCATTGCATACGGAGTGGGGGCGTTATGAGTCTCAACTTATCTATACCGTCGGCTGCGTTAGCGACGGCGCCTTCCTGTCTACAGCCGAACGTATCCGTCTCCCAGACGACTGCGCTGTGGGTTACATCGTCGGGGCTATGTTGGGTGTGGGCCTTACCCGCTCGCCACTGTTCCACTCGCACCTGGAGAGCCTCGCGCTGCTGACGCGGGTGCATGAACAGGTACCACACATACGTTTGTTTTCAAACTTGATTGAAAATCATCATCTGCTTTTCTATAAGCAAAGGACAAAAACCATTCAAGGAACGTGTTTTCATTCTATTTCGTTTGACGTTCCTATCAACACCTACGCTGTTGGTGTTTTGATCAGGTGACTCTCAGCTACAGCAAAGATGAGAGAAACACCATCAATATCAAAGGACCCTTTTCGATACAGCAAGATCCAACAAGGTAATGCAACAGACATTTCATAGATATATATTAGTGCTGTCAAACGATTCAAATATTTCATCGCGATCAAATGTATAATTTCATAGTTAACTCTGAATTATCCGTAATTAATAACAGATTTTTATCTAGTCCTTTTCTTCTATTTTTTCCCATTTCACTGCTCTCATCAACATGGAATCGTGGATCCGTATTCTTTGTGCAAAAGGCAAATATTTACCGGAACAACAATTTCGACTTTCAGTTTTACATTAAACATTTTTCACACATTTTATTATTTTAGAGCAACGTAACATCCGTGACGTGGTGCCGCATTAATCTCGCGATTAAAAAAAATTAATCGAGTTGAAATTGTCTTAAATTAATGCCGTTAACGCCTTAAACTGACAGCACCAATACCAATATATATGTTGGTATTAATGCTGTCAGTTTATGTTTTTTGTTTATGTACATAGACACATGTATACTACTATTCTTGTTAGCTTTCAAACTTGAGATGACAGTCAAAGCACATTCGAAATTTTTGGTTGTTCACAGTTAGCCGTTTTATTAGTTTGTTGGTTGGCTAATTAGCTAGTGAGATGTTTTTTTTGGGGCGGGGGGGTCAGAAAGTCAGTTAGCTCGCGAGTAAGTTGGTAGACTGGCTTGTTGGTTAATTAATTAGCTGGTTGGTTAGCTAGTGAGTTAGCTGGTTAATGGGTCAGCTGTAGTGCCACTTATTTCTTTGGTCTTTCTAATCATACATTTGGTACAAGAGCTGCTCTCTCTCATCTGACCAACCCCCCACCCTCCCCCGCCCCATTTAAGTGTTGATGCAATGTAATTTGTTCCCGTTTTTCCTCATTGTTGTCATCTTATTGTGAAACGGCACCATCCGGCTATTGTCACACTTACTTCATTTTCTGTTGTGTGCATGTGTTTAGGTTCAAGTGTGTGCATTGTGTGTTACATCCACACACACCCTGGTGCCAGCGCTGAATGCAGCCAGCCAGATTTTTTTTTTTTTAACAAACAAAAATCTCCCCTTTTGGGAAATGAAAGTGCCAAAGGATCTGGGAACAGACACGACGTACATGAGCAACGTTTGCCATCAGGCTTAAACAAACCAACTCTTGATGAGAAGTCCATTTTTTGGGGGGCGTCATAACAACTTTTTATGAGGTGGCAATGTTTGAAGCTATTAGCCACATCATACATTGAGCCACTGAAATGTGTTCACTTGACAAGGAGTGTTTGGTTTGTGTCAAGTCATTTTTATGTTAATATTTTTTTTGGATGGGTTCACTATTCTGAAGTGACATCTGTTTAAAAGACAAATGGGCTTTAAGATGGATTCTGTTTGGGGTTTGTTTTTTTTATGGCTCTGTGTATGTTAATCAGCAACTCCTGATGAATGCATGACACTTGAACACAAAACAATGCAAAATTATAAATTCATCAAATGGTTCTGTTATTTCTGTCATTTTAAAAAGCACAAATTCGAAACCATTCTTTGAAAGCAACCTTTTCGAGCTTCGTAATGACTCACGTTGAGTCATCACATATGAATACAAGTTTTTGTTCGATTGCACGCCTGTCATTGAATGTGATACCCTCTTAGCTTTCACTCCAGCATCTGGACTGCAGAAGTTGATTTTATTAATGATGATGTATACCCGTCAACTCATACGGTTTAGCCATAGTTCATACGGATTTTGTGGTGAATCTTACGTATATGGCCGTATTGCACTAATCATACGGATTCTGAAAATTTCCGTTCAGCATTTGGAGTTGGTGAAAAAAGTAGCGTATGAATACAACTCAGTAATGCCACTAAGTAGAATGATGATTAGACATTGACCAGGCATTGTATTATGGAGATCGACAATAAATATCATTGGAAATTTCGTGGGGGTTTTTTCTGCCGTTATTTTGACATACAAAATGCTTTGGTATGTTATAAGGATTTTTTTTGGTAGTTTATACAGTTTGGCGCTCCGAAAAGTTGACAGGTATGATGATGACAAAGATGAAATAAAACATTTCGCTCAAATCTATGTGTTTGGTTACACCTGGTGGCTAAATGCGGTACCGCAACAAATGCTCTTTTGCGTTTTCAATGGAAATGCAGTTTGTGGCCCATTTCGGAATGTATTGCATCAAGTTTATGTTATGTGTTGTGTTTATACTTTTACTTTATGTTAACTGTTTTGTTAAGCGCTTTGTTACAGCTGCCGCTGTTGTGAAAGCGCTATATAAATCAGGATGTCAAACGTGTAAGCCGTGTTATTTCCAACAAGGACATTCTGTTATAAGGAGACGCCCTTCGGATGTTTGGGGTTTTAAGTTCGGCGATTAAAAAGCTACGTGTATTACAACTAAAGACTTACCCGTTACACTCTTGGCAAAAGGAACGTGAGCTATTATTAGCCATCCAGGAAGGCATCGACAAGTCAGCCATTTTCATTCTGCCTAGGGTGACAAACCTGAATTTAGCCACTAGGTAGCGACAGAAACAAAGTCAAACCGGAGATCAAATCCATGTTAAAGGTGTTTTAATGTCACTTCTTTGCGTTTTTCAACATTTATTTTCCAGCTCGAATTAAATTGTTACCACAGCTTGGAGATGTACATCATGAATACTTCGTTTCTCTCTTAGTGGAATCACAGGTTAAAATAAAAACAGCCACATTGTAGAAAAACAACTAGGTACTATTTTTTTTTGTCTTAACTTTCATTATGTTACAAGACTTGGAGATAATCTTTAAAAAAAATGACGATTAGGAGCATGGAAAGACGTTTTAAAAACATTATGAAAGATATCAAACGCTCGTTGAACGTAGCATGATGGGGCTGAAGACAATAGTTAGCCTAAAAATGTAAGATTGTCTCGCAAACACGAGAAATGGCGGTTAAACCCATGAATTCAAACGTGCTAATGCTGTACATGGTCAGAAATTAGGCGACCTTCAAAGTTGACTATGACACTCTCACAATGCTAATGCTAATGACCTATGCCGGATTGTTAAAAGCGATGCGGTTCTGGCCAGTTCAATGACTTCGGAGACAGCCTGCGGATTTCTTAAAGATGTTGCCATTCCTGTCCAAGCACAACAAATTGTTTACCTGTAAAAGTACAAGTGTAAGACGAAGCTAGTGTGTATATTAACATCCCTTCTCTGACAAGGTGTGCAACTCACAATGCACAAGTGCATAGATGGAGGACATTGAGACTTAAAACAACCTTTCGTTTAAACGGCAGCGGTCTAAGAATGCAAATATTAGCCCCCCAATAAAAGTACACTAAGACAAAGCACGACCGTAGCATTTTTGCTAAGTCAACTTTTGCAATATGTGGAGCCTTTCTTCACACAAAAATGACATTGCCAACTTGAGTTATCGTGTGTGAGAGATTGTTTACGTGACAAAAAAAAAACGTTTCAACTGAATTGCTTGGCCGTTTTTTTTGGGGGGGGGGGGGGGGGGTTGACACATGAAAAGAAACAAACGCCCGTAAAACTGTCCTTTCATTTAAACAGCAACAACGTAAAATGTAAATACACGGGAAAAAAGTGGAAGTTACTGCTCGGCTGCCATTGTGAAAATGTATGCCCAGCATGTGTGTGTGAGATCGCTCACGGCTAAAAAAATTTTCACATTTATTTTTAGTCAACAGGCTAAAGGAAGAAAAAAAAATTAAAAGTGGAAGGTACTGTAATATTTCCGAACAAGCAAAACAATAAAAACGACTAAGCATTGCCAACTACTTGTAAATGGGGATGGTTTGAACTTGTATGTGAATCAACCCCCCCCAAAAAAAGTTTTCATTGCTTAAACATACGCCTAGTGTGTGTGTGTGTGTGTGTACAGAATTGTTTATGGCTAAAAACGGTTTTATACAACCACATCTTAAATACACACATTTTGGGAAAAATGGACATTAACATTCCCCGCTAAACGCAAAAAAAACCAAAAGAACTACCCTAGTGTTTATCCTAACTGCGCTTTTTCGACCAGTCGACATATGATGCAAAAAGACACTGCCACCTACTGGCACTTTTTCCTTTCTTTCTACATCTGTGTGGCGATCGGTTAGCATTTCACGCTCAATTTACATAACGGTTAATGGATACAAACGGCCTTCTGATCGGAACTATTTGAAAAAGTTGAAATTACCGTTACTGACTAAAGACGTTTGGCTCAAGCGTGAGTCCGTCCGTGCGTGCGGAGAGGCCGTATAGCTTCAATGTAAACACAGATGTCTCCCTCTCACACACACACACACACACACACACTCACACACAACTCTAGTCTTCACATATTGTACAGTAGCAAGAGCAACATTGGCAGTGTCCCATTTAGCCTTCAAAAAGTCACCTCGGAGAAAAAAAAATTGTGCTTATGAGGACTCCCCCCCAAAAAAAGTTCATCACAGTATCACTTGTGGTAAAATATTTGGGGGGGGGGGGGGAAGCACAAAAACGTTTTTTTTCCCTTGCCAGCTCATGGTAAGTAGCACCAAGCAAACAATTTCCTGCTTTTCCCATCGTCCTCTCTCCTCCTCCTCTTCTTCTTCCTATTGCGGCTTTGATCCTTATTCAATTTTTTTTTATGTATACAGAAAGTAACCGTTTTGCTAGCATCATTTTCAGGCACCCTCGTTTATTTTGGCACGTGGTGGGCCTCTCAATTGAAATGCTCCCGAGTGCTTGAATTCCAGCAACAAGGGCAGTTGTATGGTCCAGCCTTCGGTGTTATTATGATCCTGATGTTGGACTACATGAGTTTGCATGTGTGTGTGTGTGTGTGTGTGTGTGAGTGAGAGAGACAGCAATATAAGTGCACGGCACAGCACATCACCAGTTATCAACTCAGTGGTGGAGTTATAATTCATATTTACAGCTTCTGTACAGTGTGTGTGCGTGCATGCGCGCGTGTGCAAATTGAACGTGTATCACGATGGGTCACTAGTGGACCGAAGACTGCGGCCGGGCGGCGGCGTGGGGCCGGTTGGCCGGGTCCAGCTGGTCGTTGGGGACGGAGCGGCGGTTCTGGTCGGGGCGGTTGGTGGCCAAGTATTTGGCTCTCATACTGGAGGTGTACTGAGGAGCGCCGGGAAGGAGGTGGGTGGTAGATGTCAAAGGACAGAAAAGAAGAAGAAGACCAAAGACCAAAGTGTTTTACATGGAAGGAATGCAGCCGAGATGTGTTTCAATTGTGTGTGTGTAGGGGGGGGAGAAGGGTTTAAGTGGAAGGATTGGCGGGTGGGTCGAGAGGTTGAGCGCACAGCTAAGTGGCTAGATAGGCAGGAGGGAAGATGGTAGGTAGGGACGCCGGTCAGTCGCTCGGGTCATTGGAAAGGCTAAAAAGACGGACGAGTTGGTCAGTCGGTAGAGATGTGGAGCGTGTAGGTAAGTTGGTAGGGCGGTGGGCAGAAGAAGATTGGCTGCATCCATGCTTTGGTAGGTGGGTGGAACACTGAAGTAGGTAGGGAGGCCCGCAAGTCCGGTGCAACACATGGGTAAGCCGATGGAAAGGGAGCTAGGGAGGAAAGCCAAGGAGATGGCGGTCGAGGACATCAGTCGCTCAGTCGCTGGCTGGAACATGCTTAAGTCGGTAGGCAGGGAAGAGAAGCGACAAGAAAAGGACCGACAAAAGCGATCGCTGGATCACTTGGTAGCTAGCTAGTTGGTTCACAGCTAGGCTGAGGTGGTAGAAATAAATAGGTTTGCAGGAGGACCGGCCGCTAGGAAGGAGGTTTTTTTCCATCGGCCGGTCGTTAAGCTGGCAGGCGGGGAGGGAGGTCGCGCGGGTGCTCGGTCGGCCGTCAGGTCCGTCAGTCGGTCGGTCAGTTAGTAGGTGGATGGATGACGGCGACAGAAAGATCTGGACCAGTCATTTGGACAGCCGGGGTTTGATCACAGACAGCAATTAGGCAAAGATGAGGTTATTGTTATCCATTAAACGGTTAGTGCTCTAGTTCTGACGTTAGCTTGCTAACCGCTAACCCGCAAATCATCCAGCGAGCGTGTAGCATGTGCGCTCCGCAACAAGGACACACACACACACACACACCTCCACTCAAACGCACACGATGAAACACTGGAGGAGGGAGGGGGGGACAGGGAGCAGGGGGTCAAGGCGTGGCTGGGATGGCGGGGGTAGGGTCGACTGAAAAACTGTCACATGGACTCCCCCCTAATCAACCTGCCGACATCAGAAGTAGAGGACTCGTCTATTGCCGTTTCCCCGGGCTGCCAAAATGACCCTGATCCGGACCGTGTGGGTGGGGTGGGGTGGGGGGGTCCTTCCAATATCCACAGATGAAAAACATCCAGTTGATGGCGTGGTTTATTGGAAGGCGGCATGCGTGCGAGGGTGTAGGGGGGGGGGGGTGGTTCTAGAAAGTGTGCACTTACAGAGGGTGGAGGGGACTCCCTGCCAATCAAGGGGGTGTTCTCACACCGGGGGGTCTGAAAGTTTGCGTTCTGGTTCCTGCGTTGTAGAATCAGAGGTTACTGCGGGCAGACGGCTAGCGGCTAGCGGCTTTGGCCGACTCAACTGCAGCGTGTCAGGCGTGCCAAAAACCAATCTGGAATCTTTGAGCGCCGTTGCCTTTTGGTTTACGATTTTGGCGGCGGCGCCAAGCAGGCGGATATTCTGGCCGCTCACAAAGGATGTGGCCGTCTGGGGTTTTGGTACTTGACCGTTGGCGACGGTACCCCAATGAAGGTGGCGAAAAGTGCTTGGCTCCAGATTCGCCGTTTTGCTCCCACAAAGGGCTACGCTCACGTGTTTCCGGCGGGCGCCCTCCCGCTGAGAATGCAGGGTGCCAAAAAGTGGGACCGTGTCCCAGGACCGGGCATGGCGTTGCCAAAAAGTGGGACTCGACAAATCAATTATTTGGGTGCCCTGGTGCCGCAAATTTAGAGTGGTCCCGTCAAATCCGTTGGCAGCCGGCAGCTATTTGGGGATCCGATCTTCGCGAAGGGCAACCCGATCCTGGTTGCCAAAGATTTTCACTGACAACGGCACCCGCATGATGGCTGCACTAACGCTGAAAGTGGCCCCGAAATAGAGGGTACCCAAAGATCTGTTTTTTAATATCCTACCGCTGCAGATGGTGGAAGCCAAAAAGTGGTGCTCAGCAGATCTGTACGTTTTGGGGACTGATATGATTTGGCACCCTGACACTGAATATGGGGTTGAAGTCTACAAATCAATTATTTGGGGTACCCTCCCGCCGCAGTTTGGATTTGGATTCATTTGGGCATCCCGACCGGAGGGTAGTCAAAGATTTTTGGGCTGCTGCTGCTAGCTAGCGTGGTGCGCTAACTCACATGTACTCAGTGACGGGGGCATTGCTGACGGTGTGGGCGGTGGCGGGCAGGCTAGCTTCGCTACCGTAGCTGGAGCCGCAGCTGTAGAGACTGGGCATGTGAACGCGGTACAGGTTATCGTGAACGCCGCCGCCGCCCCGCGAGGCGCCCGACTCGTCCTCTCCGTCCTCCTCATCCGTCCTTTTGGGGGAGGGGGGGGGGTTGTTAGGGAGCGGCGGGGAGGGGGGGGCGGGGTTGGTGGTGAGGGGTGGGGGAAGACAACAAATTGTAAACAAACAGCAGAAGAGGAGAGGGGCCAGGTCGACTTAGCTCGTGGCTAACATCCCCCGCCGAAGCGGCCCGGTGGCGCCACGCCAACGGTAACGCCGTCGCTCAGAAAACATGCAGCCGATGGGTGCACATGCAGCCTTTTTGCCCCCCCCCCACCCCCTCGACAGGGCGCCCGCTGCTCCATGCAACTTAAAGCAAATATGATCATGATGATGATCATCGTACAACTAATAATAAGATGGACGGGTTGGGAGGTGGCAAACCAACCGTTTACAAACAAAACGGGTCAAAAAGAAGTCAATTATAAGGAAGTAAAAATAAAGTCAGGTCGGTGCTGATTTGGAAGGCGGATCTGGCATACTATATATATAAAACATTTGGAGTGAGTTGATTTTGAAAATGAGCTCAAAATGTTGGTTTGCCGTTACGCAGTTTTGTGCTGGCCTTGAATGGCAATTTTTTTACGAGAAAAACAAAGCCAAAAACTTTGCAACGGACACTGACTAGCATCCAACTTATGAAACACAGATGATAACCGTACCCGAGTCGTGGATAATTATTAAGAAGAAAAAAAGTAGCTGGCTCACTCTGTCGTCTGAGTGGCTCAATTAGCATTGCCGCTAACGACGCGGAATCTAGCCCGCGGCCGCGTCATTCGCGTGACCGTGCGCCGATTAAAATCTGCAGCACGTCAAAGCCCCGACCGACTTTTGTGGGGAAGGAGAGGAAGGAGGAGGAAAAGACGGAAAGAAGAAGGCGACAGGAGACATGGGCCACGCTGAGGGAGAATTCGACACAATCCGGTGCAGAAAAGATCAAGGCTGAAGATGGAGGATGCAGGGAAACACGGCGCCCGAGGACAGCATGCAAAGACTCCAAACAGCCAGTCAGCCCTGCCAGGCGCAGCGGGGCTTCCCCAACCAATCGATGGACGAATCGATAATTTTACAAGGGCCTCATTGTCAATTTTTGAATACGAATAATTTTACAAAAAGTAGCAATCATCACTTTGCAAGAACCAACCGTGAGAGTCAATTCCTACGAGAATAGAGAAAATGGTGGGGGGGGGGGGAGATGACATAATTTTAGGGGTCGAAAAATCCCCCACTATGTTGACGTCCTTTTCCCGGTATTTTATTCTAATTTGAGCCGAGAGAAGTTGAGGAAGCCCCGCATTGCTCGTTAGTAGCACGTTAGCCGTTAGCGCAGGCATTCGTCGCACCGACGCGCGCCTTACCTCTTGCCGGGCCAGGTGTGCGGCACGCTGCAGACGATGGAGGAGAACATGAGCGCCGTGACGAAGGAGAAGAGCGCCAGGTAGATGAGGCCCTCCACGCCGTCGTAGCACAAGCCCGTCAGAGCCTGCACGTAGTCCTGCAACAAACAGGTAGGGGGCGCCCATGAGAAGAGCGCGCCACTGCCGAGAGCGGGGCGTGCCAGTTGAAAAACGGAAAGGATGCGAAAAAAAGTCGGTCCAGAAAGCAATTTGAGATTCTTCGTCGGCTTTCTGTTCAAGGCGCGAAGGCAAATCGTTGTGGGCGTGGCCAATAATAATAATAATTATTATGTAATAATAATTACAACTGACAGGAATCAAAGTGATTAGAAAACAACAACAAAAAAAGCCTGAACTGCTGAATTTCTACGCGCGAGGCCTTTTACATGCGGGGGGGGGTCAAGCGGGAAGCGAGCCGGCGACCACTCACCATGTGCAGGCTGCGACAGTCCACCAGAGCCGTCAGCTGATGCAGGCCCACCTCCGTAGAGTTCAGCACCGACTGGATCTGATCCAGACTCGCCTGAACACCACACGCAGGTCAACAACAAGATGGGGGGGGGGGGGGGGGAGAATTCAGAATTTCATGGCAAGACGAATTGTATGAGAGAAAAAAAATGTCACATCTATTTTTTGAAATGAGTAGAACAAACAAGAGGAAAATATTTACAACACAAAAATCAGATGTTCATGGGGGTAATGGGGAGTCAAGTATTTTCTAAGCAGAGTCTGAATTTCACAAAATACGTGCGTGGGAGCCCCGCAGAGAGCAAACACGTGCAGACGCGCACCTTCGTGTTGGCGTATTCCCGCGTGGCCGATCGCAAAAGCTCGGACACGTCGTCCTGCATCTCCACCAAGGCCTTGTGGCTCCCCGACAGCCTCTGCACGCAAGCACACATTTCAGGCAACACGGCATATTTCAAACAGCCAAGAATGTCAATGTTTGGCTCTCAAAAATCCTCCACAAGTCAAGCCTTGCGAATAAGCATCCGCACGCAGGGCTTCACTTTTTGCAGGACAAACTAAGAAATCCCATTTGTTGTCATTGGAGCCGTGCGATCCAACAAGGTGGAGGTCCAAGATCACACGTGTATCGTACGATGGAATCCATCAGACAAAGCGCTTCCTGCCGAGTCTTGTCTCTTGTTTTTGGAGCCCTCTTGTGGCCATTAGGTGCTCAAATCCTTCAAACCTTGAGCGAGTGACGGCGCCATTTTCACTTTCTTTCACCTTCACCTTCAGCTTGCTTTGCCGAAGCTACCGATTGGCGGCCACGGGGGGGGGGGGGTAGTCATACAAAATGTATACTTTGGGATTCTTCCCCCCCTCCCGCCCACAATTTCACTGGGCATCAACCATCATGGCTCTTTGCGGGTCCCCGTCGCCCGCCATCAGGGTATCGACACTTACTTTGAAACCACTGTCGGCATCGCACAGCTCCAAGCGAAATTACGCGAGGCAAATCATAGAATCGCGCGGCTACCTGCTGGAAGGGGTTGACTTGTCCCGGGCTGCACATCAGGTAATACTGCAGGATATCTAACAAGCAGACACATAACGTGAATCACGCGGAACAATCGTGACCGGGAGGTCGGTCGCTTCACTCGCTCCAAGGAGGAAATGCCGTTTCCATGCGATTTTGGCAAAAAAACGGGCAGGCAGCCGTGCGGCGCTTAGTGTGCGTGCGTGTGTGTCATTGCGGAGGAAACGTCTGCACCGGGCACAGTCAGCCAGAGCGGAAACGAGCCAGAGATAACAGATCTCATTAAGACAAGAGGAGCCGAGCGGGAAGCGAGGAAGCGTGCTCGCAAAAAAAAAGAAAAAAAAAAGGGTGCACCGCAAACGGAAGCTCAATGGCATCAAAATGTCAGATGATGTCACTAAAGGAAATTTAGGGGGGGCCGGAGGGAGGGAGCGGCAAACACACGTGGCCCGGCGGCTTGGCGCTACCTTGATCGATGACGGCGTTCTCCTTGGTGGCGCGGGTGACGTACGCGTCGGGGGAATCGCAGAAGTCGCTGGCCGACTGCGCGCACACACACACAAAGGAGATGACGTCAGCGCCGAGCCGGGCGGCGGCGGCTCCGCGACGTTGCCTTGGCGACGGCCTTACCGCAGCGACGGCCAGTTCCAGGCCCAGAGACGCCCAGCTGACCACGAGCGTCAGCACGCCCAGCAGGCACACGCTGCCGACGGTCACAAACAGCAGAAAGTCGGTTACGGCACGTCGCGCGTGTGGACGCATTTTAAATGTCTGTGACGTACCCGATGAGAGTTCCCCTGGAGTTGCGTATGAGTCCGAAGAGAACCAGGAGGCAGATGAGGACGTCAAACAGCAGCAGGCCCAGGTAGCCCAACCACCTGCGGGCGCACGACGACAACAATCGCATCCTACAAACTCATTCATTGAAATAGGTTATTTTTTTATGTTTTATGAGGGGGGTGGGGGTGGAAATTTGGAGAATGCAAAATAAATAAAAAATTCCCGTTTATTGCGACGACTCGAAATTTTAAATGGTGGAAAAACAAAACAACACAAAGGACCCGACCTGCCGCAAAGTGCGACATTTGGGAAAATGAGGGCATCCATCCAAAGTTTAGCCGCACATAAGTAAGAAGCCCAAGGAGAGGCGGCGGCGGCGGCGGCAGCAGCGGCGGCGGCGGCGACCTGTAGAAGTCGAAGGCCTCGGTCCGGCTGGCCAGCTCCTCCAGGGACACGGCCGTGTTGGACCAGAAGGGCACGTCGGCCAGGAGCCTGAGCAGCTCGTCCAGCTGCCCCTGCAGCTTCTGGACGATGGACACGTAGTCCGTCTGCTCCCGGTAGATCGTCTCCAGCTGGGCCAGGTTCTCCTCCACCGTCTGGTTCAGCGCCAAGGCGTTGTCCCGCACCTGCGCCGGGTGACAGTCGCCGCCCAAGGCTCATTGTCCAAACCATGGCGCTCCGACGGCAGGTTTTGCGGCGTGCGCGCCCCACTCACCAGTTTCTCCACGCCCGACACGGTGCGGTTGGCATGGCGCAGGGAGTAGGCCAGGCGACCGGCGCCGTCGCTCGATTCGCCGTTCCCGTAGAAGCCCACGGCGATGCCGGCGCTGGAGGGACACAAAAGTTCAAGCGGGATCGCACGGCCGACCGCTTTGGGAGCAAAACCATCTCCCAGCTGGCGTTTCGGCAAATCGCATTTTCCCAAACTTGCTTCCTCACTTTTACACCCAACCCCCCCCCCCCCCAAAAAAAAGGATCATTCGACAGACTGAAGTTTCCGTTGTCAACTCGGTGGCTCAACGCTCCGCTTTTTGACAAGCCCCGCCCCCAGCGCAGGCAAGCCAAGGCTCCCGTCGTAATATATACATACACATAATGAATGTGTTGTATTGTTACTAGAACTGTTTTTAGCATTGAAGAATGACATTATAACAGCTTGGATTGGAATCAAATCAACACAAAGAAAAAAGTACGTTCTCATCTTTCATATTTATTGTTTCACCGTCGTCCTGCGTCACAAACTCGCTCGTCTCTGTCTAATCATAAGGCAATTGGCTAACTGTTGCTGCCCCCTAGCGGTATGGGAGGGTACTACAACATTACTTTCTGGTGGTTGGGGGTTGAAGAACACTGCGCTAGATGATCAACGCGCGGGTGCGCAATTGCGATATAAATCCTCATCTGCACACACACACACACACACACACACACACGCGCGCACACACGCACACACACACTTTAGCCAAGACTGAAATATAATTCTGCAAAGAAAAACAAGTCCTCCTCAACGAGTCATGCCAACACACAGACTCGTGACTGTCAAATTCACTCGCGTTCTCGACAGCCAATCTGCTGGCGTCACCACGGCAACCGTCCGAGGCCTACGAGCAGCTGACGACGAAGACAAAAGGCGGCGGCGGAAGCGGGGGATGAAGTGGGAAGCCGCAAAAAGAAGACGGGCTCGGTCGGCTGTCAATCAAATTTCATCAACAAGCAATCTGGTGTAGCCACACCAGCATTCGCACTTTCGAGTGACAATTCCCCCCCCCCCCCCCACCACCACCCCCACTTTTGCCGTGCGACGAATGTGAATCAACGAAACGTCTCACCTGCACACCAGGGTGGCGATGATGACGCACCAGGCGGTGCAGCAGCAGTCGGCGCTGGGCTGCCGGGAGTGCGCGTGGTGCGCTGACGCCGACGACTCGCCGCTCTTGCGGCGGCGGCAGCAAAGCCAGAAGGAGTAAAAGAGGAGGAACAGGAGGTCCAGGCCCAAACACAAGAGAGCCACCGAGCCCAGCAGCAGCACCGACTGGGAAGACACAAGCAAGCAGGCATGCAAAGGGGTCAGCAGGGGGGGGGGGGGCAGCCAAAATGGAGGCCACACATGTTAGCTGCCGGCGCTAGTTACTGACTACGATTTAAATGTGTTGTAAAAAGCCACAGATAATTGACCCTAAAATCCTTGTCATGGACCATAGATGCCACAAGATGGCGGACAAGCACATTTTCTTTGAGACTATGGCCTGACAATTTGAAGCTCCACAGATCAAAGTGCTTAAGAACGACAGGAACCTTCACATGCTTGGATCTTAAGGAAACTTTCTTAAGATGGAACCATGGCCAACAAAGCAGCAAGGGCCCCAAAATTGAACCTTGTGGAACACCATGCAACAGCAATACTCCAGTCAACTTAGGCTAACACAAAATGGGCAAAATGGTGAAAAGCAAACAGTAAAAAATGATTTTCATTAAAAAAAAAAAGCCGCAAAAGCCAAAAAGCAAGATCATTATCTGCACAAAAACACCCAATATGTGATTTTCTATGGGTTCCCTCCCCAAAATGATTTGGGAATGCCAAACCTCAAATACGTGCGGCTACTGGACAAACGACTCGTGTTCGACAGTGCGCCCACTTCAAAAACGTAGCCGACGCAAAAGCGGTCGAGGACGACACGTTTCGCGCGCGTCTGCGTGACGCTAGCATCTTCGCATGTCATCAAAAACGCACGCCACCATGCGGGGAGCTGAAACCACAATGACGGGATAGGACCAGACACGCGACACCAAGCGCTAAAAGCTTTCATGTTTAAACCGGGGAGCAGGTGGCGGTAGGCGGGAGACCGCCCCCCCTAAAAAAAAAAAAAAAAGACGTTGGGGGCTACTTGTTTTATAACCGTCACTATTCATTTACTGTACAGAAGAACTCATCAGTGCCGGTGAGACACTGTGCAAAAATGTTGGCCATTCTGTATCTGTCTCTCGAACCCCCCCCCCCCCCCCATCCCGATCTCTGGCTAATCTGCCATCTCTGCACTTCACCCTCAGCTCCCCTGGGACGGTCTGGAAAAGTCATTGTGAGGCAGGACGGCGTAGAGCACGGCGCGCTTCCACAATGACAGACAAAAAGAGCCGGAATGTTCTCAGGACTCCATTTTGAAGGGTGACCAAAACAGACTCCTCATGACCTCGTTTCTCCAGCCAGGAATTCATTCGGCTCAACGTATGCACAACGCGGGTTTGCTGTTGAATAGCATCCAAGGAAAAGAGCACAAAGCTTATTCAAGAGCAACACTTGTATTTTTTTTTTCCCCTAAGAAAAAAAATGACGAAAAATGTACTCGCACGTCTCAAATTTTAGTCACGACCATTTGGGGCTGTGAAATTGTCTTCACTGTATCGCGACAAAATAATGAGCGTGGGAATCGGGAAATGGCTCTCAAGGTATTGCGTAATCCGCATAAACTGGTGGGGAAGTTTCGAACCCTTTCAGTGGCGTGACAGCTTTTGAGCAAACCGGTTGGGAATTTATTTACTGGAGCAAAATACAGACAACCAAGCTCGTGGACATATTTCACAAATGTTCTGATGACTTGATGTTGCGAGAAAAAAAAAAAAGACTGACAGCTGCGAGATTAAGCGTCAGCGCAGATTAAGCGAGAACCAATTAGCTTGTAATTAGCACACTCGGTGAACGCCAGTGCGCTCGTGTGGGTGTTTTACTCGTCAGCCCGCAGAGTGGAGGAGGGGAGCGAGCGAGCGGGCGGTCAGCCGCTGTACGCTGATCTACTTTCAATCTGTGCTTCCCCCCCCCCGACGTGCGCGCGCGGCCGCGCTGACACGATCAATCGCTTCCACTGCACTGACTCGTCCTTGCACCCCGCCGGCGTTACACAATCACACTTTGAGCCTGGCAAACAACCGCCGGTGTTTCCCGACGAAGGCGTTCGCCGACCTGCGGTTCATCCGATCGGCGTTTGCCTTTGACCCGGTCAACAAGACGGGCACCCGAACGCTCTCCGATCCCTCCGAAAACGGCCACGAATGACAATTAAAAGGCGAAGCCAACCGCGGTTGTGTGTAATTACGGCTCGTGTGACTCCCCCGCGTAATGTTCTGCAGCTGGCTAACCGCGAAGCCGACTCTGCAGTTCTATCGTTGTACACCAAACACACACACACGTACACACCGATTCTATTCCGAGGCCCTGACAGAACCTCTGGACTCAATCTCCACTTTCAGGAAGAAAAAAAAAGTCTCCAGAGCAAGCGAGAGAGATCGTTGCATTTCGTGTATTTCTGCCACTCTTTGAGCCAAAATGGCTGCCACAAAGAGGACAGTTTGCCTTTTGGTCTCTTGTTGATGTGTGAACATGCTAACATTTGAGACTCAACTGCGCTAGTGCGAGCGCTAACTAGGTCATTTACCAGCCCCCCTCCCCCTATTTGGGGGGGGGGGGATGAAAATGCAACCATTTACTTCTCAACTAAGCTTATTGACAAAGGTGGCTGCCATTTTGGCCCAAGAAGTTCCATTTGATATAGACGTGTACTTCGGTCAGCGCGCTACTTGCTAGGCACATAAAGTTCACCCAAAAATACTAGCATCCAACATTTCAATCCTTGCTTAGCAAGAAAATGCGACGGTTTGAGTGTCAACCAAACTGGTGGGCACAATCCCACTGATGTTTTTTTTTTTTACATAAAATGGCAGTCAGAGAAGTCCAATTTTCCCCATAGTTGCTCAAAGACATTTCGGTAAGATGTTGTATGTGCGCTTGTTGTTGTGGTTATGCCAAAGTATCGGCATATTTTTTTTCTGCGACTGTGTGCGTGCGTGTTTTGTGTTTGCGTGCTCTGGCCGCATAAAAGCCTCGGAGACAGATCGAGCGCGTCAATCCAAAGAGGCCTCGCTGTGAAAAAAGCGGAAAGAAAAAGTGCTTTCTTTTCTTTTCACCCAGCAACCTATTCAACCTCCGATTGCTTCTTGTCATTCTCACCCACTCTCCCGGTCTAGCCGCAATTAACAACTGTACCCCCCCCACCCCCCAACACACACCAAGTAAGACACACATGTACAAAATGCCCTGAGGGAGGTTTGTGACCTCACCTCTTCGAACGAAAGCCAAGTGCTAAATACGCATCGACGCAGAAAAGCCGCGCACAACATGCGACCAACAACATATCAGAGGTTAAACTGGCTATGTCAAAGGTATGGCGCGCGGGGCAGAATCGGACCCTCTGCGGGTTCAATCCGGCCCGTGGGCCTGGATAACATGAAAATAGTCAAATAATAAAATCCATACGCAACAAATATTCACTCCGGGCCCGCTTGAGGTCAATTTGGGGTGAATGTGGTCCCTAAACTGAATAGGACCCCTCTAGTTTCAATGGGAGGGGGGCTACTTAAAATTCCACTGCTTACCCCCCCTCCCAATCACACACACACACACACAAAGAGCCTCAGTTTAGCAGTGAATGGCTCACAGGAAGTAGCCATTTAGAAGAAAAAGCGCCTCCCACGGCTCATCAAGCCGGCGCCTCTCGAGCCTTTTTATCCTCTTCCTCCTCTTCATCTCCCACCACCACCATCATCATCGTCGTCGTCATGACCACCACCAGCCAGCGCCCCCTCCGCCTCCCCCATTTTGTTTTGTTCACGACTGCGGTGGTGCGTCGCCTTCCCACGCTGTCAGCGCAAAAACGCTGCAAGTGCAAGTCACCTACAGACGTGCGTTTACTCAACTGCAGATAGGCCGGGCGTTTAGGATGGTGCTTTAGCAGTTGGTGAAAAAACAAATAATGTCCACTACAGACTCCATCGGGATGACCTTTAAGAAAGGCTGCAGCATTTCCTCAAATTATTTCTTTCGCTCTTGAAAAGAAAATCCGATCAAGAATATTTTCTAGGAGAGAAGAACCCTTCTTAATGTTTTCTTTCTCAAAAATAAATCAAATCACGCAGGCGCGGTGCGCAATTACCTTTTGATACTCGGGGTCTTCAGGCCGAAAGTCGCTGCTGACCAACTGGAAGTCCAAGTTGAAATGAGGCAAGCGGTGGAGCAGGTTCACCCACCATGGCGGCGAGTAGTTGACCACGGCCGCCATCTTCAAGACGGGATGGCTGGCGTCCCCCTCGCTAAAACACGGTTACTTGCGCGGACACTGCAGAGGGGGAGGGGGGGGGAGATTTTGTTTTTAAAAAATGATATTCAAAATAAATCCCTCACACTTGATCAGGCACACTGTTATGCCCCATTTTTTTCACGATAAGACAAAAACAGTTTGGGTAGGATTTATTTGGTTAACAGGAAAACAAAACATTGCTTTTGCTCTCCAAAAGAAGTCGAGTCAAAAGTTTTCTTGACAATAATGAGTTCGATGCGCCTCCACGAGTCTACGCACAGCATTCTGATGAGGATAATTACTAAGGCAGTAAAATGCAACCGTGATCCATCTTGAAACGGAAAAAAAACTTACGGATGACAAAATTTGATTTTCTTGCTATTAAAACTAGTCTTTATCAATGAGGAAAAAATTCTATCCTTTCTCAAAAACATTTACCTTTTCTCGAAAATCGCTTGTTTCTTAAAATGACGAAAAAGCACTTGCTTCAAAAGAAAAAAAATTGTGGCAGTCATAAATGTTAGTTCATTTTCTCTTTTGAACAAAATACTTTTGCACGTTTCTTTCTTTCCTTGAAATATGAAATAAAATAAGTGTGCTCAAGATCAATGATTAAATTGTCTGTTAAAAAGCAAACATTGAATTTTTTTAAATAATTGGTTTAGGAACAAATCACAAAGGGAAGACACACTTAAAGATGAATTCAAAAGAAAACATCACATTTTCATTTTGTGAAATGTCTTCCGCGTGAGGAACTAATACTCACGCTGGTATTCATTTATCTCTCAAAATCTTGCTGTTTCTTCGACGAAAAGGGAAAACACACGTTTCCATTTTCTCCCAAAACAAACCCCCCCCAAAAATAATCATTTTTGCCCACAAGCGTTCTGCTTGCTTCGCCAGGTGAGCGTCCCTGCAATCGAATGCACGTGTATGAGTCACCTCCGTGTGCTCTTTTCGCGTTCATTATTTCCACGGGCTGACACCACTTGACTTTCCCATCGATTCCCTTCCAAGTAAACAGCTCTTTTTTGGGGGGGGGGGTGGCGGCACTTCAACAAAAGGGCTCATTGTGTATGCACGAGAGCCACATTGTTTAGACTCGATCGGTGACAATGGAAGACTAAAACGAAGCGTTCCCCAAACGCTTGTGGCCAACTCGACGCCATTGCGGACAAGGACCGCGAAAATGTCAGTTGAACCACACGGACGCTCCACATCCATCCATCCATCCATCATCCATCCATCCGCACACACAAGTAGGTCAAGCACGGCGCTCGACGCCGGCCGGGCTCCCGTAGTCGAGGCGCCGTCGTTTTGAAATGGTCGCGGATTAGCTCGCTGGCGTCAGCCCCCCGGCTTTGTCCTCACCGAGTGCCGCAGTGTCGGCCGAGTCGCCACGGCAACACACCCGCACCGCCTTCGAACGTCCCGTCCCGCTCACCTCTGCTCGCTCGGCGTGTCGCCTTCTCCGTGCCGCATCAACGCGACGGCGGCGAGCGTTCACCGGCGGTGCCCGGCGACCATTTCCGAGCCTCCTGCGGGTCGGTCGGTCGCTCGCTCGCTCGCTCCAACCGCTTTGTTTTGTTCACCTGGTAGCGATGGCGCCCACCGGACCGCCGCCGCTCATATTAACCGCGGACGCTGCTCGACTCAACGCGCACACGCACGGAATGGTGTTTGAAAGAGCAAAGAAGATTGCGGGGAGGCTTTGCGGTAGCACGCGGTTCGCGCGTGCGCGTGCGTGACAGAGATCGAAAGAAAGGAAAAAAAGAGCGCAAGGGCGAACCCTAGCGGACAGCAAATGACAGAGTTCCCAAAAAGAAATGACGTCATCGATTGTACGACGGAAAAAAAAACATACGGAAGCGTAATATTGGCAGGTCCGAAAAAAAACGTTCGATACTTTAAAACCTGATTAACGTCACCTTGGGGAGGGGTAGCCATCGGTAATTTCGGGAACATTTGTTAGTTTTTCAAAGGTCCGGTGTAAACTTGATGTTCTTGTTTTGACGCAAGCACTTAGACGTCATAACTTGAGTGGTTTCACGTGATCACGCCATACACACACACACACACATATATATATGAGAGGGGAGAGTTTTGTTTCCTTCGAAACTTTTTTTTTTACTCTGAATGAAATTATTTCATTTTCATTGAAAATCGGTGATTCTGAATGTTTTGTCTTCAAAGGAAAATGTCTTTTAAAAAGGAAAAAGAAAACAAGATTGCGTTTTCAGAAAAAGTAACATTTATAATCATCCGTCCATTCCTTGAAGACAAAAATATTCAATTTTGTCACTCAAAAAAAAATCATCTGTTATAAAAAACATTTTACACATTTCTACAAAAAAGAATTGAGATTTCTTTGAAATGAAAATACATTTCACTTCCCTTTCCGAAACATTAAAAAAAAATCATAACTGCTCACATAAAAATGAATCAGGGCTTTCATAAGTTCCTTGAAAATCAAACAAAAACCCTCTCCTCAAAAAGACCAAAACATGAAATTTCCCTCTGAAAAATTGGTCTCCTTTACAGCTGGTTTTGATGAAGTAAAATAACGCTAATGACTCAAGCTCAACTCAACTCAAGTGTATTTATAGAGGACTTTCAAACAGCCAAAAAGCTCAAGGCCAAACAGTCCCTTATACGGATCTGCGCTTCATTTTCGCATCACGTCAAAACCAGGTAGCGTTCACGCATGCTCCACTTTTGATTTTAATGGGTGGGGAAACTACGGCCCGCGGGCCAGATCCGACACGTTGGTCTTTTTAATCCGGCCCGCCGAAGATCGGCGCACAATTCAGGTTTGATTGCATTCGTTTCGTTTGGACTTGTCATGACAGGTATTTCAACACCAGGTGGCGCAGTTCAAATCTACGAGACTTTGAAAAACAAGGAAGCGATTCTTACTCAGTCCGATTCTGGCCATTTCCATGCTCGGAGTGAATTGCTCGTGGCTCGAGTCAATGAACATTTCCTGGAATGGTTTGATTGTTATCATGTTGAAAACTTTCCGCAAACTGGACCGCTCATAAGAGTCGGAGAGCAGTCAAATGGGTAGAGCGTGAACAACAGGGTGCTCAGTACACATCCTTGAGGAGAACCGATTCTGAGTGTGATGGTGGAGGAGAACGTTACATTATTACTGGCATACAAAGACATTGTGCTATCTTCTTTATTTTCTATTTCTATTTCAAACCTTTGGCCCGGCCCTCCACAATATTTTCTGCTTCTCATTTGGCCCCTGGGGGAAAAATAATTGCCCACCCCTGTTTTAATGTACATAAACAAACACATCTAATAGCAGTGCACTGACAACGACGATTCCTTTTTTTCTCCTTTCAAATTTCCAGCATGACGCCACATTCATTTCTTGGAATGGAAATGTGATGGAAATGCCTTTTCAAAACGATGTTCAAAGGTTACGAAACGCAAGTGTGCTCCACCTGCATTCATTGGAATAACGCAGCCATGGAATCAAAGGTCACTAAGGCTCATCCAAACATTTTTCCGGCGCGACTCGCTCCGTACGAGAAGGCACTTTGGTGGCGGGGGGGGGGGGGGCGATGGGGTCTCCCTGCCCACGGCGAGTCCACAGAGAAATTTCCGGTGCGGAACCACGGCGCGATATTCCGCAAGGGGAGGTTTTCCACGCCCGTCGTGCCTTTGCGGTCACAAGATCCTGGCCTCTCTGCTTCTCCGAGGGTACGACTCGGCCACGATGATGTCGTCCGAATCGTCCGAGTCCTCCGAATAGGCGTCGTCGCCCGTGTCGGGATCTGCTTCACAGACGAACCGGGTTTTTGCCGTGGATGTGGTTGATGTTTTTCAACAGGTTACCCGATTATGACAACAAAATATGTACTGTATATATTTCCAAAATGAAAGCGAAATATCTTGTGATTGTGTTCTCACCTTTGGAGGGCGCCGGCGAGCCGCGAGCGGCGGGGGGGACGGGCCGCGGCGCTTCCTCGTGCAACCTGGTTTTGGCGGCCGCGGCGGTGGCGGGCTCTTCCGGCTCTGATGTCGCTTCCCGCGGCAAACTGTTTGCACACGCGCGCAAGATTTGAGTTGTTGCCTGGCAATGTAAGCGAATGAGAGGGCGGGCGTGCGTTTCACCTGCACGCAAGGTGATGCGTGCGAGCCAGGTGGCCCCTGAACGCGGCCTGGATGCTGACCAAGGAGCTCTCGTCCAAGACTCCCCTGTCCGCCGAAGTGCTGGAGTCCCCGGCCTGAGGAGGACGTTTTCATCACGTGCAAGTGAGACGAGTACGCTCGATGATATATGAAATTTTATCATCGCCGAATTCATCAAAAGTCAGAAGTCCAGATGGGTATTTACAAACCTCGAGTGAGGTGAGCGAATGCACACACATCCCTACCTCACTTTGGGTGGTCCTCTCCATTGCGCGGCTCTCAAAGTCTGCCTTTGGCTCTTCCTCTTCCTCAACGCCGTCATCGTCGTCCGTCTCATCACACGGTGCTGCCACCCGTTGGTCGTCATGGCGCCCATCGTTTCTTTTCTCCTCCAGAGTCTGGATCAGCGTCCTCAGCCGCCTCAGCTCCAGTCTGCCAACGGGAAACAAAGCCGGCGGATCACGCCAAGAAGCTCGGAGGTGGTCAGAGCGTTCCTCCAAAGGAGACGCGGCGTCGGCCTTTTTGGGTCAGAGGTCAAACGTACTCGTGCTGCTGTCGCTCTTTTTCCAGCCGTCGTCGCCATCGCTCGGCCTCTTCTTGGCTTTGGCCGGTCAGCTGTCGCACTTCCTCCCTGCGCAAAGGCCACTTTCAGAACGTGGGGGCGACAAGAGAGGCGGACACCCCAGGACGTACCCGTGGCGCCGTCGCTCCGCTTCCCGCTCGCCGGCCTGCTCGGCTCGCCAGCGTTGCAGGCGTTTTTCCAGCTCTTCCTTTTCCGTCTTCAACTCTCCGACTTGGCGGCTGCGGCCGAGGCGCGCGGGGGTTAGTCTCGCGATTTGAGATGGCCACGCGACAGCTTTTGAGAGTAACGCTTAGACTGCGCGGGCGTCTTAGGAAAGGCTCACGTTACACGTGTGCAAAATGGCCGCCGCGCGGGCGACATACTCGTGCTGCCGTCGGGCGTCTTCCCGCTCTTCTTGCTGCCGCGCGCTGCTCCGTTTGGCATCCTCTCTGCAAAGAGAAACGCGCGGCGCTTTCAATCAACGCGGCCGACGGGCGGCGAGACGCCGGCGCCCGGCGCGGCGGCTCACTCTTGACCGGTCAGTGCCTCTTGCAGCCGCGTCCGCTCCGCCTCCAGCCGCTCCAGACGCCCTCGCAAGTTGCCCACGTCGTCCTCCTCGGCCGTCTCCGTGCGGGCGTCCGCCGTGTCCGCGGGCGGCGTCTGGACCGCCAGGTCCAGGAGCTTAGGCGCCGCCGTCTGAGCCTCCCGGTGCACCACGGGAGCGGGCGCCGGCTCCAATGGAGGCCGGGCTTTCAGGGCGTTTCTCTCTTCCAGTCTCTGATTGGACACACGCATGTGCCATGTCGTGGTCACACGCAAGCAAAGTTACGTTTCAGCTACAAGCGGCCGTTACGGGTCAAGAGAGCGCGCCGGGGCTTATTAAGCAGGCACAAGTTAACAAAATAAAAGACTTCCTGTGCCTCAACACAATACCTCCCATTATTTGCTGTGTACTGGCAAAGAGAATCATTGGTTGTGAGGAGTGTTGATTTGCATAAGCTTGGCTTGACCCTACTAAATGGGCATATAGCGCTATGGCCCTTCTGCCGTTATTAATAAAAAAATTTAAAAAAAGTGGACCTACAGCAGTACTAGTTGAGGACCACTTGCTTAGAGTTGAGTTTGAACTGACCTTTTCCATTTCCAGCAGCCTCCTCAAGAGTCGGTATTTGCTCCACTCCTTGTACCCTGCGAGATACACGGCAATTTTCATCAAGACGGATGCGATGGGCCACGTCGCAGTCACGTCGTTTCCTCAGGAAGGGCCGCGATGACAAAACGGGTGCAAAAACTAGTTCGGAGGCAGCAGGCAAAACTGTTCACATCTTGCCTTGGTCTTAAAGGGGGAGCGGGAACAACAAATACAGGAAATCTCTCTAGATTTTTAAAAAGGAAGACAAATGTCAGCCAGCTGGCCTAGGAATGCCTCGGGATCCCCCGGGAGAGCTGGAAGAAGTAGCTAGGGCAGGCATGTCCAAAGTCCGGCCCACGTTCGAATTTCATCCGGCCCTCGGCCCCCGTCATAAAATCAGTGCCGTCTGGCCCGCAGGTTGGGCGCAATGGAACACGTGTTGCATTGACTGAGGTCTCGTAGACTGGTGAGTGATGTTTCATAGAGTACTGCTTCCCTCTAGTGGCTAAATGAGTAATAGCATTCACTAAATGAGTAATAGCATTTAGACACTAGAGGGCATCACTCGCGAGTTAACAAGACATCACTCCGTGTTTATATTGACTGATATGTCATATTTCAAATTCCTGTTTCAAATGAACCAAAATAAATTCTTAAGATTGTTGAAATTAAAATTAAAATGGAAATGTGAAACAGACTGGCTTACTAAAATTTGTTGAACAATATTGTTGTTCAATGTAAAGAATGTCAGCCAAGGTCGGCCCCCCCGACATTTTACCACATAAAATCTGGCCCCCTTGGCAAAAAGTTTGGACACCCCTGAGCGAGGGTGAGGGAAGTCTGGGCTTCCCTGCTAAAGCTGCGGCCCCCGCGACCCGGCCCCGGACAAGCGGGAGAAGATGGATGGAGAATTTGCAAGTTTAGCATTTTCGCGGGAAGCACGACGCCAATCCGCTAATGCGCAATCGCTAATTGTAGAGCGGAGCGGATTGACGAAGGAAGCGTTTGAGTGAGCGTCAGGCGACCTTTGATGCCGGCGGCGGGGCTGTCCGTGTTCATCTCCTCCCGCAGCGCGGCGTTGTCCAGCTGCAGCTGTTTCAGGTCCTCGGAGAGACGCAGCACGGTGGAGCTCAGCGCCTTCTGCTGCCTGCGGAAAACTTTACTCTCCGAGATGCCGCTGCAAGGACGTGGGGAAAAAAAAAACGGGGCGGGGGGCAGCAAAGAACACGTTTCCATTGAATTCATGACACAGATTTTCGTCAGGCAGCACATGACGGAAACCCAAAGCGCGCTTGAAGGAGAGCGAGCAAACCTTTTCTCTGAAGCTTCCAGAAGCAACTTCAGTCTCTGGATCTGAAAGGATGAAGAGGCGTGTCCAACTGATGCGTGAACGAGTCCCCATACTTTGGTACCCTTTGTGTGCGTGTGTGTGTGTGTGAGCGAGGCCATTTGCGTTCACCTCCTCAAAATAGTTCTTCACAGTCATCTTCATCTCCTGCAGGTTGGTGGCCCTCAACTCACTCTGAAGGTTCCTGCATTAGAAACGGTGAGCATTTTTTTTCATTGCGATCATCCGAACGTGCAGAAATGCCGAGTAGCGAGGGTGGCTACCCGATGGCGTTCTCCTTCTCTCTGCACTGCTGCTCCAGCTTGAGGATTCTCTGCTTCAGTCCGTTCACCACCTGCACGGATGGACGCAGTCTTGCTTTTCAATTCATTTGACACACACACACAAAAAAAAAAAAAAAAAACACTTGCAACTTACGACGCTGCCCTCGTGCTTCTTGTCCACAAGGCTGCGAATGTACTCGGACCTCTGCGGAGAGAGACGTGTTAAAGTTGCCCAACCTCTGCAGTCTCTTTGCAATGAAAAAAAAAGAATGCTTCAAAAGACTCCCCCTAAAATTGCAGCGGTGAAAACGAGACTAAATCCCACCAAAGTTGCTTTGTTTAAAAAAAATGGTGAGATAAGACTCAAAAGCGCTGTAGGTGGCTCTCCCCAAGCGTGACGCGGGTTACGTGGGGCAAAAAGCGCCCCCAAGCCCCCCTTACGCCCCGCCCCTCAAGACGCAATTACATTGGTGGGATCCAGGAGCTCCTCCAGCTGCTTCTCTCTTTTGGCGTTGTCCTCCTCCAGACGCCGCAGCTTGACTTTCATCTTCTGATTGTCAGACTTCTGCTCGTGGAGGCTCTAAGCACCGTCCATGGGGACAAAATGACATCAGACGCACCCAAAAAAAAAAAAGTTCTTGGACAGAGTCCAAACGGACTCTTTTGTCCTTTCTTTTGCCGCGCGATGCGATCGAGCTCGTTCCAATGCCACGTTAAAAATGGGAGCTTTACCTTCTTGAGCAGCGTGATCTCATTATGCATTTCCTCCTTGTCCCTGGCAACTGCAACAAAGCCGGGACAACAATGACGGACGGACGGACGGACGGACGGACGGACGGACGGAGGCGCTTCACTCGCGAAGCCCCCCCCCACTTACCATTGGGCACCGAGTGATGATGTTTCCTGGTGGGCAAAGTGTGTCTGGGAAACTCTGCCATCATGTCCCACTCAGATCGCTGATCTAAACAACAAAAACAAACAAACCAAAAAAAAATCATAAAAAGAACAAGAAAGAAAGACAATTGTAAATAATTCAACGTATTGAACTGGCGTGAAGGCGCAAAACAAGTTGCGCCAGTCACATTTCCCTGCGCCGCGCCGGTGTTTTGAACACCCACCGTGGTGGTTGCTGAGGGACGTGAAGCGAGCAGAGTACGTTTCCCCGCCGGGCGTGTCGCAGAGCGACGTCCGCGGCAGCTTCCAGGCCGACATGGCCGCTTTCCTGGAGTTCACGTTCATGCTGGAGAGGTACGGAGATCCTGCGTGGAAAAGCGCGACATTTACTCAAGAGTCTGTTGACATCGACGGGGGGGGGTTGTGGAAGCGCGCTCACTCAGAGAAGGCGGAGGCTTGCCCGCTCTCTTCTTTGGTGTCTGAGAAAACAGAAACGTGGATGAATTGAAAAGACATACAAAAAGCAATTAGAAGATGAGTGACGTGCTGTACCTTTTTCGAATAATCACCAGAGTATGAGAAGCCATTGTCGGGCTGAATCGCATGTTGAGAAAAAGCGCATTAGCATTAGCATTAGCGTCATTTTGGTGGCTATGTTCAATGGTGCGGCAATAAGACCAGAAAAGGACAACGTCACATGCTAACAGAATGTTGTCATTACGGGAGTAGCGGAACTCACCAGCCCCTCAAAGTCTTCGTCTGTCGGGACGTCACTCGCCCCCGCTGACATGATGGCGGCCGACGAGGGTGCGCGTTAGGAGGACATGTCAGCCTGCGGTGGCGCCGGAGTGGACTGTAGACATGAGGGGGTGGGCTGCCGGAGACGAGCAGCGTGACGATGTGGACGGCGAGCCTCACGTCACCGCTCGTCACCACATCACTTTCGCTGCAGGTAACATGGAAAGGCAACGGAGCCCGGTCACAGGTGACACGATGACATTTGCAAAGCCCGTTGAAAGAGCTCTGAACTCCGACAACTCAAACAGAGTTGTAAGTGTTATTGCGCTGGCAGGTGGACGTCTGAAAGGGAAAGTACATATTTCAGTGCCAAGTAGAATTTATGCGGTTGTGTTGAGTCAGAGCCGGTACGGTATGGGAAGTAGTTTGAATATACGCAGTAAAGAAATGATGCTGCGTGTGGTAACAATGCTTCATGGCTGTAATTTACATTTCAGTGGGTAAACTATTGGCAGAATATCAGTGTCTACCACTGACCCTGAACTGAAAAATTCACAAATATTTCTCATCTTGGGGGTTAGACTACCCAATTTACTCCTACGGTAATGTAAATTAGTCAGAGTTTTGTCTCCTCGGCAAGTGACCTTATGTGTCAGCTCTTCGAGGAGATGGCGACCAAAATCCTCACTCAAGACATTTCGCCTGTTTACACAACCACTCTGCATTAGGGAAGGGTTTAGTTTTTCGATTTTTTTTTTTCGACAAGGACCACCGGGAATCACGTGTGACGTCACAGTGAAACGGTCCGTACCGGGGAAAAGGTGGGGAAGAAGGTCGGGGCTAACATGGCGTCACGAATTTGTTTCTGACGTCACACAAATTGTTTCGTACTTTTGTCTGCAAGTTAGAATTTTGGATATTTCTTTGTGTAAGGCGAAACAAGGTTAAAAAAAACAGCGACTTTACCTTCGTTCCCCTCGTTGGTGGTCTTCATTTTCATTGTTTTAATCTCCAAGGGGCCCAGTACAAGAGTACAGTCGCATCGCTAGCATCGAGCCATCATTCCCTTTAAACGGACCGCGGCGTTAGCATTAGCTTAAGCAGTGGCCGCCTGACCGACTCCGCTCACTACGCGTCGACTCGTCCGCGTTCTACAAGTAGGCACTGCCGGTTTGCAGGCGACATGGCGTCTCGAAGCTACGAGTGGTTGTTTATGTCTGGTAGTGGAGGTTACTTGTTCCACATCGGGTCGTCTAGCAACCAGGCGACTGGAGAAAAACACACGGGAAAACCGGGAGGGGAAATGGGAAACACAACAACCACGCCTAAAGAATAAAAGTATTAACTGACAATGCCTTGTCAAACTAAAACATCCCAGTGTGTATATATTGAAATATATAGTTTGAATATACGAGAGGTTTTTTCAAAAATACTTTAAAATACATAAATAACTAAATACATGGCACTTTTATGTCAACAAAAATTATATTGTGAAAGGCGAACGTTTGCGCAACATTGTTGGTTTAAGGGCAGCGCTTCCGCTTACTTTCGTGTTTTCTCATTGGTCAACAACGCCGAAAGGCCCGTCTTCACAGCGCTCTCTTCCAATACAATAAGAGAAAAGTGCGAAGGGAAACACCGCGTGATCAATTATCCAGTGGGAATTTGAAAATCCTCAGAGAAAAGTACGAAGGGAAAAACCGCGTGATCCATATCCAGTGGGAATTTGACACTATTAGCATGTATCCCAGTGTGTTGTTCCAGACCGCTTCCACCCCAGAGGGCCCCATATTTCTGACTCTCACACAGTGTATTTGTACAGGTGTAGCCCCCACTCCAAGAGCTCAGGCTGAACAAATCCATTGCAGATCACATGTCACTTTCCTGCCAAGAAAGACATCCAAATCTAGTTATTTTCGGGCAGGCGGCAACAGCCAAATGTGCGCGGTGTGTCCAAAAACGCACGGAACGGGACCTCAAGCGTGACATTTAATATTACGGTACTCGATTTATTCTGGGCAGCATGTATGAAAGTTGCGACTGGGAGTGTGTGCTGTACCCTAGGCTTAGAACATGAATTGCAGTCAGCATTAACTTGAAACTTTATTTAAACTTGACACGTGAAAATCACTTTTCATAAAAAAAGCGTAAAGTGCCCAAGTTTTTAAGACACACAAAAAAAAAATCCATGGGAATCAGAATGAAAAAGACGGCAAGAGAAAGTTTCAGCTGGAAAGGACAGGATGGATGAGGTGGTAAAAAGTTAGTGTGCGCCCTTGACGGTGTCCATCAGCCGCTCCGCCATGAGTTTGGCGTAACGCAGGCGGCTGAAGAGCTCCTTGGAGCAACCAAACTCCTCCAGCAGCGACAGCTTGTACGTGCGGAAGTCCCGCCGCTCGTCAATGTACGTCACCGCCGACATCAGCGGGCACAGGATCAACTTGCTGTGGTCCTGAAATGCCCCAAACAAAGAAAGAGGCTCTCGATGAGAAGGAGGAACGCATCGGAAAGGAGTACACGGGACACCACGGATGTGCCCTTTTCAAATTCAAGCCCCTTCACTGATCACACTGAAAATGCGCAAAGAGGCAAAACCATAAACTGCGCGGATGAAAACGGTCGCACTGTGCAAGGTGCGCCTTCCAACCTGGAAGAAGTTGATCTGCACGGTGCCGTTGCTGAGGTGCAGCACGATGGCGCTCTTGGTGCGGAACCACAGCGACAGGTAGGGCAGCCGCGCCAGCTCGTCACCCTCCCGCGGCGCCATGTTGGCGCCCGCCTTCAGCAAGTGCTCGCTCATGTAGTTGCGGAAGTACTTCAGCAGGGTGATCTAGGAAAGCACAATTATCAAGAGGAAAAATACTATTCAACTTGGTTGGAGTTTTTTGTTTTGGGAGGGGGGGGCGGCTAATTGGACCAGCACGAGTCGGCGTGCCGACCTTTTTGTTGAGCGCGGGCGGGTAGGCGGCGACGCTCATGTAGGACTCCTGGGCCGTCTTGTTGATGTACTGCAGGCTGTTGTTGTCGGCGTACATGATGAGACGCGTGTAGTCGTTGAACAACACGCCCACGCTGTTGTCGCACAGCTGGTAGCCTGCAATGCAACACTGGTTCCTTTACTCAACTGCAGACGGCTCGGGCATCTCAACCAAGCTCATTAAAAAAAAAAACTGAAAGTAAAGACATAAGTTGTTGATTTTGAACAAATACAAAGCAAGAGGCGGTTTTATTTTGAAAATGAACGTCGAGGTGATAACGGTGGCACAATTTGCGGCCGCCAGTCTCACCTAAGCCGTACTTGTCCGAGTAGTCCACCCACTTGCTGATCCAGAAGATGGGAATGCACGCGGGGTCCTCGGCCTCCTCTGCAGCAAACAAACGGCGTCCCGTTACAAGGGGCGGCGCGGGACGAGCGATGGCAGGCGCAACGGGAGCCTCACCTTGGCGGACGAGCGTCCTCTCCGCCGGTTTGGCGGCTATGATGCTGTTGAGCTGCTGCAGCAAGTCTTTCAAGTTGTTTTCGGCCGGTTCCAGGTCCCTAGCGCACAAATCACGCGTCACTTTCACCGCTCGCTCGTCACGCAACAAACCATCGCTGCTAAAATACATTTGGGTGATTTTTTTTTTTAATTTGTTGAGCCTTCAATTGAATGTTTGTTGTTTTTTTGGCAATTTCTACAGTAAATAAAAAAAATAATATGACACTACTTTGGCGACTGTAGATAAAATTTTCTACCATACTTAATATTTTGATCACTTCTTTGACCACAGAAAAGCATCAAATATTTTGTATTAGGAGAAGCCCCCCCCCCCCACACTGAATTGTTGAGACTAAAACCAAAATGAGTTGCCCGAGCATTCAAGCACGTTACCTGGGCATGTGCTCTTCCTTCACGTCGGCGTCCTCGGACCCTCCTGCAAAAAAAAGCAAACGAGTCAGCGTCAGCGCCCAGCGGCCGGCAAATCCCCCGGAAGGGACGAAACGGTCGCCCACCCTTGTTGCCCAGGGCGGCGAGCGGCCGCCGCTGGCTGGCGTCGGACGGTGCGATGGAGAAACGCGGCGGCACGGTGAGGCAGGTGGTGGGCAGGCGCGCCGGCATGTAGCCCGACGTGAAGAAGTCGTCCGTCAGCATCTGGGCGATGGTCGGACGCTGGCCGGGGTCGGCGTGCAGCATGCGCTTGATCAGGGACACCGCCGCCGAGTTCACGTGCTGCCAAACCACCCCCCCAAAAAGAAAACTCCTCTTCTTAGTGGTGCATTGACAAGTTGCCCGTCAAAAAAAAACGGGCGTTGGCAGGACACATTTACGTTGCCATTAAGAGAAGTTGCCGTTCGTTACCCAAGGGATGGTGTAGTTGTTCTTCTTGATGCGGTTGTACGTTTCCTTCAGGCACGCCGTTTCAAACGGCGGCTTGCCCACCAGCAGAGTGTACCTGACGGCGAGGGGGAAAAAAAGTGATTAGAATCAGCATTAAAAAACAAAAACAAATTTTTGATGCTACAACCCCCCCCCCGTATTTTCCGCACGATGAGGTGCATCGGAGTATAAGGCGCACTGTGGGCTTTTGAGAAAATGGAATGCTTTTGGGTGCGCCTTATATGAATTGGCGAGGGTCTTCCGAACCAACGTGAATTCTGTGCGGGACTCACAGTATGCATCCAAGTGACCACACGTCCACCTCATAGCTGTGTCCTTTTTTGCACAGAACCTCCGGCGCAATGTAGTTTGGCGTGCCGCACAGGGTCTTCTTGCGCTCGCCGTCAAACTCGATCTTGGTGGCCAGGCCGAAGTCCCCTGAGGTGAGAAACACTCGAGTTGGTTTTTCCTCCCCTCCCCCGGGTACAAAACTGACCTCACTTTTTTTCTCCTTCTTCATTTTTGTACATACAAAATCTGCAAATCCAAACGCGTCAAAACGAACTAATTGGAGTTGAACACAAAGCTCTCGTTCGGTAGGCAACCTTCTGCCATCTAGTGGAAGAACACTGAATTGCTCGGCCTGATTATTATTATTATCATTTTATTTCTTTACTGGCTGAACAAAGATGTTCCAAGATGGGTGTTTTGGCGCGCCCTTTCGTCCGCTCACCTATCTTGACGTCCATGTCGTCGTTGAGGAAGATGTTGCCCAGTTTGAGGTCTCTGTGGATGATGCGGTTGTTGTGCAGGTACTGGACGCCCTTGAGCAGCTGCATCATGTAGTAGCGCGCCTCGGGCTCCGTCACAGCCTTGCGACGCTTGTGCAGCTCCAGCAGCGACTGAAATTAAATCAATAAAACAATTCACAACACTGGAAAATGGAACAAGCGGCATAGCTATCGATTCCGAGTAGCTGGTTCGTGTCTCCAATCACAAATTAGGGCCAGACTAACAATTGTTTTGGGGTAATTTTTTCGGCCAATTCCAAAATGTGGCAGGATAAATTTACATGAACCAGTTAAAAAAATGTCATGACGGACTACCGAAATCTGAATATTTACCGATGAGAGGCTGAAATGAAAGGATTTACGTGTATTCAAGTAGAGCCTTATGCAGTTGCTCAAATCGAATAATCCACATTCAAAATAGTTGTTGATTAAACTTGATTGGTCGCTTGTGGATTTTGACACCTCTAAAAGCCCACCGTCAATAATTTGTCACCATTTGTCAAACCGCTGCTTGTTAAAGTGGGTTGAGTTCACGACACTGTATCACCAAACAGCAACATCTCAAAGACTGGCTGACAAATCAAAGCACTTGTGTCTTTTTAAATATGACTTTGTTGTAAGAACTTGCCAGTCAGGTTACTCGTCTCACAAGGTATTAGAGCGGGCACTCGGATCAGGCAGAATCAACTATTTGCAGATTATTATTTTTTTCAATACTTTGATGGTGGTTGTGGTGGTGGTTGGGGGGGGGGGACTCTTCCTGTTTATTGTGGTAATTGGAGATTCATCCTCGTTTGTCAGTTAATCTACAAAAGGCGTTAATTATACGCGGATTTGGGCTATTCGCGGGGCCAGCTCGGCGAATATCGGAACCATTATACTCTTTTCTTGGGTTTACTAGTTAAGTTGGTTGCCTTGGCAGGGTTATGCGAAGTGAGGCAGAGGTACCGGACCGGACTGTCGCGCACTCACTCTCCTTTTGCAGATCTCCAGCACCACGAAGACGAAGTCGTCGTCCTCGAAGAAGCCTCGGAAGCCGACGATGTTGGGGTGGTCCAGGCTCTTGTGGATGGCGATCTCCGAGGTCATCTTCTCGCGCTGGTGCGGTTTGACGATGAGCGACTTGGGCACGATTTTACCGGCGAACACTTGGCCGCTCTCCATGTCGGTGATCTCGTAGCACTTGGCGAAGCCGCCCTTGCCGAGGAAGCGGCCGCGGGTGTAGCGTCGCTTCGCCCGCGTGTCCACCAGCAACTCGGGGATCTCCTTGAGCGGCGTGGAGCCCAAGGCCGACGACGGTTTGCCGCCGTTCGCCACCGCCGGTGGCGGCTGCTGCTGCGGCTTGGCGGTCGGCGCACTCATTCTCGCCCGGAAAAGCTGCTTCGAGGTCGGCGAAGTAGCCGGGGAAAGGCCGACTCCACGTTAAAAAGCAAAGCTGAAATAAGCTCGAAACTCACCGCGTTTCGAAGACAACGTGAGCCAAACACTTAAAACATCGACTTCTAAAGTATGCCAAACCCCTTTAACTGTTAATTTTAGGGTAGAAACCTGCTAGCGAAACTTATTCGTCCGACGTCCGGCCAGTTTGTGACAACAGTTGCCAATATGAATTTAAAAAGTGAACAGGGGTAGTGACGGCTTCCTATTGGTCCGTTGGATTTGAATTCCACCCTGACGTCGCTATGCATCATGGGAAGCGTAGTGCGAATGAGCCAATGAGCGACCGCGTGAGGCAGACGCTGTGATCCGATTGAGTCAATGTGTTTCTTTTGAACGGGTGCTCATGGGAAATGTAGTTGGCGAGCCTGGGACTTTAATCAAACGCATGGTTGCCAACAAGGACGCTTTGAAAACCATAACTGTAAGGGCAATTTGGTACAAGTACCAAAAACATTCTGGACTTTACAGGAAGATCATGCGCATGTCCATGTGCTGACTGTGCAGGCATTGAAAATTGACAACTAAAAGCTGTTTTTAAAATTTGTTTTACAACGATACATGACTGGGGAAAACAGCCAAACGCAGAACAAAACACAGCAAAGACGCAACCAAGCACAGCTTATTATTCATGTAAAATACAGGTTTTGTATGATTACTGTAAATTAAAATGTAACAACTCATTAATGTTCACCTCCATATACACATATTGACCACTTTGTTTTTATATTAACGAAGGCAATTGTCTTTTTTTCTCGTTACAGTATATCCATCCATCCTTTTTCTGATCCGTTTATCCTCGTCATAAGGGTATTTTTAAAAAACATGAAATACTACACAATAAAACCATTTTTAAATTTTATATTTTTATTTGGAGGAATAATTTCATTTTCTTCATATTTCAATAAGATTGCCATAATTTTAGAAAACAAAGCCCCAATATAGTGCTTTCAAAAAAAAATCCCAAGAAAAAGTGTTTATTTTAATATGTTCCAATGTATATTAATTTGAAGTTATGAAAATGATGCAAAAGTCTATCTTAATAAATATATAAAATATATAAAGCAATTAAGGCAAGACACCAATGTGGTTGAACACAATTCACGAGTTTAATGCAAGTTCAAAAAATATTTTATTTGATTTTTTTGTGGTCTTTTTTAACCAACAGAAGCACTGAAGTCGACGGCACGGTCATAAAATTTTCCAGTCGGTAGTCTGCATAAAAGTCTCTTTTAAGTTGAAGTGTCGGATTGGCGCTCTAAAACAAGCGGCTGTGACTAAAAATCACATAAAATGGTCCGGGACGGCGAGGTCAAAGTGCAAGGTGACGTTGCCGTCACGGTGGCCCGTCACCAGCGTGGCGCCGTCCTCCGCCCAGCGGGCCAGTTGCCAGCCCATGCCGTCGGGGGCCGCCGCCACCATGATGCCGCCACGCCGCCGCTTCAGCTGCCACACGCACACGCAGCCGCTATGATTCACGCCCACTGCCGCCACGTCGCTGGCATCTGCCTCACACAGCCTGCGAGGAAGCCGGTCACCATCAGAAATTCATACGGCCAAGCCTCCGCTCATCGGCCGGTCTCGTCTTACCGCGGTTGCGCAATTGTGCACACCCTATTAAGTTCCGAATGAAGCGATCACATTCAAACTTAATGTTAATGTCACAAACATCTGGTCACTTTCACCTTCCCAACCAGGATGCCGGCGGCTCCAACTGGGCCGCCAGGACGCTTTTGCCGCTGAGAGGGTTCACCGCAACCAAGGAGAAGAGTGCCGGCTTCTCCTCTTCTTTCTGTTCGCAGAACACTTCACGCTCGGCGACGTTTTGTTTCGTCTGCAGGCGGCCCAGAAACAGATGCCGCATGAGGACCAACAGCACACCCTGGACAGAGCCGGACAGTGACAGTGACAAAACGGAAGATTTGGTCATTTCACATGGTTCATCTCTCGAGTGTACGTGGCTCCAGTTTGGCGTGACTCTCCAAAATGGCTGCTTCCGAGCAAAATGTCCGACTTCCTGTCCATCGACGAACACTCACACGGCAGGAGAATCCTCGTAAACAGGACGTGTGTGATAAGCCGTCACCCAGCTCGATTTTCCGCAGCAAGTGTCCACTCTTCAAATTCCTTGAAAAATATCCAAATAAAAAAAAAACAACACAAAAAAACAAAAAGGGGAAACGTAACGAGGCGATGCAACTAAATGAAGTGACCGTCGGGCGTTTCATCCTACCACACAAAGAGTCGGCCTCTCTCGTCGCTGCCGATCAGAGCGTCGGGGAGAACGTCCACCGGGGCCAGCGCCCGAACGCAAACACCGGGGGAGGCGAGATGGAGACGGTGGGTAGCGCTGCGGGGGGGGGGGGGGATAATCAATTCATATTTGTGTTTGTGAGTCTTTTTTTTTTTTCAAGCAGGCAAAGATAAATGTGCCGTAAATGTTCACCCCCCAAAAAAATAAATAGCATGTTATCGTTTCATAAAATGCATACGGTGTTAGCTCACAAAGTCTCACTTACCTGCCATCGTGGGCCAGCGTGAAGGCCCGCAGCGTGCAGCCAATCGAGGAACGGGAGCAGGTGACCAGCCGGGCCTGGGCCACACCCACGGCCGCCCGCACGTCGCCGTCCAGGAGCGGCACGGGACGCCCGCCGCGGCACGACAGCACCCTGAGCGCGCGCGGATGACGGGAAACGTCTCAAAGAGGGGAGGGCGATCGGGCGAGGTGAGCGAGCGGGTGCGGGCGTACCTCACTTTTTGGATCTCCGGCCGACCCAAGGTCGCGCACACCAGGCCGGCGCCGTCCGGGACGGGGAACACCTTTGTCAACGGCTGCGTGGATCAACAACAGCAACAAGATCTCACCGGCACTGTCAATTTCAAATGGCCTGATTTCTGAATATCTGATGGAAACTTGGGGGGGGGGATAAAAGACAAATAAATGTGTCCCATGCATCCACCGCTGTCAAACTCGAGCCCCGTTTCAGGCCAGACCCGGCCCGCCACACTCCAAAGTGGAGTTTGACACCTCTGGATAAATGAGGAAAAAAACCAATCGACGGATGAATCGATGATGAAGAAATTAATTGTTATAGTTGCAGCCCGAGGAAAAAAAAAAAAGAGTAGAGTTGAACACCTGGGACCGAACAAAAGCGAACGGCGACTTTGACTTTGTCCGCACTGACCTCCGCGAAGTGCCACGTGTGTCGTCGCGTCCAAGCGCCCGATGGCGACGGTCGACTCCACAAAGACACCGCCCACTCTGCCGCCGCCGCGACGCACAGGCGGCCGTCCGAGTCCCGCAGGCAGCACGCGTCCACCAGAGCGCTTCCCGCAGGGGCCTGAACACACGTCCGCGCAAATGCGGCAAATTGAGTTGAAGCGCTTCACTCACATAAAAGTAGCGCTTTGCTGCCATCTGGCGGCTGTCTCCACGTCCACGTCACCCCGCGAATAGCAGTGGAAAGCCTCACTTCCAAGTTTCTCACCTGGAGCGTGCAGCTTGCGCGCTGCTCCGCAGCAGGCGGCGTTTGGCCGTCGGAGGGGTCCGACGGTCGGGGGGACGCGCTCGGCGGGGGTGGAAGGCTGAGCGAGGGGGCGGCATCGTCGGCGGGCGACGTGGCGAGGCCCGGCGAGGGCGGCGCCGGGCTGGAGGCGACCGCGGGGCTCCGCGGCGGAGGCGATTGCGCACCGAGTCCGTTTTTGATGGCTTCGGGAAAAACGTCTTGAAGCCCGTCGTCCTCCTGGACCGCCTCCAGGGGGCGATCACAGCCGGGAAGCGGTTCCCGTTGCTGGTCCAAACCTTTCGGTTCTTCTTCCACCAGACTCGGACACAAGTTGTTCGGGTCCAAAGGTAATTTTGGGTCGAGTCGCGTGTCGACGTTTCGGGGGTCGTTGTCTTCCGATGGGCCGGACCATTTTTCAACCGCGGGCGTGAGGCCGAGGCTTTCGGCCGGCGTTCCGGAGCGCCGTCGCACCCCGCCCGTGTTGCGGCGCGGCGACGGGAAAACTTCCATCCGAGATTCGGCGGCCACTTGGCGGAGTTTGCTGAGCTTCAGGGCGGCGAATTGCTCGTCGGGCAAGTGGAAATCCCGATGGAGGTCAAAGTGCGACAGGCGGCCCGCCAGCCGCATGCGGGGACCGAGCGGCGGGGTCGGGCTGAGTTTGGGGGAGGGGAGGAGGAGGGAACGCCAGCTCTCGGGACCTACGAGGACACATTTGAAGAAGAAATCCATCACTTGTCCATCGCGTCCTCTCAGCCGGCGACACATCATCATATTCTACTTTTTGGAAAAATGCGTAGTAATAGCTCCTGTTTTTCTGACACCATCCCAACCTTTTTTTCAGCTAACCTTGCAGCCAATGTCAAATGTCATTTTTAGTTTGTTTTTATTTATTTTTGTCATGTAGCGGGCCGCAAAAAAAAACCGAATGGGGCCCACAAATAGCCCCGGGCCGTTGTTTGGACACCCCTGCTTTATTTTAATAGACAATCTATTGCTTGCGTTTGTAAAAAAATGAATTGAAAAAAAAAATACGTCGGCATAGGACCTTGGAAAATAATATAATCGCACATTTAATCGCAATATTGAGGTGGGGGGGGAAAGCGTTTCAATTATTTCTCAGCCACGGAGGGCGAAAGACAGCATGCAAGTCTTACTTGGGGCCCCCGGGGTGGACTTGATCATCTTGCGAAAGATGGGAAAGAGGTCCGGCGCTCCGGACAAAGGCTGCGCGTCAGGGGGCGTGGCCTGTGGCGGCTGGCGAGGCGGCTGGGAATTTGGAGAAAGCGCCTGACGGAGAGCCGGGGAGACCCCGAGGTCGCCCCCACCTCCCCGCCTCCGACTCTTCCGCCCCCTCGCCGGACGAGAGACGCGAGGGGGCGAAAGGGCCCCAGGGCAGCGGCGGTCCCCGAGCGGGCTGCTTTTCTTCCGGCGAGGTGGCCCCGAGCTGGGCCGGTCGCGGATGATGACGGCCCGCGGGTCCGGCTGGCCCTGCGAGAGGGCCATGCGCCTGGTGGTCCGGACGTAGTACTCGGCGGGGTAAAGCGGCCCCTCCGCCGGCGTGCGGGGCTCCAAAAGACTCGTGCCCTCTCCTGCTCCTGTCGTTTCTACGCTGCAAAGACTCGTCTTTAAAAAAAAAAAAAATCGAATCATATCAATAAGATCAGCAATACATGACTTCTTTCGAATAGAACAGCAACATTGGGCCTGGGGAGTTGACCAAGGCCCCCTGCGAGTAACCGACGGCAAAAAGAATACAGAGCGGCCCATAAAAGCCACGCGATGGCCGCAAATCACTACTTTGCTTGAAACGACGCCGCTCGATTCACTTCAACGCGGTCCCTCAGCACCAAGGCGTCGTCAAAGCACTACTTTTAAAGCCTCACAGCTCACGTCCGCAGATTTCATCTGCGCCAAAACCGTCTCCGAGTAAATTTGGCGTCATCCTGGTGACATGCAACGGGATATTTTGGCCCGGGACAGAACAATGACCTATTTCCCCTTGTTTTGAGAAACTGGATCTCAGTTTTGGCAGCGTACCCGGTTTACCGAATGATCCGGACTCTCTTCTTCAAGCGCAAGGTGACCTCCGGCCGGTCCCACGGGCTCATTCTCCCTTTGGCGACTGTCTTGTTTCTCATCCCGGAGCGACACCGGTCCCGAACTTTGGCTTTCATCTGCGCCCCTCTGCCAGCGCATGCGGCTGCGGCGCGAGCGCAGGCGCAGGGTGGAACTGGCTCTGGAAGGGCGCGCCGGGTCGCTGCAATTCGGTTCCGGTTCCAACGTGGACGCGAGCGGGGTCCCGATCGTGCCACTACAACTGGAATCGGCGGGGCCTGGGTGGGGAGTGTTACGTCACATTACGTTGGATACATCAAGCCGCAACGACAAGGATTTTATGCTTAACCTTTAAAGAAGAACAATAAGAAAAAGGCCAACAGTGATATGTGTCAAAATGCCAAATATTAATGGTGGAAATCATTTCAGTTGATCACCAAATACAATCTTCGGAACAAAATAGAAATAAATGACCTCACTTGTTCCTGCAAGGTTGTCTTTGATGTTTGCGGATATGTGGACGGCCTTGTCTTCTGTGCCAAACGAGCTCTTGTCTGCTCCATCTGTCGGCTTCGACGTCCCCTCTGGGCCTGGCGGGCCTTGGCGGCGGCTGTGGTGGTCCTGCTTTGGGGCGACCTCATTGCTCACGTGTTTCCGCACTGCCTCCATTTGCTCGGCGCGCTGCCAATGCCGACGTACAAAAAAAAAAAAAAAAAAATCTCTCCCGATTTCTTACAGCACCCCCGCAAAGAGAAAAATGTGTTGTGTTTTTTTTAACGGTGGTTATGGTTTTACCTGCAGTTTCTGGGCGGTCTTGAGATACTCCCGCTGGAGCTGGGCCAACTTCCTCCGAAGCTGCGAAAAGTAAAAGGGAAGAATGAGAGGACTCATCACCCCAAATGAATTGAATTGACTCCTCCATTTTGCCTCCAGTGTTCGTCTCGCCCCTTTACGACAGTGATGCATTCAGTGGTTTAACGTTCGGCAATGAGCTCATTCACAGGACTCTTTCCAGAAATGGACAAACAAACATGTGCTCTAAAAGACTCGCCATCAAGTCCGCTGACAACCCAGGCTCAAATGACCTCCTCCCTAGCCGATAGAAATGTGAAATGTGGCTGACCAACATAATGCCTTATCACAAGTTACTACTTTTTTTGTTTTTGTTTTCTCGTGGCATATTAGCACCACAAAGAGAATCTTAAAATATAGGCCCCAAACCCGTAGGGACTCTTTTTCATCAGATACTTTCTTGACACACAAATTCAAAGAGTGATTTGGCAATTCAAAGAGTGATTTGGCAAATGGTGAAGCTCGACTATGCGGCTTGCAAAGTGGCAACATCCACGCTACTACTTGGAGCGGCAATGTTTTTCTAAATTATGTAAACTGGAAGCAACGGCACAAGCGACTACAATGTTTGCGAACATTTCTTTTTTTAAAAAGGCGATAACTTCAGACACCTCTAAAATCCTTCATAACAAACAAAAACAAAACAAGATGGGTGAAGCACTAAATGTTGATTACGTTGTCCTTGTCATCGCAGTAGAGTGTGGACCTGAGCTGCTCCTCACAGTGCAGGACGTCCCCAAATGGAGCGCTCTGCATTCTGCTCACCTACGAACACAAGACACGCGTAAATAAGAACAAACCGCATTCAAACAAAGCGACACACGTTCGCGAAGGCAGGCTAAGCTACACGCAAGGCGAGGCGGTTACGTCAACTCGAAGCCGTTACCGTTCGCGTCGTAAAACGCCCGGCGTTACATTACAAGTGAAGCTCGTCGAACAACGTTTGGCTGTCAGCGAACGCCGACAGTTATCGAGTCACATACGGCGACTCCACGGAAGTTGTTTCACGACAGGCGGCAATCGATGGCGCGACGATCCATTCGTTTCCAAATTCCCGCGACTAGTGCCCGGAAGCAGGTGAAAGCAGTCGATCTCCGCTAACTCGATCGCCGCGCTGCCGCCGCTGCTTTGGTGGCGTTTATTGACGGGTGACAAAGCAGCTTACTGGCGCTATACTGTCATCAAGCGGAATCGAAAAAAAAAAGATCCTTAAAAAAACCGTACATTCACGATTAGAGAATCAAACAACTTATTGAATAGGAAAATGTTTTAAACACGTTAGAATGGATCTCGAGCTTGGCAGGGAAAGGACTTCGATGTGGAGGTCACACACACCAAATTAGCACTCCAGCCATGGTATAGATTGAATAAGAGAAAGCTCTAGAACAAACCTGTATAATTCCGACTTGACAATACCCATCGAGTTTGGCCCCAAGATGAGGTGGATGACGGTGTCTTCTGGGAGCCATAATGTCAAAAGCTTAAGGGAAGGAAATTCCCTCCAACCCCACCATTCAACCAACAGCTCTCCAATTGTGCATGTGTCAAGTATGAATTTGGCAAACTCCGTGTTTAATCCATCTTAAGGGAGAAGTGCAATTTCCCCCCATTTGTTGTCAGCGGAAATTGAGGTGCTCAATTAACAATCACAGCTGACCTGTATTCTAAAGGTTAAGCAAAACTGCTTGAAACCAAGCCTGGAGAAGTATCGTACTGGCATTCAAAATTCAACCGTCTTTTCATTGCACTTGGGCATAACAGTAAAAGCACTTTATAGCAGTACAAATTGGATCAATATACTTTCTTTGTAAAACCAAGAATGCAACACTTTGATATAAAGACAAGGTGAGAAATGAGATCTGACATGTGCGCTTTATTAAGTTGTCATGTAACCAGAAGCTTGGCGAGCCTCACGTACAACACCACCTTACAAAGTAGAAGCTGTCCTTTCTCCTCTCATTTTTGCATATTGACAATAACTGGAGCAAATATCTTAAGGCTGAAAGTACAAAAACAAACAGATGACATAATTTACATCAAGCAATACTAACAGAGCCGCCCGCCGGGGGCAAGGAAAGCCCGGCAGGAGTTGGAAACCTTCATAGAGGCAAATAAAGGTGGTGAAACTAAAGAACCTAAACTAGACAAAAATCATATTCCTCACATTCACACTGCCTGCGGTGGGGGGGGGGGGTGCTCTGGAGTTCCTGCAGAGCTCCTCAGCGACCAAGGGGGGGTAGGGGAGGGGCTGTAAAGAGGAGCTGCTGGCTCGGCAGACAGTGTTGATGAGAGCCACCCTTTTGGGTTGGTAGCAGTGTGTTTGACAGGTGGGAGGGGGGACAGATGGAGGGGGTCCAACAGTCTCTTTAGAAACACTTCCTGTGGACAATGCTGGGGCCAGACTCATCGTACTCCTGCTTGCTGATCCACATCTGCTGGAAGGTGGACAGCGATGCCAGGATGGAGCCGCCGATCCAAACCGAGTACTTCCTCTCCGGAGGAGCGATGATCTGGGGTGGATGCAAGAGACATTACTCATTTTGGCCACTGAGGGGCAGCAGAGCATGACAGACAGGGAGGGCAGGGGTACTTTTCCCCAACAGTGTACATTACCTTAATCTTCATGGTGGTGGGGGCCAGGGACGTAATCTCCTTCTGCATGCGATCGGCGATGCCCGGGTACATGGTGGTGCCGCCCGACAGCACCGTGTTGGCATACAGGTCCTTACGGATGTCCACGTCGCACTTCATGATGCTGTTGAAGGTGGTCTCGTGGATGCCGCACGACTCCATACCTGGAGAGCAACGCCTTCAGTCACCTTTGCCCATTTTTTTTTTTTTCCTTCATGGAGGCGGGCCTTACCCAGGAAGGAAGGCTGGAAGAGTGCCTCGGGGCAGCGGAATCTCTCATTGCCGATGGTGATCACCTGCCCGTCGGGCAGCTCGTAGCTCTTCTCCAGAGAGGACGAAGAGGCGGCCGTGCCCATCTCCTGCTCAAAGTCCAAAGCCACGTAGCACAGCTTCTCCTTGATGTCACGCACGATCTCGCGCTCAGCTGCATCACAATGCACACACACAAAAAAAATACCCGTTTACACTGGGTTGCATTACCCCCTTTAAGTGTTACTGCACAATTATGACTTTCATGTGTCACAGACCAGTAGTAGTGAAGCTGTAGCCACGCTCCGTGAGGATCTTCATGAGGTAGTCGGTGAGGTCGCGCCCGGCCAGGTCCAGCCTGAGGATGGCGTGCGGCAGCGCGTAGCCCTCGTAGATGGGCACCGTGTGGGTGACGCCGTCGCCGGAGTCCATCACGATGCCGGTGGTGCGGCCCGAGGCGTACAGGGACAGCACGGCCTGGATGGCCACATACATGGCGGGCGTGTTGAACGTCTCGAACATGATCTGGGAGGGGAGGAAAAAAACGAAATGCTTCAGATAGACCACAAATCTTTGCCCAAGCATGCCAAGTCAGAAGTGTAGTCAATTCACTTTGTATGAACACAGCTGCCCTCTAGTGGTATGCAAAGTTATCACCTTTAGGCACAATTTTTGTTAGGATGTGAAAAATCAGGCCAACAGTACTATACTGCTTATCACATGTGACTGGATTATATTTTTTTGTTTAAATTATGGGACAATTTCCACTGTAATGTTAAAAAAAACTGTCCGTTTTTAATTGAAATTTTGTTATTCCATCATATGCCCCTGGATTTTCTTGAAACCAATAGATTACAATTCATTTTTAGTGACATTAGTGTCATGTTGAAAATCAGACCATTTAAAGTGATATTCCCACTTTACATTTGTTAAATTAACCGAGCCCATTTTGACGACATGCCACTGAAAACAGTTTTGCGTGCCATGTTGTGAGTGCAAAGCAGTCACGCCATGCCGCGCGCCGTGGCGAGCCACGCACAAGAAACCTGAAGTCCGCACAGTGCTGGAAAGAGGGCTCAGAAAAGACACCTGGAAGTTGAAGGAGGAAAGGCACTGAGCAAGGAAGAGACCAAAAAAAGCAGCGCGCACGACATCTTGCGCAGCAGCACCACCACCAGGAGCCGGCAGGCCTACCTGGGTCATCTTCTCGCGGTTGGCCTTGGGGTTGAGGGGGGCCTCGGTGAGCAGCACGGGGTGCTCCTCGGGGGCCACGCGCAGCTCATTGTAGAAGGTGTGGTGCCAGATCTTCTCCATGTCATCCCAGTTGGTGACGATGCCGTGCTCGATGGGGTACTTGAGGGTCAGGATGCCCCTCTTGCTCTGAGCCTCGTCCCCCACGTACGAGTCCTTTTGGCCCATGCCCACCATCACGCCCTGCCGCCGGGAGGAGCAATGTTATAAAACAAGCGCCTTTAGTCAAAGGACGCAATCATAGGCTCATTTGCATACGCTTGCTACAACACATTTTAAAAAAAAATGGTGCAACTTTCATGATCCAAAAAGCTGGCAGGCCATTTCAATGTACGCGTACTCCTTTGTGCCTTCAAGATCCGAAGAAGGGTGCCAGCATACCTGATGCCTGGGCCGTCCCACGATGGAGGGGAAGACGGCGCGGGGGGCGTCATCTCCGGCAAAGCCAGCTTTGCACATACCGGATCCATTGTCCACAACCAGGGCGGCAATTTCGTCTTCCATGTCTCTGAAATACAAAACAAATGAGTATGAAGCACCTAAAAAGGGAGCAGGAAGTTGCACCATTTCGGAAGCCCTTTGCCTCGTTCCGCTGCGTGTCGTCATGGCGCCACCCCCCCCCCCCCAAAAAAAAAGGCAAAGCGGGGTCCGGTCGCGGCCATATATGGAAAAAGTGTGGCGCTGCACAACCACGCAGCAAACGCTGTCCCGCAAACGCAGCCACTCCCTTGCAACATCAAAGCTTGAATAATTCACCAGCAGGGGGGGGGGGGGGTCGTACAATGGCCACATGCAGCACCGATTTGGATATTCGCCAGCGATACGCTGTCGCACTTATAGCGTCTCAATACATCACAATTAATATTGAGAAGAGCCCTTTTTATACGTTAGCGCTATATAGCTTGCGCTTTTTCATTTATTAGCTCAGAACATTAATCATCTTTTCAGGAGTTAAAGCCATTATACTTGTAATTCCCTGTAAATAGATATGTTCTCAAATAATCAGGTACTTTTATATTTAAACAGTCATGCATTAACATTTTAACTCCGTTAAAATACATGGCACGTGGAATATCAAACGGTAATATTGTTTTGCATTGTATTCATTTGTAAAGTAATCCGTTTTCAAACGACAATCGAGTTGTCAAAGCATAAATAGAAATGAGAATTTTTTATCGTCAGTGATGCCAATCCAATCTCGCCCCGCTCTACTCTACGCCTCATCTCGTAAACGAGATGCGACGATTTAAAAATAAATTCTCGACCTCAAAGCGAGGGGCTAATGTCGATGCTAATCGCTCAATCCAGAAGATTAAAATGGAGGTGATCGGGGAGCTAATCCATTTGTGGTAATCCGTCTAGCCGTTGGGGAGACGATGCCGTACCAGAGGGATGCCGGCGGCCGGCCGGGTGGGGTCGATGACGGTCAAAGACTTTAAAGAGCCCGCTTTAGTAAACGAGGACGGATAAAAGATCCATCGGGTAAGTGTCGTCACGAAGCCGCACGTCGTCTCTTTGAACGCGGGCGTCAGCGCTTCGCCTGACCTCCCGGCTGCTAACAAGCTAAAAGGCTAGCCCGGCGCGACCACCCCGCTTTCAAGCCTTCTTTAAATCCGTACGGAAAGTCACAAAGCGCGTCGGCGGCAATGACATTTCTCAAACACGACTTCGAAGAGAATTGTGATTTGTCGTAAAAAGAGGTGCCCTTACCTGAGCGAGGAGGATGCGAGCGAGGTGCTGACTTGACGGCTGCTGTCCACGAGCTCGGATGCTTAGCTGTGACGTTCCACCGGTTGGCCGCTGCACTTTTAAGGACCCTCCTGACGCAGCCCCTCTCCATATAAGGACAACTTTCCTCACGGCGGCCTCCGATTGGTTCCCCCGCGTCCAATGGGTGTCACCCGTCATAAAAAAGATCATCCGTGCTTTTAAGACGTGTAAAATGTTTACGTCCACGATATGTACGTGTGGTAGAACATCATATCTCCGTTGGGATCAATAAAGCGTCCATCTATCTATCTTTCTATCATCTTTGATGCGCTACAGTGTATGCGGCGACACTATAATGAATGGCATTTCAGTGAAAATGTTCGAGAAGGAAAGGCCATCTGGGGGCTAGTTTGTCCATTTCAGGGGTCACTGGCTTAACTGGTTTAACACTCACCATAGCGGTCTCACACACACAAACACACACACACAACACACACACACTGGCTAATGTTTTTAACCATTAAAGTTTAATGTTTTTTGGTGACATATTTAGATTTGCTGATGGGAAATAAACCCGCAGTGAAAAGGCACAGGTTGAGGCAGTTCTCTGCCACAACAAAGAGGGCGTACGTGAGCAAACGCTACGTCGCGCTGTTCTTCTGCGCAGTCAAGTGCGATTGGCCTTTTTATTTCATTTGCTACGTCGGACTGGCAAAATGGACGAAGAGGATTATATATCAAAGATTAAAAACTTCTCAAAATTGGACTTTTGGTCAAAAGTGGACGTGATTAAGACAGGTAGACCAACGCCGGAGCGAAAAGGTTTGCTTCAAACTATGACCCAGCGCGGACAGACGATGACGCACACTTTTCAAACGGAGTTGTACACTCGAAAAGAATGGCTAAGTGGTTTAAAATTTTACCACGAAGCCTCAGCAAACATGAGAGATCGACCACTCACATTCAATGCTGGATTGCTTTAAAAACTTTTGGAAGCTCAAGGATCGATTTGGCAGTGAACGAACAGCAAAGGCTCGTGGTTAGCAACCACAATCCCAAGGTCTAGGAAAACAGACAGATTTTGAAAGACCTCATTAACGCAACCTGCTTTTTAGCTCAACAGGAGTTGGCATATCGTGGTCACAACGAGACCCCAAGCTCTTCTAATTGTGGCAATTATCTAGAACTATTACAGTGATCCCTCGCTATGTCGCGGTTAGTTTTGCGGCTTCGGTGCATCGCTGATTTTTTCATTCATATTTTTGTGTGTGTGTGCGCGCACGTGTGTGTGTGCGTGCGCACATGGGCCTCGCAGGTGAGTGTATGTGTGTTGCTGAGAGAAAGAGAGACAGAGAGGAGGTTTATAAGAACAAAAGCAGGTCTCTTTCATCCTTAATTGTCTTAACTGACTAATCATAAACTGATGCACAAGCTGGATCTCTGGCCTGTGTGTGTGCGCGCGCGCGCGCGCTCTGCTCAAGCGCAAAGGCCCACGTGGGGCTTTTTATATTTATATATGTTAATTGGTCGCTACTTCGCGGATTTTCCTTTATCGCGGGTGGTTTTGGTCCGCGAAAAACGAGGTATAACTGTACTTGCTTTTGCTCATCCACTGTGTTTTCTGGCTTGTCAAATAGAATACAGAATAATCTAATTGAAGCAATCGGTGATATGATAAGAAAAAGGGAGATTAATGCTGCCCCATTTGTTGCCGTAGAGGTAGACGAGAGTACGGATATCACAAGCAAAGCACAGATCTCAGTTATTTTGCGCTATGTCGCCCAAAGTGAAGTGGACTGCGTAGGATTTGATGACGTGAGCGATGATAGGCGAGCCCCTGCTGTAGCCGTGTATGTCTTGGAAGTGTCGGAGAAATACAGCCGTGTTGAAAAACACGTCGCGCAAACATTTGATGGAGCTGCTGTGATGGCATCAGAGCTTAATGGGGTGCGGGCCAAAATTCAAGAAAAGGTGCCCGAGGCCATGTTTACACACCGTTCTGCACACAGACTGAACCTTGTGCTGTTGACACAGGCGGTTTATGAAGTCAAATGTGGTTAGCGGCAAATTCTTTTTCGCACGGCTACCAGCGTTGGTGATTGACAGATGTGTGTGATTCATTTGACGTTTGGCACCATGAAACGTATGCTTGCATTATGTTTTATGAGACGTTATGCTAGAAGAGAGGCAAAATGGCCGCCCCGTGAGAGGGACAAAAACGGGTGGATTTGGCCGCTTCGTTCCAACTTCACAAACGCAATTTGGTCATCAGAACGAGACGTTTAGACGAGACGGAACATATTGCTGTCAAGAAAAGCTTTGATCTGCCATTCCCTTCAAATCTTCCACTGGCGGCGAGGCAATCTTGAGAAAATTCGACGCAAATGTAAACGGAAGCGATCGTCTGACGGTTCACAAAGGCGACGGACGGATTCTGGTGGGGGGGGGGGGTCATTTCCATCCATCCATCTCCGATTTTCAGCCCGGCCAATATGCGTCGACGGCGGCCGTCACCTGGCGAGAACGGTCGAGGTGTGGCCGACCGTAATGCCTCGAAAAGTTGACGTCGAGGGGCCGTCGCCTGCCGAAACGCACGCTGAAAAATAATACTCGACGCTTTGAACATATAACACCAGGTCCCCGTTTTATTGGAACTGGCTCTGGAGAGAAACAACTTTTAGAGTTACGCAAATCTATTTTTGTAGCATACGGGGCCGTGGCCGCCGCCGCAAGATTCTAGAAACATCCCAAAACGTAAATTGGGAGTTTCTCCATCGTGAGACAAATAAAGGTTTTCTTATCTTATCTTAATTGAGGGAGAGACAGAGAGTGTGTGTGTGTGTGTGTGTGTGTGAGTTGCAGCCCTCAAAGCGTGCCCGGACAATGACCACAAAACAGGAATTCTCCGTGGCTCTCCTTCGTGTTCCTAATAAGGACATATGGCCAGCCAAGGGGGGCAGGAAGTGTTTTTTTTTTTTTAACCATGCTTTCACCTCAACGTGCATACAGGAAGTGACCCCTCCTCCCCCCATTAACACACATGTTGTCTACATGGAACATGGAGATGGTCATAAGGTGAGCGAGCCAATCAGGGAATTATCACAGGCGCACAGACGACGTCCATATAAGGAGATATTGGCGTGAGTGAGTCACGTGACTGCAAAGAAGAAGAAGAAGAAGAAGGTATTGCTTACGGGTCACGTGACCAAGAAGCAGCGCGAGGATCCGAATGAATCTCGTTTGAAGCGTTTGTATGCTGATGTGCGTGCGGCATCATGTGGACGCGGACGCGCACACAGGCCCGATTGGTGGCTCCAAGACCATATATGGAATGCAGCTAACAGCTAGCTTCGTTGCTACTTTGCTTCCCTCTCCCATCGTCCGGTGGCATTCCCGATCGCCCAGCGCAACGCTCCATCGGCGCAGGAGGCCCGTTTCCCATTGCCCAGTACTTGATTTTTTATGCTTTTATGGTCTGGCATTCCAGCCGGGTTTCATGCAGCCCAAGGCCAAAGGGGGAGGGTCGGATTCTGGGGGCGCCTGGGACGGCTTAGCTTGGGAAGACAGAAGCCGCTCCAATGGAGAGTTTCGGAAGAGAGCAGAAGCGGGATTGTGCACCGGTGGGAGAAAAAGTTCAATAGCGCCTTCTAATGTCAAACTTTGCACCTTTGAATGTGATTCCTTCCAATTCAGGTCACTGCCGGGCCCCCTTTTTGTGCCTTATAAATCAAATGTTCCTTTTTCTCTCCCTTTTTTTTTTAACTTTTACTTTTCTTTGTATTTTCTGACACATCTTACAAAAACCTTTATTAGTCTCGCAATGGAGAATTTCCCAATTAACAGCAGAAAAGTTGAACAACAAAATCTAGGAGCTGCTGGAAAGGCTGCCACTGTCGCGGCGCCATTTTGAAGTCTAAATAACAAAACACAACACGCAGGACAGACAGTCGTGCAATCTTCACCGCTTTTCTGCTTACGCTTTGTTGTCTGAAGCAGTTAGAGATGAAAGAGGAGAGGAACAAAGTGTCTTTTCACCAGTGGGTCAGACTTGCGTTTGTGGAATAAGAATTAGGTGGCAAACTGCGCCTGTTCTTCTCAGTTTCAGGCGGGCGGCCATTTTGTCTCTCGCTGTCACCTCAAAACGACACCGTGGAAGCTCGCAGGTCTGCTGACGATCACTCGTGGCACGGCTTGTGAATGGCTTTCACAGCCCAACTGCTTTTCGTCACACGACAATTGTCGAAAAGGCCTCGGCGAGAGCGCTGCCATTCAAACAACGGCGCTTAAAACACGGAACGTACTATGTCAGCCTATCAGCAGTCTCGTTACTTGATTGACATAGAAGGCAACCAATCAGATGACTGAATCACTGCTCATGCGCAGAGAACGGCGCTAAGTGCTAAGCTAGTCAGCAAATTAGCTGTTTTTAAGGCAGGGGTGCCCAATACGTCGATCGCAATCGACCAAGAGCCAGCGGACTGGTCCCAAGTAGGAGGAGAAAATATGGGGGGGGCTTGCTGGTGTCATTCGCTTTTATATACCGTCGTGTTTCATGCAGCCCAGATGTGCATGAGTGCGTGTGTGTGGCTCTTTGCAGCAACATTGTATACAAGACAATTTACATCTCGATGTGTGTATATATATATATATATATATATATATATATATATATATATATATATATATATATACTTTCCATAGATTTTCTTCTCTCCCCGATATTCAAGCTCGTGCTCAAACGTTGTACTGTGCATAAATGGTTCAGTGACGATAAAATACAGAGTGCGTTGCAGGAACAAAACCACTTTCTCACTTTTGATGAACACTATCCCAGTATTCGTCCTTTGAATCAAATCAAGCGGTCAAATTCAGCTGGACAGCGAGCGGTGCGCGCTTCCATGGTAACGTCATAGTCTGTGTGGAAGGGTAAAAAAAAAACTGAACAACCCAAACAAACGGCATCCTTTTTTTCCTGAACAATCAAATCATTCCAATTATTTGATGAATCGTGACTGAGCAATTTGGCCAAATAAGTGACTATATTTTAACGTTTGCCACGATGGCGATACTTGCCGAGATTTCAGTACATTTTCGAGCAGGTGCGGCATTTGCACTGAATGACACCCACGCATGCACACACAATAGTCACACAGTATTTATTGATTGATCACCGGCTAACCTTTTTATGCGCACGCACACACCGAGAGCGTTTGATGGCCAAAGAGCATCGCGGTCATGCGGTCCAGCTGCGGTTCATGTCCACCAGCTCCATGCCGTCGCAGTGCGAGCGCGGCCTGGACGTCCGAGCCTGAGGAAGAGGGAACACAAGGACAGATGCTAAGCTAGCATAGCATACGGTGCGACGAGAACGAGGAGCAACACTTTTCCGCTTGCTCTCGATATCGCCCCGCTGTACAAAACGTAGCCGAGCCGAGCCATGCTAACGAGTTTCCTTGTTGGGGAAAATGGGAAAATATTTTGGGCTGCAATGGTTTGATTTCGTCAAGAAATGTCGAAGGAGGAGGAGGGAATAACCTTGAATCAGTCACCCCCCAAAAATGTTTCTGTGGAAAAAAAAAACGAAAAAATGTGTTGTGAAGCCAGTTTGAATGGGCTGAACCAGACTATTTATTTCTTTGTTTGTTCCAGCAATCGCACCAAAACCCGATCGTATTGCTCTTTGAAATGGTTCCACGTTAGAAATGTGACGTGAGCTCACGACACGGATGTCGCGGGACTTGGCGAAGGAGGGCGTGGCTTTCCAAGTACTCACGGCGTGGGGGTGTCGGGGGGCGGCCAGCCGCCGCAGCAGCGGGAAGGGCGTCCAGTGGATGGGCTCCACCGGCCAGCTGCACACCGACAAGTCGCTGGCCTTGCCCGAGTCCAGCACGCCGTCGCCCACGCTCAGCTCGCTGCCGCACCAACCGTACTGAGAGCTGCCGCGCACACACACACACACACACACACGCTTCTTTTTACACTCGTGTGACAAGTGAGACGAACGCAGCGTGCGACCGAGAGATTTTCAGACTGGCCCTGAAGGCAACAGCTGACATCGACACATAGTTTGAAGGCTTTGATTTCAAAGCGTCCTTGAAGGCAACACTTGATTATGATCGATAAAGGTGATTTTTGTTGTTCCGGAAAGGCAACACGAAACTGAGCAATTGAAGATTTCTGTCAATGAAGCAATCGCCTGATTTAAAAATGTAATTTCAGACCTTCCCTGAAGGCAACACTCGACTTTGATAGAAAGAATGAATTCATAGAAAACAAAAGAGTGTCTCGGAACGCAACTGCTGATTTAACGCGTGACTCGGCTGGATGGCACGTGTGCGGGTGTACCTGTCCGGGTAGATGGTGTTGAGGCGCGCGGCGCGGCCGGTGAAGCCAGAGGAGGCGGATGCGGAGGCGGAGGCGAGCGACAAGGTGTCATCGTGGTAGCAGCAGGGCCGGTCCAGAGCTCGCATGTGCAGCAGCTCGTCGGAGCGCGTGAATGCCGGATTGTCCATCGAGTCGGCGGAAGCCGCCGACGCCGAGCGCGGCCAGAAGCGAGACGACAGCTCGTCGAAATGGTTGAAGCGCCGGTAGCTGCAAACACAAACACAATCAGACTGACCACCGCTACATTCAGTCAGAATGGTTTCATTCATTTAAATCGACTTGTTTTATTGAATCAATTAAAAATAGAGTTTTGCATCAATTTTTAATTACTTTGTTTCGGTTTTTTATATTACTTTTCTTATTTTAGAAAGAAGTGTTTTAACCAACTATTTGTTTGAAAGAATAAGACTTAAAAAAAATTGCCCGCGAAGGCTGCAGCTTTTGAAAATGAGCAATCATTTGGAGGTCGAGTGTGACCCCTCGAGGCCACAGCTGGGAGTGCAGTGAATCGGCCCGCAAGAAAGGAACCATTTTCATCACCAATACAGTATTAAAACAAACAAACAAAAAAGTCATTTAAAATACTGTAGACGAAAAGATCACATACCGTGTACATTCCAAAGAAAATTGTTAAAACAAAATTGAAAAGTAAATGAGTTTAAAAAAAAATAATAACTCAAATAATAAAAAAAATACTGTTTTACACAATATTAAAATCCATGAAAAGAAAAGAAGCACCAAGTTTGCGTGTGGGTGACCGACAATATCCAGCAGATGGCAACAAAGAGGGGAAGAGAGAAAAAAAAACTCTCCCAGTGTTGCCATAGTTACCTTGAAAAAGTAACTTGGCTACTTTATTGATTACAAGTCAAGTTTCTGAGTTACTTGCAGACTTTCGGCAACCGCGACAATTCTGCTGAATGTAAAAATTCGGACTGCTTAAGTTTTAACAGTGATGGTTGAATATGAAAAAAAGAAAGAAGACTTTTTTTAACTGAACAAAAAATTATTTTTATCAAGGCGGCTGAAGTATTTTCCTGAAAGCGCGACTGGTTATGAATCACCGTGAAAGCTTTTAGTCGGGCGACTCATTTTGAAACACGCGAAGAGCACCAGACTCTCAAAACGGCCGCCATTTTGGAGTCCTACGTGAGAAAGTTCCAAAGGAAGGTGCTCCAAGGCATCACCGGTGCCGGCATCCATTTTGTACGAGACGCCAGCGCCGCCTAGTGGACCGGAGTAAAACACCAGGACCGCCCTCACCTGCTCCGCGTCTGGTCCACTTTGGCCCGGATCAGAGCGGCTCGGTAGCGTCGGACGGCGACCAGGGCCAGCGCGCCGATCAGGGCCACGGCCAACACGAGGACGGACGCGCAGGTGCACACCAGGCGAGCGCGCGTCATCCGGACGTCACAGCGGGAACCCATGAACCAGAAGTCCTCGCCCACCAGGCACCTGACCGTACACAGCAAAAAGTAGCGCGCGCGTGCGTGCGCGTGCAGGCGTGCGCGTGCGCGTGCAGGCGTGCGCTCCTACCGACAAACGGGAAGTTTTCTTGTGTGGTGTGTGCAGATGCCGTGATGGTGGCAGAAGTCAAAATGGCAAACGGAGGAGCAGCTGTAGTTGTTGCTGGGCCCACTGATGCAACGGAAGCCCGCTGGACAGCCGAGCAACCAATCGCAAATGTCCTCCTGCACCCCTGCGTCTCACACACACACACGCACGCACGTTTCTAGCATCGTTTGTCCATCCAGCCCCAGTTGGAGAAGATGATGCGCTCACCTCCCACTGTGACATTGAGCACCTTGGAGCCTCCGAAGCTCCGCCCCTGGGGCGCAAGCAGGTCAAGTCCCGTGTGGCGCAGCAGCGCGGAGGCTCCCGAGGCGGACAGCCACCGCAGGGCGCCCCGGCTCTCAAACTGCAGCAGCATCTGCACGGCTCCACCGCTGGAATGAAACAAAAAAAAGAAAAGGTGTTTGGGAGCTGGGCCCCGGGGATCGGCGCCACCTAGCGAGCGCTCACCTGGCCCACACGGCCAAGATTCGGGTGAAGCCTGGCGCCCTCTGCAGGTAAGGCTCCACCTGCAACACGGGCGGCGTCATCAGCAAACTTCTCAGCGGAATCTACGTCCCCTCCCCCGGTTCCTTGATGCTCTTTGCAAAACGGCAACTTGAAAGGCGCGTACTAGGTGTGGAAAATGCTGAAAAGTCCCCACCCACCCAGGCGCCGGTGTCCTCCTCCAGGTCGGGAGCGCTGGTGGAGGCGGAGTCGTCGGCGACGATCTGCAGCAGCAGCTGGATGGACTCCACTGGAGAAGAGCCACAACACAAAGGCGTCTACAAGCGCACAAAGGCAGATTCTCGTCATTTCCTTGCGCACACGCCGCCAAACACGCCAACCTCGGATGGTGGCGGGCTGGTCCGGCACCACGTAAACTTTCGCTTCCTCGCTCGTGGCAAAACTCGGAGGGGTGGAGGCTTCCGGGATCGGCCGCCGGCAGCCTCGAGTGCCGCCCCGAGTGCCTTGTAGCTCAGTCGTCGGCATTAGTTGCGTGACGGGGGGCGCGGTATCGGGAGTCGGAACATCCGGGACGGGTGGAGACACGGCGGGGGTCCGAAGGGTCGCCGTGTCGAGGGTGCCGCCCGTGTTGTGGGAGCTGGCGAAACCGGAGACGCTTCCAGATGCCGTCACGCTCGTCGCGGACGTCGCCGTCGCATTCAGGGACCCCCCCTGGCCGGAGGCCGCCACCCGGGACGTGGGTCCGAGTGTTGTCGCCCCTGTGGGCGACGGGTTCTGAACTCCTCCGGATGCCCAAACGGCGCTCGCGGTAGCCGCGTTTTCCGGCCGTGCCGTCACGTTTACGGAGTTGAGCGGTGTGCTCAAGAGGAGCCGACCCGCAGGCGTTCCGCTTCCGTCCTCGGGGCCCCTGGGGCCCCCGGTGCTCAGGACCTTGAAGGCTCCTGAGCCGAGGAACCCTGCCGACGCGGTCTCGGTGGACGTGGCTAGCGGCCTTCCCATCCGATCCTCTAGGCCCCCGAAGCTCAGGAAGCCTTCGGACGCGGTCACAGCGCTCACGTGGGACGGGGGTCCAGGCGTTCCCGCCCCTTCCTCGGTGAAGTCCAAGACCCCTACCTGGGTGGCGTATCCCCTTTGGCCCTGGGAGTCGGGAACCCGTCCGATTGCCGACACGCTGCGCACGTCGGCCAAGGGATCGGGTGCCGTCGTTCCTGCCTGGAAGCCCCCCGACGTAAGGACCCCCGCAAGGGTTGCGCCACCAAAAGTCACCGCTCTGCCGGACTTTGTCTTTGTGCTCATGGGGGATGTGGGCCGGGGCGTTTCCGTCCCGTCCTCCGACGTTGACGAGTTCCGGATGGTTCCGGCGGTCCCGGTAGAAGCCGGGATCGGCGACGTCCCCTCGGCGGCATCTGGGAGGCGCGGGGTTCTCCGTGTACTTTTTGACAAATCCGTTTGGAGATGAACTGCCGCCACGGTACCAGCAGGGGTCGCCAGCTGGGTCCATAAGGTCGGCGATGATGTCACAGGTGGAAAAGTGAACCTGCCGGAGGTGTGAGGCCCACGCGTCCCTTCCGGCAGTCCCGGATCCGTTTGGGTGTTTGGGCTCGGCCTCTGCGTCTCCGGAAGGCGGCCGGCAGATGTTTCCGCTCCATTGTTCCCAACTTCCCCAGGAAGCCGCGGCGCTTCGCTATCGGGACTCCCAGACGCGCTCACGGGCGTGGACCCCCATCCAGACCCTCCGTAGGGTTCTCGCGTGCTCGTGTAGTCGGACCCGGCCCGAGATGGACCGGGGACGTCTCTGTGGGAATGCGGGGTGGCGGTGGCGGTCTCCTCCGAGGAATGCCGTGGCTCTTCCCGGACTGGAGGAGCGGGACACCCAAACAGAGAAAGCGTCAGGAAGGGCAAAGGCGGCCGACAAACGACGGGATGACCATTCCGGAACAAATTGGTCGCGCCAACGTGTCACATTTCGGACATACGCGCATACAAAAATAAAGAAGCGTCAAACTTTCTCGTTTTGGGGAATCGCTTCGGTCCTTCCGTGTTGCGAGCAGTTAAGTTAAAGTCAAGTGACTTTAATTGGCCACGCAAGATGGAGTAAAAGGCTGTCCGGAAGCGGCCCCGCTGGGAAACGTGCGGCCGGTCGGCCATGTTGCTTTCAAGCAGTCGTTTTGTGACGGCTTTGGTCGTCCTTTGAAGGGAAACCGCTTTGTTGTGGCTCTAATTGGAATTCAAGGAAGTCCCGGAGGCGGGTTGAAGCCTCGTTAGCGGCTGGCGGAATATTAACAAGAGTAAAAAGCAGGGGTCGCCGCCAAACGCTACAAACACATCGTAAATGACCAAAAAAAACAAAAAACCCAAAATGATGTTCAACAATGCATTTACACCGCACAGCAATCTGGATTGGATCCGGTTATAGTTTTTCAGACAGCTCAGACTAAGCATATGAAGATTTGATTTCTATACATTTTTACAAGATTTTGTGTGCAATACGGGCTGCTTTACATCTTTTAAAATGGAATTTGTACGAGTGTACGCCATAGCCAACTCCATCAAATTGGAGGTATGTGATCTCAAAAATGGGTGAAAGCTAACTAAAAAAATAGAATTGCTGAATTGTATCACTTACTATTTTAACTAGTGCACCGTTTTACATGGATAGCTAGCTAAGTCGATGTGATTTTAGGAAGTAGTTGAAGAACCTGGCAAATGTCCTTCATCAAAATGAATTGGATTTTTCGCCCCCTTCTAGTCTTCCGCCTTTTCGGTTCACCTTTGCTTTAGATCGTGTCAAATGTCACTCAGATGCGTCCAGATTTATCCACAAACCACTGGACAGATCGGGGGGGGGGGGGGGGTTGCTTACCTGCTGCGGCGACGACGACGACGAGCAACAAGCAGACGTGGAGCTGCATGTCGGGGCCCCTTCGCGCATGTCGGGAAGGATGTCTCCAAAACGGACGCGCGACCTCCACATGTCACAGAAGGAACCTTCGCCTCGTCCTATTGAAAACCGAAGCGCCCCTCCCGTCCTAAATGAGATCCACGTGTGAGCGGACGGCCGGAGCGAGCGTCGCCCGCGGGCGGCCACAAACGAGCGTGTAAGCCCGGTTGGGAGAGCGATGTTGGCTGACAGGCGGCCGGAGCTCCGCGCGCGGATGCCTCGACAGCATCCGCGAGGGCGCGCACGCACGCACGCACGCACCCCCCGCCCACTCCCGCAACGAAGCGGAGCAGCGCCCCCCGGCGGCCGAGGCCGCAACATGCGCACGCCTGCCCCGTGAAGCCCTGATTTGAAACAGCGTACCCGCTTTGAAACTCTTATTTTGAAAGTCTGCTCGGAATGCCGCTTTTGCAGCCGTCTTTTGAAGGCAAAAGGCAAACCGCGCCTTCAAATGCAACATTCATCTCCAGACCCAAATCCCAGCGAATAAGCCTTCCCCAAAACCGAGCCCACCTAAACGTCCAAGGTTATCAAAGTCAAACGAGACGACGTACTAGTTCAAGAGGTGAAAGGTCAAAGTACCGCAAGGCAGTCATACGTCAAGTGAAAGGCCTCGACACGATTGGCCAAAAAAGACGCTCTGGAGCTGCGAGGTTACGTGTCGTCGTGGCAATACGACGCGCTCATCCGCACCCGAGAAACGGAAACGCGCACACACACACACAAAAAGAGAGGACTTTTATTTTGACGACTCGTACGGACGGCAAAGCTTAACTGTTTTTGTCACACGTGAAAAATAACATGAGGGCAATGAAATTACAGGATTTTTTTTTCTTTTTTTCAAAGGTGGAAACGAAAGCGCAAGATGAGCTTTTATTGTTTGGTATCATGCACATTCAGTCATCTGCGCTTCAATCTGTTCCATAGCATATTTTTTGTTGTTGTAAAATATTTTAGGATTGGATTTAGGATAGCATTTGCACTCTTGTGAGAAAGCTTAGTGCGTGTGTGTGTGTGTGTGTGTGTGTGTGCGTGCGCGCGGTCAGCCAGTGCGCAGGATGATGTGCACTCCAGAGTCGGTAAAAACGGGGCCGCTCATTTCGTCGATCTTGAGTGCGAAAGAGGCGTCTTCGAAAGGCTTCTGCATTTGACCTAAAGTGTACAAAACACGCACACACAAAAGAGAAAGTCACACTGCTCCCCCTACCGGTGCCAAGTGCAATTGACTTAAAAAAAAAACCCAACAGTAAAAGCAAATAAATTAATCTAATCAATTTGTCATCACAAATTGTTGAATGGGCATTTTTTCGGCGTGTTTTTTTTTAAATGAGGAACTATATCATTTGTGGAATTCTGTGTTTTTGTAATGCAAAACAATGATAAAGATCATTTTGTAAAATGCAATGTACAATTGTCAAAATTTTATTGTAGGGGATTTATTTTGAAGACATTCAGATAACGACGGCCGGATGGACTAATAAAGTATTTTTTCATCATAAAATTTGAATACCGTGCAAAATTGATGACTCAAATCAAAATCTATTTTCATCACTTTGTTGAATGTCAAAAAATGTCTTCTTTGATGAATATATCTTTTTAATGAAAATGTCAATGAATTTTTGTTTGCGTTTTAAAAGACGACACTTGTATTTTTGTTGTCCGTTTTGTTTTGAAGACGGACGAATAATTTGTCAACGGTCATGTTTTTCCAATGAAAAATCAAACGTAACCATTTATTTTCTGAAAAACATAAGTGGAATTTTGCTGCGTTTATGTGCCGCCGTTTTTGTTTTCAATCAAAATTTAGTTGAGTTATTTGACATCTTAAATTCATACAAGTGCAATAACTGTTGTCCATTCATTTTTTGTTTTGTTTTTTCACTTTGGAATCCCGTTAGAAGGAACGAGGCTACTTGTAATCCAGCTCGAGTTTTCATTCAAGTCGTTTTTAACGATGCACAATTTACGGGCTGCCAATGACTGTTATTATCATTGGAGAGCCTCTTCAACGCATTGGGTTACCCGCCCCCCCCTGCACTTGCTGCCACCCCGGCCGATTGAAGTGACTCGAGTGGCACCAACCTCTGCCAAAGAGTCCCAAGTCTCCGCCGTTCTTGGCTGAACTGCAGTCGCTGAACCGAGAGGCTAAACTCTCAAACTTGTCCTTTTCCGACTTGATCCGCTCGATGTAGTCTGAAAATCGACAGAATCGCGCCGGTCCAAATAGTCAAGCAAACCTCAAGGCAAGGGGGTTCGGGATGCGGGGCCTCGCCACTTACGCTGAATCAGATCGAGAGCCTCGTCTTTGGACCGCGTGATGTTCTGCTCCCGCCAGGACGAAGGCCGGCGGGACTGGTTGTGCTTGACCAAGAGGTGCGAGCAGCGAACCTGCAACGCAAAACCACAAAAATAGAGAAAGACAGGTTTGACCTCTGGTTCAGTTCCAGTCCTTTTTTGTCTTATCAACCAAAGTTACTAGCTACGAGCAACTGTCCCCCCCACCCAAAAAAAAGCCAGTTTTAAAAAAAAGATTTAAGACTAAGAAAGAAGGCGCACGTACATATGTGACCAACCTGAACCCCAAGGCATTGCTTGGTTTTGTCCAACATATCTCATTAACTCATTCAAACCCTTTGACGTCCAAAAGCGTCAATTAACGCATGGTCCCCGCCTCCCCATGACGTCTAAAGGCGTCAATCACGTTTTTTTTTTCTCCTGTGGGAGAAGTCTGATGCAACTTCTCACTGAAGGAGCAGGCTTGACTGCAATGTAAATAGTAAAAAATGGCCAGCAGGTGGCAATAGTGTCAAACTTGAAATGCTTGCTTTTACAAAGAGCTCATTTGATCTGGATTTCTCAAGAAAATCGGCCTTTTCCAGAAAACTTTGCAATTTTCTAATGCTGAAGATAGAAACAAACTTTTTTTCCTGCTGAAAGATGAGAGTCTCACCTTTCTTCTGACAGGTCGCATGTTTATATTGCCGTAGAACAGATAATTCTGTGGGCCTTGCAAATCAGTCAAGATTCAGTAAAATGTGAGTGATTGAGGGGGGGGGGGGTTCCAGTGAAAAAGGGTGCGATTAGATGAGATGAAAATTTATAAACTGATCACATTACAACGATGGATTTTTTTTCCCCCTTGGGTGGCTGCAATACGATGCTCATCGGGAAAAGAGCACCGTAGTGGTCGTGAAGCACGGGGTTGGCCGCGTCACGCTTTGGAACTGGATTTTGGACCTTCAGAAGGTTAAAGGGATAATGAAGAGTTCCTTTACTTTATCTGGCTCGACGCGGACATCTCCTGCAGCGGGTCGTTCCCACTGGCTGGCGTTGGTCACGCGGTTGAAGTAATACACCTTGCCTGCAGACGGAGAACAGTTATTGATTTGTGAGGGACATGGGGGACCAGCGGCTGGTGCAAATAAGCGGAGATTTTCTGGAAGAAAAAAAAAGGCCTTGACCAGTATTCATAATTTTAACCACAAATTGTGGTCCCTAAACTGACCGACTTCCTTGACACCGTACATCAAGTTCCTATTAATCAGGGCTTGGGCACCACCCCAGGCAACAAAAAAAAAAACCCTCCAGGAACGAGCCGCCGTCCACGGGAAAAACTAAACACAAAACGTGAATCGATGATTTGTGACTAGTCAAGGACGAATAGGTGGCGTGTATCATCCACACTTAGTTGTAAAACATTTTTTTTCAGGGTGATTTTGTAAGATGTGTTTGAAATGAATTCAAATCATTTTGGAATCATAGCTCGCGGTATATCTACGACTTGAATAAGGAACAGACATTTGTTGACATATTTTTGCAAGTCTTGATGCCCCAACCAAGTGAATGGCGAGGACTGACTCAATTTTCTCGCCATATTGACACCGTTTAAGGATAAAGCTTGTTGGTTTGGATTTAGGTGACAATCGCGGAATTGATGCGGCATTCTCAAAGCCTCTGAACTTGGACGAAACTATTTCAAATCTAAATCCTTCCCATCGTCAAGGAGTGATTGCGAGTGGTACCGTGACGTCAAGAGGGGCCCAGGGTGGATCGGCTTCCACGCCTACATCATTTCCAAACTGTTATAATACACAACAAATTGAGATTGTCACGTTTTACTACCATTACGCTAATATCGCGAATGCCCTCCATTCATTCAAGCTTTAGCTGGGTTAATTATCCACTCGGGATGATGATTCAATTTGCTAGCTCCCAAGCTAGGTTGCACATTAGATCGCGGAACGAGACGGTTGGCGGCCGTTCTTCGCGCCTGTAACGTCACCTGAGTTGCGGCTCATTCTCTTCTCCCAGCCCCCCGGTAAAGGGTCCTCGTCTGCCATTGTCACACCCTCTCCCGTCGCAGGTTTTCCTCTCACAAAAGATCAAATCCAAACGGAGACAAGTCGCGTGCGAAAGCGATTACGACACTTTGCGGCAACCACCGAGGCATTTACGGCCGTCACGTTGTTTTGCCCTTTACGCCCGCCTTTCGCTGGAGCGTGTCCGCCATTGGTCGATGTGAGCTATCAATCATAGTTCTCGCGGATTTGATTGGTTTACATAAGCAGGTTTTTGACGAGTCTTCTCGAAAACATTAGCCTGAAAAGCTTTATTTTGCCACTCAACTCGGGGTTTTAAGGTAATATGAACACCCTTCACACACAGACGCCCGCACACCAAATAGTTGTTACTTTAATACGTTGTGCTCATTTTAACAACACGCGTGCATACCGTGAAACGTTAACGTAAATGACACACTTCGCTGCATAGCACGTTTGCTCGCTTTCAAAGAAAGGTTCGCGTTTTTAGTCTTATTTCCCAACAGAGTAGCAAGGGGGGACATTGTTGCGGTTTAGCGCACAGGGCTAATTGTTTATAGTTACATCACACTGCAATGTGCTACGTTCTAACACCCGTAACACCCGTTTGCCTTGATAGAAAGGACGACGGGATGATCGAGGTGGTGTGCAACGATCGTCTGGGCAAGAAAGTCCGCGTAAAGTGCAAGTATCCTTCAGGTCGAAAGTGGCCGAGGGCCGCCGAATTGAACAACATAATCGTACTGTTCATTTAACACCCACGTGATTATTTCTAGAAAAACTTATTTGCGATTAATCCAAGAACCGATGAATGTTGGATAAGGGTCTTCTTCTGTCTATGACGTCACACGCGCGCTTCCTTAACAAGTCAACCTTCCAGCTCCGAGGACACCATCGGAGACCTAAAGAAGCTCATCGCAGCGCAGACGGGGACGCGGTATGACAAAATAGTCTTGAAGAAATGGTACGCAAACTCCATAGACCTCCTGATTTTTATCCCGCAGCAAGAGGTGGTCCAAGTACTGAGGGATGGAGGGCGACGGGCAGTCAATATTGGTTTTCCCGCCTTGCTGCGTGATGGTGCTATACGGTGCAGCGACTACTTTTATCCAATTGGGTTGGCAGACTTCACGCCTGACCGTTGTATTTGTGAGTTTGAACCTGAGAGGCTTTTAAAGGCGGGGCCCGGTGAGGTGACGTTAGCACTTGGCTGTTAACTGGCTAGCGTTTTGCGAATCGATGTGTTGCGTGACTGGGCGTCTGCGCAGCTCAGGTTTGTATAAACGTCCTTATTTTGTGTGCAGGTACACCATATTCAAGGACCACGTGTCACTGGGAGATTGTATCCTTCACACTTGTGGTGCTTCTCTCCAACGCGTTAACGTTTATTTTAAGTACACGTGGGTCTGACAGTTATTCTGTGTTTGACTTAACCGCAAGGTTTCCAGATGAGATCCACGACGGCATGAACCTGGAGTTGTACTACCAGTGAAAGCAAGGCGCTATCTGTCAGGAAATGATATCATTACGGGGACAAAATAAAGAAGAATAATGCGAGTGACTTGATGTTTTGATGTTTGTTGTTGATGATCATTTGGAAATAAAGCGGTTCATTACCCAACCACCTTTGTTCCATCAGTGAGATTCATTTCTTTCCAGGATTTGCTTGGAAAAAAACTTTGAGGACCACAACAATGTGTACAAATAAATGACCTCAAATGAAAAGCATTGCCGAGGACATCCCGGATCTCCCGTTTTGTCATTTTTGGACGACGCTCTGACCAAAATAAGAACAACATAAACCTCCCACAAGACTTTCATGGTCATAAAAGCAAATTTATTCACATGATGAGACGACGCGCATCGGTTTGTCTGAGCAAAGTAGCGGCCTGCAGGTCAGCTGTAGTCCGAGTATTCCTCGTCCACGTAGTTGGCGGGGAAGAGGCCCACCTGGGCAACGACAATTGCGAGTGCTTGAAAGCCTGAGGACCTTTTGATGATTATTATTATTTTTTTTGTTCTCGCTCACCTTGCCGTAGACTTCGCCTTTCCACCAGCCGCTTTGGCCTTTCCTGGACAGGATCCTGATGGTGTCGCCTTCGCGCAGCGACAGCTCCGAGCGGTCGCGGGCCGAAAAGTTGTACCTGGCCCTCGCCATGCCGAAGGTACGCGCGCCGCCTCCTGCTGCGTGACGTTCACAGTTCAAATATTTATTGCATATATATTTTGCATCTAATTAATGAGAGTATAATCATGGTTCAAATGAAATTCATTTCTCGCTACTATAAAATAAATTCAAACCATCATCCTGTCCAAAAGGCTGCAGCATGAGCGTTGTTAGCAAAAGTAGCATTGTCCCGATACTTTTCTCCGCCGACCTTCTAAACGTAGTCAATTATTCACGAGAGCATCGCAAGAACTGCAATAATTGATTTTGGAAATAATTGCAACTTCAATTTGATTTGTGGACAATAATTCTACTTTCCAGATATGTTCGTTCATTTATTTTTTTTTTGCTCAAAGTCCCTCGGCAGAGTTTTCCCAGTGTGTTGTCAATTTCTCCCTTCGCATTATAATCTCACGATTTTGTTTTCTTGAACAGAAGCACAAACCTTTGGGCGCGTGGCGGGGCTTGTGGTCGCCGCCCTGCTCGGCTTGCTTGTACGGCGTCCGCAGCGTGCTGTCCACGTCTTTCACGCACTCCTTCAGCGAGTTCTGCTGGTAGAACTCAATCATGTCCTGCAGCAATACGCAGAGGCAAGTAATTGCGGCGGTTTGACACATTGGTGAATCACCACCATCAGCATGTTTCGGTTCCCCATTAGCTGTCATTTTATCGGTACTCGGTGAGTATCCATGAGTGAATACTTGTACTGGTATCAAGCTTAAAAACAAAACAAATGGCATCAAATATTTATCTGCAACAGACACAAAGCACTGTTGTGAATCGTAAAACCAACCAAAGAGAGAAAATATGTCGGGGCACTCACCACCAAACCCTTGAAGGCCTTCTTCTCGTTGATACGAAACAGGCCATCGCAGGAGGTGATTTTAATATGTTTGATGTCCAGGTTTAACCTGCCAAAGTAGAAACAATCTATACTTTGAAATGATTACAAACATGTAATACACAAAGAGGAGGAAGAAGTATGGAAGAATACCCCCGCCCCCACACACACACACACACACACACACACACACACACACACACACACACACAGCCTAAAATAATATTGACGCCTGACAAGAAGAAGACTTGGATGAAGAACCGATTCAAACGAGGTCGGCACGCTCACATTTGGATCACCCGGATGTTACGCGAGGCCCAAACTGCAACTTTCATTCTGTCGGCAAAGACGCGAGCCGCGGTGGAGAATCTTACTTGATGCTGATGGCAAACTCGCCGCCGTCCTTCTGCCGGACCAGGTAGGTCCCGTCGGAGCGAGACACCAGCAGGTCCTTGGCGGCAGGCCGCTCCATGTTGCCAGCAAACCTGCAAGCGAGACGGGCGCGGCCGCCGCGGTTTCGTTGACACAATGAGACAGGAAATGAGATCAGTCGTATTTTCAACAATGGGAAAATGAACGCTTTTTTTTATTTGTATTCAAAAATCAGAACAAAATGAACCTTTTATGATGGGAAAACAAATGCGAGGTTTCAGAATCGAACATTTGGAATATCAATGGAATCCAAATCAAATGAATCAAGACGTAACTTGAACGTCGCACTCACCAGCTGAAAGCAGACAGATCTGGGGTGGGCCTCTGTGGGAGAAGGTGAGATCACACTTCATCATTCTCACTCGCATACGTAGAAATGCTGGCTCATTTTTATGCTTGACAATCGCTAGGAAAAGTCTACACACCCACGCTCAAATGCCATTGTAAAAATATGTCCACACGGACCCTAAATAGTTCGATTTGAAACATTTGGGTATTTAAAAAACAAAAAAACATGGCCGCGTCGTATGCAATTGTGTTACCGGGCAGTTTATACTGACAGAGGAGAAGGGTATGACTGTGTGGCAGGGGAACCAGCCCGTCTGACCTCCGGTCAAGTTTCTGCCCTGCGGGAGGATGAACGGACGATTTCTTCATTTTACTGCTCGGATTTATTCGGATGGCGACGCGGCGGACGGACGTACCTCCCACCACGACAGCTCGGCATCCGCCCGCGTCAGCTCCACCACGTCGCCCTTGGAGAGCTGCAGCGGGCGGCCGAAGCTGGTGGGCGGCGGCGGCAGGCCAAAGTACTCCTGACACGCCTCCATCTTGGGAAACCCTGGGCAATGCACGTCAATGATGCAGGAGATGCTTTTGCCACAGAAGTGATCCCGATCTTACCGATTCCGGCGTTCCCCGAGGACCCGTGTGTCCGATTCTGAGGGCAACAAAGAAGAAAGGGGATGGGGGGGGAGAAATATTTGAGCAGGTAATGATGACAAAATGAACATTGAGGTGATTGCGTGAGACTCACTTTTCTCGCAGTATTTCCATGATCTGGAATAGGCAAACGTCAGAGTTCAGCATTAGGCGGTACTCATAAATGCATGAAAATAAGCATCGCGCCGCTTTTTTACGCTTTCTTTCTGAAAGCGACCCTCTGTTATTGACAGAAAAACAGACCTATTCCCTCAATTTGTGCTCGGGCCAAAGCCCCGTCGAAAATGAAACGTCTGCTTTGGCGCCACCTGGTGGAACGTTGCACCACAGCGAGTTTTTTTTAAGATTGTCTATTTGTCATTCCCGAATTGACTCTCAAGCTAAACACGAAGCAGAGAAAAATACGCGTGGTGCGGCCAACTTGCTAAAAACTTTGCTGTCTGAACGCATGCGAAGCACCGACATCTAGTGGAAGACACTTGAACTGCAAGCGACCGACCTGAGTTGCGCCCGCAGGCCGGCAATCTGCCCAAGCACTCTTTGTGGGCGGCCGTTTTGCAGCGCGTGCAGCGGTAGCCCTGGAAGAAAATCCCTCTGAGCGGATGACAGAAGAGAACATGAGGGAAGAGGGAGAGAGAGAGAGAGAGAGAGAGAGTTTGGATTTGGGGCAGCGAGCGGGAGCCGGCCGCGCGTACCTCAGCATCATGGAGCACGCCTTGCAACAAGCCGTCTCCTCAAAGTTGTGCATCTGGAAATCGTGGTCGTTAGCCGTGGCGTTCTCGGGACACATGTTGGACCTGCCCAGGCGGCGAGCGACATGGAATTGGGGTGAAACCGTGCCGTGCCGTGTCGTCAAAGACGGAAAAGCCCTTTGGCCATTTTGGTTTTTCGAGCCACCGTTTGAAGTTGACTTGGCCATTATTTTGTTGAAAGAGGGAACATTCCACTTTCGTCAACATCTCCGCAAACAAGTCTGCCATTTTGGTTCTCACCAACCATGCCAGGCTCGTCTTTCAAAGACGAAGCTTTGGTCTCAACTTTTCTTCCGAATGGGCTTCTTATTACTGCTTACGACGCGACTCTCTTCGCATTCATTCCCGCAACTTCGCTGTGAATCGCGATAGTAGTCCAAATGCCTCGAAACGAGACGAGTCATTAAATATTGCTGGTTTTGTCCCGCCCATCGGCGTCTTTGGGACTCTAGGTGGCTACAGTGGCCGCTTATGGGCCGGCCCGGACGCGTGACGAGCGAATGATGTGCCCGTGACGGAATGTCTTTTTGATTGACGGCAAAATGAGCCAATCACAGACCTTTTGGCGTCGGCATCCGTGGGGGCGTGTTTCAATTCTCATTGTGTTCCGAGTTGAACCGGAGACTTCTTCTAATCGTCCGAGAGACACCCCCTTAACACTCAAATTCATCTCTCATTTCTGCCGGGTTTTATTGGAGTTGCTTGTGTTCGCGGACTAACTTGTGTCACCGCAGTTTGGGTTGGTCAGAAATGATCATTTTCTCGAAAAATCCGCGTAGGAATAAACGGACACATTTGATGACGTAGGCCGAAATTGAGCTTGACCGAGCGGCATCCGCCGGTGCCGTGCGCGTGGGCGGCGGACAAGCAGTGGGTTTCGAGGTCTCGTCATAAAACGCAAGACGCGCGCGTGTTGACTTTTCCAACTCACTGAGCCATCTCAAACTGCTCCAGCCATTTCTTCTTCAGTTCTCGCGTCTTGAAGTACAAGTCGTAGCCGCACTTGCCGTACGAGTCCAGCAGGAGGAAGACGTAGGACCACTGCGGACACAGCAGCCTCGGTTCGGGGTCTCGTCACTTTTGCCGCCGCATGGACGAAAAGAAGAAGCGCACCTTCCGTTTGTCCTTCTCCCCCGCCGTCTCGTCTCGCACTTGGTATTGCCGGAGCATGATGATCTCCTTGAGCTCGAAGGTCTCGCCGCTCTTCTTCTTGCACACAAACATGGCCTTGTCGAAGAGGAACACGTATCTGCGGGGCGACGTCACGCAAACTCGGATTGAATATATATTTATTAAAAGGGGGGGGGGGGAGATGAAAAGAAAACACTCACCTTTCCTGTTTGGATTTCTTCTCTGTGCTGCAGATTTTGAGCTCTCCGTCCATTTTGGGGCGGCCGAAGAGGGCCAAGGATTGCGACTGGGTACGTTTTGTTTTGTAAGCAAGGTGAAATGTTGAGAAAACACACACTCACACAATTACTCTATAGTCTTCACCGACATGGACAAGGAGATGGAGAACCCAGATGAGGTTACCATGTTCTCGATGGACAACTGGAAGGTGGTGATCTGCTTGAGGATCTCGTTGTCTCGCTTGACCTCATTGACACATTGCGCCAAGTCCTGGGCGACCAAAAAGACGTCAACTCATACACGTAGCGTGGATACACCCCCTGCACAAACTCACCCGCATGGCGTCGAGAGCCGTGCGCAGGTTCTCCCTGTCGGACGGGTCGCTGGTGTGTTTTGACAGCTCCTAGAGAAAAGCGAAAAAGAATCCAGGCCTTGATTTTTTTTTACCCCACATGGTAGGGTCAAGATGGACCTGCCCATTTTAAAAGAGTTCAAAACTGGTCGCTATTGGCCGGCGACCAGTCGAAGGTGCATCCCGCCGAGTGGCCGAAGGACCTGTGCTACCTGTAAGAGGAGCGGGTATTTGAGGACTCTCTGCATGGGCACCATAAGCAGATCCCTGAGGGAGAATCTGCCACTGTTTGCTCTCTTGGAACACTCCTGAGAGAAAAGAAGAAAACCGAACCAAAAAAAAAAAAGAATCAGAGCAAAGATTGAGGCGGGAGATTTTTGCCCGGCGGATGGCGCACCTCCAGCTTCATCCTGACGTCCTCTCGGGTACTCGCCACTTTGTCCAGATGCTTGGTGGCCGTTTCCACTTGGCTGCAGTAGCGACCGTAGAGTAGGAGCCTGCCCTTGTAGTTGACAAACACCCGGTAAAGGTCCTTGGCGCCGTTCCAGACCGCACTCCGGATCTCGTCCAAAAGTTCTGTGTGCACGCCGGCCAAATCCTGCACACAACCCACGATGTAGACGCGGTGCTGATCTACATTCCAAACTCTCGGCTTCACAGCCGGGTGGGGAAGTACTCGCACTATTAGACAGAGACATACAGTGAAACTCCTCCACTGCCAAACCTGCATGAGTGAAATACCCCCTAGTGTGAAAAAATGAAAGCCATTGGCACTTTTCTGCTTCCCCTACGACGAAAAGTCCCCGTGTTCCGTGATGCAAAATATTTTTTTGCAGAAGCGAAGAGAAGTCTTTGCACTTTGTTACTTTTCCAGCAGCGTCTGCGCCGGGCGTACCTGGACGTTGACAAAGATGCTCTCGAGGTCCTGGGCCGTGAGGAATTTTTCCAGAGGTTTCTTGAAGTGCTGACGGTGATGAAAAATGAATGAGCGCCACAGCTTTTCGAGGCGCGCGCGTGTACGTGGAGATGCGTCGCACCAGTAAAATCGATCCCAGAGTATCCGAGTACTTTTCTTCCGTCAGTTTGATCTCTTGGAGGCAGCACTCCCGCTTGTCCACGCCGGACTTCTGCCCCGCACACAAAAATATGCCGTTCGCCGGGCGGCAGTGCGTTGCCATCTACGTTAAGCCACTTGGAACAAAATGGCGGATGATGGCACTCACAATTTCGGGTTGCTCCACCGTCCTCATCAGGTCTTCGTAGATCTCATCCCCTTCGGCCTCCTCGTCGTCCACGCAGTCGTACAAATCGTCCGCTTCTTCCATGGTGTCGCTGCAAGACACCGGCCGTTGCGGATCGGCACATTTTACGACGACACTCGACACTCGACTTCTTTCAGATGGTAACCGAAGGCTTTCGCTTACTCCATCTGGTCGGACAGGCCGTTGTAGACGTCGTCATCGGAAATGGCGACTCCCAAAGGGAAAGGTCTGCGGGGCGGCATTGGCGGAACGTGATGACAACGTGGCGGCACATTTACCAGGATGGGGATTAGTATTCTGATTTTCATTTGAAGAGCTACTCACTGGAATCCTTTTTGCGTCGCGATGGACGAGTGGGACAGGACGGACAAAGTGCTCAGCACCTGTGAGCACCAACGAAACACATTTGTCAAAAGGTCTTATTTCTGCTGTCAGAGTTGATTTTGAATGACTCAAGAAAAAAGCAATTGAAAAAAAAACCATCCATGAGTGTGAACGAGTGTAGAAAACATGGGTGTCAAACATAAGGCCCGTGGGCCATTTGTGACCGGCCACGTCGTTTTTTTTGTGGCCCGCCAAGGCAAATCGTGAAAAGTTTCTTCATCAAATACCCCAAATTGCAAATGGTCTTTGGGACTTTTGGCTGACTTTTAATAACACGGATCGCTTACATTTTTTGTAAGCGCCCATCCTTTTAAAAGAAATTGAAAACAGAACAAACATAATTTTTTATTTTTTACTGGGTTCTAATTTCAAAACTGTTCATTGACCGATTTGTGATGCGATGTGGCCCGTAACAAAAAAATGAACTTGACACCCCCGTTTTAAAACAATACCACCGCCAGTGGCGCCACCTCTTGTTCGGATTTGGCGAGCGCTGGCCTACACACCTTGGCAAAGTCCCGCACGTCGAACAGGTCGAAGGCATCAAACAGCTCGCTCTTCTTCAGCTGGAACTTGCTTTGACACACGCCCAGGAAGGTCCGGATGTTCTTCAGGCACAGGAACTGGACAGAAGCGCACAAGGTTACAAGGCATTTGATTGTTACAAGCGTGGCATCAGTCAAGCTGAAAATTCGTTTGGGGTTGACAGAGGAAGCCAATGAATGCTGGCTACCTCAATACCTCAAATCCGTTTTTTTAATGGGTAGGAGTGGCCAGTTGTCAGTGCTCGCCAATATAACATAATATATATATTATATACACAATGGGCGGCCCGGTAGTCCAGTGGTTAGCACGTGGGCTTCACAGTGCAGAGGTACCGGGTTCGATTCCAGCTCCGGCCTCTCTGTGTGGAGTTTGCATGTTTTCTCCGGGTGCTTCGGTTTCCTCCCACATTCCAAAAACATGCGTGGCAGGCTGATTGAACACTCTAAATTGTCCCTAGGTGTGAGTGTGAGTGCGAATGGTTGTTCGTTTCTGTGTGCCCTGCGATTGGCTGGCAACCGATTCAGGGTGTCCCCCGCCTACTGCCCGAAGACAGCTGGGATAGGCTCCAGCACCCCCCGCGACCCTAGTGAGGATCAAGCGGCTCGGAAGATGAATGAATGAATGAATGAATGAATATATACACAACATAACTGTAATCACGAACAGGTGGCAGTAGATGGCAGTGTTGAGTCAGGTTGAGAATATAGGCCAATTTTTCTGATCATTTTTAAAAATCACTTTTCCATGTAAAAACCGCAATGCTTTGTTTGAACTCGTTTGACAGTTAACAGTCAAATGCGAGTTTGGAAAAAAAAAAAAAGTGCGTCGCACGAGAAATGAGATGCAGAACGGGCTGCGAAAGAAGCAACGCGAATAATAGGAAGCACCAAAATAACCGCAGAGAGCGCCGTGCACAATGCTACCCACGTGCTGAGGGTGGGCGGGGTATGACATATGACATTTTACACAACTTCCTGTGCGCGCGCACGTGTGCGTTCGTGTGTGTGTGTGTTGAGCTGAGTGGGAAGTGTCGCTTGAGAGGAGAGGAAATGCTGAGTCGCGACTGACACACATTGTCTTGGTGCTGGCAGGTCACTGGCCCACATAACAACACGACGAGTAACTCGCGGCGTCTGGATGTGCCGCCGTTGTTGCATAAGACCATGAATGTGTGTGTGTGTGTGTGTGTGTATCAACATGTTCATTCCCGTGTGTCATCGTCTGTGATGACCCCCAAAGTGTCCAAACGCCGATTGGCCCCACAGGGGATTACCCAAAGTTCCATGTTTGTTGGACACACTCACACATGCAATGAGGGGAAAAAAAAAAAAAAGAAGGAAATGAGAAATAACAACGAATGCGTGAAAGAAAGAGAAATGTCGTAAAATAATAAAAACGTCAGAATGATGCCAATAATTTAAAAAAAGAAAAAAAAGGTAAGCATTGAGGATGCCACAAACAAAATAATGAAATGAAATTTGTTCAAATTTGCAAACATTTTTTTATGTCATGAAGAAAGCACAAACGTTATTATTAAAAATATAAAAATCCATTAAAAATTTTGTTTAAAAGAATAACAATAATAAGCCATTGAATATGATTTAAATGTCAGTGATAATTAAAAAAAATATTTTCAGTCAGTCATGTACATCTGTGATAAACAATTGCTATTAAATAATTCCAAATTGGGTTAAAAAAGAAAAAAAATCGATTCAATTTCTGAAACGATCGCGCTGTAGAAATAGAGTATATACCGGTTTAGAAAGAAGTTCTCATAAAATCGTCTCAACATAATCATGGCATGTCCGGAATATCTCAGAGAAAAGATGAACAGCTGAACTTTATCGGGGATTCATCAGCGGCACCCGCGTCCTTCTCAGAAAGATTTTTTTTGTTTGTTGCTGTTTCACATGTTTCTGACACGCGCAAGGCGGCAAAAGCATCAAACTGATTTTTCTTCATTTGAATTGGGGCCTGATGCCTTTTCATTTCCACCCTTGGAGCGCCCGTCCGTGCCTTACCTGGGACATCTGCGGGCGCAGGTTGATCTCTCTCAGGTTGACGGCCAGAGGCAGCAGGTTATTGAGAAGCTGACACAGGAGCACGCCGTCTCTGAGCGCCTGAGCCAGGTCGCACACCTGACAACACGCACAAAGGCACGCAGTTGTATTGAGCAAGCTAAAAGCTAAGCTAACGGAGTTGCGCCTGTGAGCGCGCGGCCTCACCTGCGCGCTCTCCCAGGTGACGCGGTGCGTCTCCGGCAAGACGCGGCACCCGATCAGCCATTTTGCACACTGCCGCCACAACTCCATGTTGTGGATCGCTGACGTCCTGACAACAAGCACGCGCTCTCAAGCCATCAATCGATCCATTCGGCTTTGGGCCATTTTTGACATGTAGACAGCGGCGCGGCTGGCTCATGTGGCGCCCCCCAATATCGCCCTCCACCACATCCTCTTACTTCCCGTCAACGTTGCGAATGGCAGCGTGGGCTGCCGCAACCACCATCCCCCTGCCCCTCTTTTCACACGAGCTGTGAACTTGACCAGGGTTATAATGCTTTCACTTTGTTTTTATTTCGTTTTGACTTTACACGGAAGTTTGAAGCAATTTGACTTTAGAGCAGATCTTTTGTGTGTGTGTGTCACAAGAAAGAGAAAAGATGACAGAGATGATTTCTATTTCGAAGTCGAAGCAATGACATCATGCACGCACAGACACAAACGTTCACACACACACATATGCATGCATGCACGCACACTACTTAATACTACTACTACTTCATACTTCTAAAGACCGTGAAAATAGTTTGTCAAGGTTGTTCAAAGTCAAATTAAACCGGTGATTCATTGCAAATGTATGATTTTGCCACCAAAGGGGCATTTCCATTGTTTCCTATGAGTATTTTATAGACAAAAAGGACCGTTGTGATGTTTGAAGCGTTACTCAAGCAAAAATGATGAACATCTAGTTTCACGGTAGCGGAAACAATAACATAAGGGTCCAAAAACATAAGTGATGTGGGTCAAAACAACCCATGTTTTACTGCTCATGACTAAAATCGGAATAAGGTAGAAAAAAAAACAACAACTTGGTTGCGTGATGAAAGAAGGGAGTCGAATTTTCCATTTGGCAGTTTCTCAGTTGACAAAAACCGTTGACTGTTTATCTCTGAGCCCTAAATTGCCCAGCCCGCAAAAGGTTCTGTATTTTGAAAATGGCTGGCGTGGAACGAGTTCATAGAGGCAATCAGAAAAATCACTTTCTTCTTCTTCGGTCAGTCTAGATGACCTGTGGCGCCACCCAGGCCAGTTTTGGTACTGCGACAAACGGGGTGATGTGTGCTGCGTTAGTCATTGAAAAGTGAATGAAGAAGCGCATTCACAAGCGCGCACTTTTTTTTACAAATGTATGGACCGCTTGTCGGGAGCTGAAAAATCGGTTCAAGATGTTGAAACTTTGTTTGAGCGCACCCTGCTTCACGGGTGGACAATTCCCGACGCAGAGAGCGCACGCACACCCCAAATGTGGTAGAAGGAAGCCGTTATCGCGAGAGACTTTGACTTTCACTTCCTGTACTTGGTCAAAATAGTTTTGCCTGGATGGCCATTTTCACTCTGACGAAAACGGGGCCAAAACGGCGAACGAGATCCCAAGGGCAAGGAGTCATGGAGCTCACCTTCAGACGGCTCCTCGGCGTGGACGGTCGTCTCTCGTCTGTGACTTCATTGTCACATTCTGTCGTTCCGCCTCTGTTCCGCAGTGGGTGTTCTTCGAGCGCCGTCGTCGCAACACTTCCTTTTTCCTGACACACGCAGTCACGTTCATGCAAAAAAAAAAAAAAAGTGAGGCTATTGCTACGGCAACTTGAGCAGCAGAGTTCGGTTCGTCAGAATAAGCCAGATGTGCAGTTTATCACTTCAACTTTCCGCGATGATGGAAGAATCATGTAATCAAGAAAGGAAGTGAAAGTATCTGGAAATGAAAAGAGCATACGAGGCCCTTTTATCGTCGAGATGTTCTTGTTTCGTCCTACAAAGGTCAATGTGGCTCTGGACCCCCACCCCGCCAAGATAAAATAACGGTCAAGACAGAATTTTTGGGGGGTGAGTTTAAGACATCATACAAAGAAAAAAAGTCAAGTTTGTCATGATGAAATGTGAAATGCTTTCAAATGGATGGATGAAATCATTTGTGAAAAATAATTGCAATATGATGACAATAAATTCAGCCCCCAGGTTAAAAGTCTTATGACAATATTCATATTTTTCCTCAGGATTTTGTCAGGACACAACGCCGTATTTTTTTTTGTCAAGATAAAAAGGCAACCTTTGACTGAAGCATTGTCACAGTAAATTTCTTTGGAGAAAAAAAGAAAAAAAATCCAAAAATGGTAATCTGACGAGATGAAGTCGCATTTTATGAGAGCACGGTCAATCCTGCCACCTGGTGGCGAGAATGAGATCATGTTGCTGCCAGAGGACAAAATGCCCGCCGCTGAGCGTCGTTTGTCACCTGAGAAGACGACTTCTTCCTTGTTGGTGGAGGATGAGGATGATGTCATATTCTCCTTTTTGCTTTCACTTCATTTGTTTTGAACATCCAATCATTTGCAGCGGAGGATCAACTGTTTACAACGTAGACGACGTGAAACTTTGGCCGAAATTGCGGGGATGTGCTTTATACGAGGCCGATGGCGCGCGATGTTATGACGCATCACGTACTTACCGCGCAGCGACCATGTCAGGCTTTCAAACTGAGCGAAACGGAGCGGAGGCGTTCACAACCCCCTCCTATGGCGTGCTGGTGGACCACTGGCCAGTGAGCCTTTCCCACTCCCCAAAAATGCGTATTTACCCGTGGTTTTGCAGCAGTGGGAAAAGGGGTATTAGGGTGGTGGTGGGGGTCTGGAACGTACCTGCTCAACAGGTATGAGCTCTTATTCTGAAAGGACAGAGGGTTGGAAACGAAAAGGAAGTGACAAAGCAGGAAATGACGGGAAACGGACAAGCAACCGCGCGAGTTTCTTGTTCAACCCAAAGCGTGACCCAAGTAGAGCCTCGTCGGCCAACTGCGGCGACGGCACCGGTAGGATTCACTTGTTGTTGATTGTGTCCTTGCGAAGGCGTTCGCATCCGATTACTTCCGCGAGGGTCGCGGGCGTGACGTCTTTGAGCAGGAGGCGGGGCTACGCCCTCAAACGGTTGTTAGCCAATCGCACGCCACGCGTTGACATTGGCGCTGCCAAATCGCACCGCCAGTCAATTTGGAGTGTTCGACTCGAATGTCGTGCATGTTTTTGGGATGTTGGAGGAACGACACGCAGGCACAGGGAGGCATTCGAACGCAAAAAGGACTCAAATCGGTCACTTGAACGAGAATGGTTGTTTTGTTTTCTTTTGTCCAACAGATTGAAGAAAAGTTGAAGCGCTGTCATGAAAAGGTGGAAAAAGCTAAAAAGTTATCACGACAGTAGTTTCCAACAATTATTTAAATCTGTTTGGAGGCGCTTCTACATCATCCAGGTGAATGCAGTCGTGCTCCGTGCGAGTGTTTTTGACCTTGTGGCGTTCCTCAGGGCGCCTTTGTCGGCACTCTTCCATTCTGGCCTTCCTTTGGCCGCCCTTGGGCCACTCGCCGCGGCCGTCTCCCCGAAGCGATCACCAACGGCTTCATACAGAACGGTTGGTAATTGCTGCCGGAACGAAACAAGACGAGATGTCGCGCAACTATGCCGGTCATTTGATCTCGTTCGACACGCACGCAGCGGTTTGATCACGCCGTGACAACTCCTGACAATTGTGCAATGCCTTCAACCCCGTTTGATCACAACATCAAAGAAACTGACTTTACTATGACCCAAAAAATAAAATTCATAAATGACGGGTTTTCCTTTAAAAAAAAATGGCAATGATTTTTCTTCCGAAAACAAACATTGTCAGAACGTTTACGACAGTAGTCTATTAAAAAAAAATTCATTTTCCATTCATCCTCCGTGGGGGAGGGCTACACTGACAGCGCCATGATGTTGAAAGGGGTGCGAGGTGGAAAAACGGAGATGCCTGACGTGCGAAAAGGAGGCATTGGAGTGTCAAGGTGTCGACGCACAATTAAAATCAAAGTTGTCTTGCGTGTCTTTTGTTACTGACACAAATGACACGGGAGCGGATTTGTGTTCACAAGAAAACATGCAGTAGATGGGAGGAGAGGCGCCAATTTATTTATTCATTTATTTTTAAAACCATGTCATTTTCACAAGATTGACATTTTCCACATTTTAGCCCTACAAAAACGTCTTGAAATAGAAAAATAAAAATACGCGCAGCGTATTCACAGTGGTGAACGCTCATGCACCCTTAAGATCCTGAAGAGCGGTTTGACAACCAGTACGAAAACCTCCTGAATATAGGCTTGGACTTGCGGACGGAGCCTCCTCTCCATTGGCCCCCAAATAGAGTTTACCAGGGAGGCCGAGGAGTTTGATCCCCGTGTAATTGGAGCAGAGCCTCCTGTCCGCCCCAATCCCTGGTTGTGATGTCCCATGTGATCTCACAAAACCAAAGACCAGCAGAATGTCCTGGTTATGCGCCAACCTTTCCTGGCTGGCGGGAGTGTTGTGAGTTTCATTGCTTTGCTCTGGTGGTACTATCAGCCAATTTCACGTTCCTCTGCTTGCCGGTCATCCACTAGGTGCCTGGGAGTAAGCCAGTGACGCCACTTGGCAGCACCACCATGACTGAGGCCATTCCATCCTTTGATTACCGACTGTTAGTTCTGAGCAGCGTTTTGTACTGTCCGTCCTGATACGTTTGAGGCCGCGTTGTGCATTTGTGTCAAAATAATAGCGCTTCCGCCTGGTCTTTTTAACAAGGCGGTCCATTAAGAGGGTTCGAAACGGCTCTCGAGAGCTTAACGTGTACATAAATCTGTGTCACGTGTGTGTGTGTGTGTGTGTGTGTGCTGTCGGTGTCTTTCGGGAAGGGTTAGAGTGGCCGTGAGTTATGGCAGCCATTAGCGTTTGGTGCAAATTGTGTCACGCTTAAACAACATTCTCATCCTTCATGTAATAAATTGTTGCTACGTGGCCGATCAGTACGTTTAGGGTTCTTTTCGACCAACTGCATCATTCAGTCAAATGCCCAATGTACAAAAATGTACATGAAAAATGTTTTTTTTTCTCAGATTCACACTGTATTTAATAGTTTTTCACGATGTTGCTTTTCGCTGATGCATGTGCCCTTAATTAACAACATGCTAACAAAAAAAAAACAACTATATCAACAGCTAGCTATACTAACAATGAACTGTTGACATATAACGTAGCCACCAGCTAGCTACACACTCTCTCAGTTAATCACGCTGATACTCAACTTAGCTGTCTGTGTTGTTAGCTGGTGGCAGACTCAAGTAATAGCTAACCATGCTAACAATGAACTATGCTAATACTGTTCAGCGTGTTGTCAATAAAAGTCATTAACGAAACATGACCGAGGTAACGGTGGACTGTAAAACCCAAGCAAACTATGTTAGCGGTTAGGGATGCTAAACAATGAATTGTATTCACAAAAATAACTATGCTACCGGTAACTACAGTCGCGGCTTTCCACTCTGAAAATTAGCCATGATAACTCTGCTAATCACACACACACACACACACACACACAAACACACTGTTACGTTATGAAGCTGGGTTAACGCAACTAGCCATACCGAGAATGAGCTCTGATAGAAGCTAAAGAACTACGTTAACGCAGATTCCAATGTGAAAAGCTAGCAATGCTTGAAAGCTAATTTGCAATGTTGAGAAAAGCCCGAATGATGAAAAGCAACATTCATTTTTCATGCTGGAATTCTTTCTGGGTTAAACTCCCCAGTAGATTTTCCTCTAATTGATTCTTTTTAAATAAAATATCATCCTCCCACTTTTTTGCTCGGCGTAATGCATTAAGGATGGACTCCCTCAAGGGCCAAGAGGAGCTCCCCAAGTACAAATTGAAACCAAAACGCTTTATACTGTTCTCATCCTTATGTGTACTATCATTACTCAGATTTTTTTTTTGTAACCTTAATTTTGTTATTTTTCCTGTGAGTCTCAGCAAACGTTTTCCGCTGAAGACCACTCTGGCCGATGTTAATAATGGCACATATTTCATTTCAATGATATACTGTACTGAACATATGGTATGATGAGAGCCTCTCTCTCTTGTCATGAGACCTCCGCATTAATTGTGAGCGTGATCCTGTTGTTGATGATGTTGAGGCATCTAAAAGAATCAATGATTCTCCATTTTCAGCTCAATTTGATTTCCACCCAGGTCACTCTACAAAGTTCACCCAAATTCAACGTGCCCCTGTGAAAAACTTTGGGAGCGAGCCTTTTGGGCCCCATCCGTCCATGAGCTGATCCAACATATCCTCACGAGGGTGTGCAGGTGAATGGAATGTGGGAGGAAAGCAGAGTACCCGGAGAAAAGCCACGCGGGCACGGGTACGGGGAGAACATGCAAACTCCCCTCCGTAGGAAGGCCGGACTCGAACTCTGCACCTCTGCACTGTGAGGCTGGGCGTGCTAAGCGCTCGGCCATTTTGGGCCCGCCGGGTTCATCATCACCATAAACCCCCAAAACTATCCAGTCAGCTTCACCAGGTGCCGATGAAGCCTCTTTGAAATTGTTCCTTGGAGTCTTTGTTGACGGTATCAGCAAGTAGCGTGTTTGCCTTTGAGCTCCTGCGCATCACTTTGAAGCGTGTGTGTGTGTGTGTGTGTGTGTGTGCAGCGGTCTTCTTGTCATTGACCTAAAAACAGCGTGAGAGCCTGACAGCCAGCCAGTCAGCCAGTGTGGCTTAAATCCTTTTTTCTTCTCCCTTTCCCCGTCAGCTCCTTCTCTCCCGTTCTTCTCTCACTGTTCAACATCACGTGGATTCGTAAATTCACACATGAGAGCAGGATCTTCATAAAGACTTCCCATTGTTGCACCTATTTTTTTTTTTCCTTCTTCCCCCCGCAAGGCGCCCGTGGGACATCATTAGTGCTAATGGCATGCGGAGACGTACGAGCGGGCCAACGTACACGCGGACGCCGCTTAGCGCACGTGTCTGTGCGAAGAATGTCGAAGGATTGTTTCATCGCCTAATCTCGCTTTGGGAGAGGGCGGCAAGAGTTAAGCTTGGTTATTGTTCTGAGCCACCAGGGGGCAGCACGTAATATTCCCATCTGGAAGAAAAGAAGGATGTGGCTAGCTGACGAGATCATTGACTTGAGGCATAATGATGTCACAACGCGTTTGGTGACACGGAGCGAGGCGAGCACGTAAACGCAGTAGGCGGGGGTGAGGCGACAAGGTCATTGTCATAGCTGAGCAGGTGCTGCTCAAAAGGTGTTTATTTTTTTTTTTTTGGGCAGGGGGTGTTCGACAGTCTGGTGGACGCGTGTGAGTGCAGATGAGGCGTCAAGGGCGACAAACAAAACAGGAAATGGGTCAACAACAGTGACAGATGGGCGACAAATGGTTCATTCGGACCTGGGAATCGGTCTCCGTAAACTCGCGCGTTCATGTTAGGAGCCAAGGTCGGGTTCTCAAAGTAGCCTTGTTTGCGATTTCAAATGACTGCTTTGGGACCGGGTTAGGGGGTTCAAAGGGAGGGGGTGGGGCTTCGAAATAGAAATCCAGGCTTGCTTTTTCAAATTCGGGTTTGGGTGTTAATTAAACGGGACTTTTGGCTCTTCGTGGGCCGGGACGGACCCCCAATGACTCCCCGCCAATGACGGAGCTTCACCGTTCAGTCATGAAGCCACTTGTTTAGGTTGATTGCATAGATTGGTCCGTCTTCTGATCAGTTGTACATTTTTTATTTTTAATCCTGGACTCAACTTTTACTTTTGATGTTGTCTTTAATGTCTGTATAAAATAAAAATACAAATAAATTTACTATTGTAGTCTTTTTTTTTTAAATATTGAATACAACTTGGTCAAATGTGCTGTAGACAGCATTTTAAAAATGTTTTCTTACTTTTTTTTTTTTTTAAATATAAGAAATAAAATCCATTGATGTCATCTCATGATGGAAACCCCAATCACAGGGAGGGCAGCAATACATGCTGACTCAGGTTTTTTTTTTCCTTCTATCTCAAAAATGAATGCACCTCAATTGTCCTCTGCAGGCCCTGAACAGAGCAGCAGGATGAGGAGAAAAAGAAGAAGAAGAAGAGGAGGAGGGTGAGGAGGAGGAGGAGAATTCCGACGAATTAATCACCGTCTGTTCCAGCGAACCAGCGAGCGAGAGGGGGGGGGGCGAGCCTGATGCAGTATAATCGCCACAAACTGAGAAGAGGACGAGGAGAGAGGAAGATCAGGCAGTGCATCGCATCGCACCACCCCAAAAAGACAAAAAAAAAAAAGCTCGCCTTACCCCGAACACGCCGCGCAACCGCGCCGGAGGAAGGCGCACTCAGAGAAACGCCCGTCGACTGGACGACCACGCGGCGTTTTTAACCCGAAGAGGAGCTGCCCTCAACGGACTGGAGGCGAGCAGGTAGGAGCCTGGAACGAGGAACGCTTGCGCGCAGGAAACTTTGACGTTCCGCCACAAACGTGTCCTTGCGTGCGTGCTGACGCATGAGGGTCAGTCACACGTGATACAAGCTGTGTTCCTCATTTTTGGACCCTCCGTCGTTGCCAAACAGACTCGGTACAGCTCCTAAATGGCGTTTGATGTAAGCCTCGCGATGGCTACGGGAGTACGTGATGAAGTGACCCGCGGCGTCATGCCGGTGTCGCGTCGCATTTTTGACTTTGCTGCGTTTTTTCCATTTGGCTTTTTGCAAGGTCGCGTTGCAAAATTCCTGTCGGCGTCTCAGCAAAAGCATCTTCCTTAAAAGGAAACTCGAAAAAAAAAATATTGAGCATGAATATCCTTTGTGAAATACTACATCTTACTCTTGCCTTTGCGGGACAAGAACAGATACGTTTGCATCCGGCTGGCCACTTTGTCCCGTACCGTTGACTGAAATGGCCGTCAAACTGCCCTGGTGCCCGCGTTGCAAACATCACAAATGACCTCTCCTTCTGGCTTTGGTCACGTGACGTCACGTCAATTTCAGTCAACAGCAGTTACCCTTGTTTTTGTCTGTGGCTAAAATTGAGCTAGCTCCTCTACATGTTCATCTACGTGGACTCAAACGCACCACACAAGTCACAAGCGATCCGAATTCAAGTCCTTTGCGGGACAGAAGCTGCTCGTTACACTGGACAAAGGACGCGGACGGATGCAAGTCCAAGTTGAGCAAAGATGTCGACTGCTGCGTTAGCCTCTCATGCTAATTGGGCGGCCATTTTCCTCAATATGTCGCTTCTGTTCCCTTGGTTGAGCTCTCGGTTGGCGTCGAGCAGCTCTACGTGAGCCGAAAGCGAGGGATGTGTCAGCGCTACTTGAGGAAACAATTTGGACCCACACGTTGACGTACCCGAAGCGTACCGGTCGAATTAACGCCGCCACGTATTATTGGCTCAGAAAAGGAGGTGATTACTGTATTGTTATATAAAAGTTAGCACAAGATGCTAACGTGGCTATCGTCTTCACTCGTCGGGGCACCGAACGTTTTGTCTGATGCTAAGAATGATTTAGCAGAGTGGGAACGTCACTGGGGAGGACAAGTCATGTCGTTTTGTTGCACCGCCCCCCCCCCTCCCATACAGACCCGTTAGCGAGTCATCCCTCCGCAGGAGCCAACGGATAGCCCCGAGGCTTTCTACTCATCCTGGTTATCTCGCTCTAGCTAGCTATCTTGCTGTCTCTCGAGCTAGCTAGCTTGCTAACGATGCAACTCTCCAACCACCCGTGTGAGTGATTGACCCGCCTTGATTAATCCAATTTGAAAAAGATCACGGCACACCACCGAACAAAAATGTGACATTTGACGAGTGCATACGCCTGTCAACGATTTATTAGATGATGATTTCATTGTTCCGTCTGCCTCCATAAGTCGCTGGCATCGATGGATGAAGAAAGAGATGTCGTCGATCATAAACATTTGTTTTGGGGCGGACAAAGTGAAACTGGATCATTTCCTTGATTAGCCGTTCGATGGTTGCGCCCCACACTGGTTGAGAATCACAATCTCTCGATTCGTTTATCTGTGGATTTTCACCAATTCTGGGGGGCCCGGCCCCCGTAACCCAGCGAAGAGCGCTGGTCCGCTGTAGACAAAATTGATCTCGGAGCGAGAATTTTTCATTTGTCCGCGCTACCATATTCGCTATGCGATTTGAATATTATGGTACTTGATTACGTTGCTAACTCCAGTTGCCGAATAAAATGCGCCGTGCGGCTAAAAAGCAAACCGGCTGTGTTCACGGCAAGACAATGGCAGTTTTGTTCCCAAAATGGCTAGCTTAATGCAAACTCTTCTAAATCTTTTGCAAAATGCAAACACAATTCAGAAAAGCAACCCCCCCCCCCCAAAAAAAAATGGCTGAGGGGGAAAGAGAAGACGACGATCTTGGTGAGTGTGTGGATTGATTAATAATGCAAAGCGTTGTGTGCGCGAGAGGCTAGTTAGCATTTGAGGAAGATTGCGCCTGTTGCACCGGCGACACGCTAATGAGGAAGTCGTCGTTCCGCGTTGCCACTCTCCCGAACACGGCGAGTCATCGCTGAGCCGGGGCTCGCAAGCGACGTCCTGCCGTTGGTTGCTGTGGCAACAGCATCCTGGCATCTTCATAGCCTTGCTTTCCTGTTTGGCTTGTTGTAGTTTAACTGGAAGTATGAAATAGTGTTTTTTTTAAATATATATTGTATACAGTTTTTAATGAGCAAATATTTCCTGTGACATATTTTGGATTTTTCATTGTTAGAAAACTTTTTTCTTATCTATGGATGTATTATATCTGTACACCGCGGGGAGAAAAAAAAAAAGGTTGGTGAGTTAAAAATTCCAAATGAACAAATTTAAAATTTGAATTCCTCACCTTTTCCCGAAGGTGACATGGGAGTACCTAAGAGTGTGGTGCTTCGTCACCGCCAAGCGCATCGCCGGCAGCGCGTCCTTGAGCGCTCGCCGTGACGCACAAAGCCACGCGCGGCCCCTCCAGCCCCGACTGTGAGGGACATCTCTGTGCTTTAATGCAATTTGTCGGGGGGGTGGGACGGGGGGGAAGGAGCCAGAGAGAGACGACTGATGTATTGACTTGCATGTAAGAGCGAGGCTGCGGGGCTAATCTCATTTGGCTTTGCTGTGATGAGATTGCGGCCCCTTTTCTCTCCAAGATGATGCGACTCTGCTCCCGGCATGGCATGGCGTCGTCTTGTTTTCTGTCTGCGTGTGCGCACGCGCCCGTGCGCCATTGTCATGTCATCTGCAAGTGTTGCCTTGTTCCCGCCCAGAAACGTCTTCCTTGTTTTTCCTGTCCGAGGATGACTCAGCAAGTCAACAACAAAAAACAACTCCAAAAAATCTGCCCCAAGGCCGGTCCACTTGAGCAACTTCAAATTTGGTCGGCGTGTTTATCACGACGTCGGTGACATGCAGGTCTTAATGCAGGCGTGTCTGAAAAGACGCCGGAAGCCATTTTGCTTCAAAGCTGCCATTTTAGTTCTTACATGGCTCCTTCAAAGGGGAACTGCCCATCAAGATTTAGTGACCAAATGTCCAAAAAGAGTTCAAGTCCCTGAAGAGTTTCACTTTGTAACATGACATTTATATATTAAATGTCACGCAAAACATCTTCTGCCCCCTGATGGATAATTTTCTCACTGCGACAATTCGGGACACTGTACAGTGGACAATCCAAGATGGCCGACTCCAAGGATCAGTTGGAGGGCAGTTTTTGCCCCGAGTCCCTCAAAACTGAATGTAGCCAAGACATTTTGTCTCGCGCTGCTAACAAGTCAAGTCGACTTGACGGATCGACGCCACGAAATTGCAAATGCGACCCAATTTTTGGCATCAACCGGCAAAGCCTCGTAGGGAAGGCGGCAAAAAAATGGAGCGCCCGTTTAAGCGGGAAAAGACGCAGAAAGTGCGCCGCCGGGTCCGTCGGCCGTTCCCGGGGCTCCTTCAAAGACGACGCGATCCCATTTCCGATTGGAGTCGTTGAAGAAGACTTCTGGCCGCTGGAGCCCGCCCACCCGATGGGCTCCCCGCTTCGTCGTTAGCCAGGATTCCCGCCGTTGACACGGTGACGCGCCGCTGCGCAACATCTGAAGGTGGGGGAAAGACAGAGAGAGGAATAAGGAGCAGCGAAGGCAGCGAAGGCAGCGAAGGCGGCGACAACTGCGCCGCGTTGCCGACCTGGAACCCCCCCCCCCCCCCCCCCGCCACGTGGGTGCGTGTGAGAGAGAATCACTTTTCTGTGATGCTTCCTAATTCAGACAGAAGATCAAAGTGCATTGCTTTGACTTTGAAGAAGTGCCTCGGGGGGGTTTGTTTGCTCTCCTGTAACGAGCAACGGGCGTTCCATCGCTTACCGGGGGGGGGGGGGGGGTGCTGGGGGGGGCTTGATCTGAGCAAATTGAGGGTTTGATGACTTTCGGTGGATTTGTGTGAGAGCGCTTCAGAGTACTTGTGGATGTGAGAAACAAACGAAATATCGACACCCCCACATCAGTCCATCACATGTACAAATGGATCTGATATTGGTATCGTACTCTTGCGTGAATTTTATTGTATTTTTTTATCACTTGTGTGCGCAGAAAATCCCTCCTTCATGCAAGCCTCTCATTTCCCACAATGCCAAGCAATTGAGCCGATATATCGTGTGTGTGTGTGTGTGTGTGTGTGTGTGTGTTGTGAGAGCTCACAGGTCCTCGTCATCTCTCTTCTGGCACTTTGTGACAATGCAAACTTGTTGTTCCGTATCGTCGACATCCCCGTCGGCTTCGCGCTGACTCGCGTGTCGTCACTGGTCACAATATTAGGTACACCCGCGTCACACACTGCAATGTTCCTTCAGGGTTTCATTTGGAATTGCGTCCAAAAAGGAGTTTGCAGTTTGCTTTATGACGCAATACACAGCAACTGTTTTTTTTTTGACCTTGCATTCAACAAAAATGCCATATCTTAAAAAACGAAACTAAAACAAAGCATTTAAAAAAAACTCGCTTTAAAAAAAAGACGCAGTATTGTAACAAGTAATTTAGTCGAACTGAACTTGAAAAGCAAGAGCCCAGATGAAATAAAAATGCGACTGTAATGAAAACTCCTCATCTCTTTGCACCGTGGCGCGATTTGTTTGTCGGTGTGCGCGAGCTAGCGCGTTCTTTAGGCTAGCATGCTCAAGCTAGCGCGTTCTTTAGGCTAGCATGCTGGTATTGAGCCTCGGGCAAAGTCTGTTCAACAACTTGACTGCCGAGTGCGCTCGTTTCTTACACGGGATCGTCGGTGTGTATTTGCAAGTACGTTCGAATGCAGCCCAGCCCCCACACGCACACGCACACACACACACACAATGCCGCTGGGTATTGCTCTTAGCATTCGGCCTACGAGTATGTCGGAGCATATTTGCAAGTAGGTTCGAACGTGTTAGCCAGACTTTCCGTGCATCTGTGGTTTTCAAGTTCAGTTGGGGGGGGGGAGTAATCACGGAAATGCATCGAGGTCCCATCTGCGATTTACATTTCATTCGACGCCTTAGATTAGCAGCACTTGTCTGCCTCCTTAGCCCCTTAATTCCTACAAAAACATGACGGGTGCGGTTCGCTTATGGCGCGGCGCTGCCGCGTGTTGGATTAGTTGTTCAATAAATCACGGCGGCTTGTAAGATGTCGCTTTGCGTTTCATCCCAGGTGCTCCTCGCCTCGCTTTAAGGCCCCCGAAAGCAGATGTAGCAATACGCGCGCGCGTGTCCTAAAATGGCCTATGCGCCGCGTGATTTCCAGAGAGAGTTGCTGCTTAGCATCAGCTGGCATCCAAACGAGCTGACTCGGTCCACGCAGATGTGCAGCCAAGCAAACGCGGAGAGGCTTTTTTGACCTTTTGCTGGAGACTCTCCGCCAATGGCGCCCGAGTGGCGCGACGTGAGCATGGTGGAGATGGACGCTGGGAGTCGACGCTAATTCAGAGGCTCGATTCGTCTCCCGCCATAATCCGCATCGTCAACATCGCTTACGTCGCCGCTAACGTCTAACATAGAAACAAAGTCAACGCCAATGAACACGACATCAACATCATCATTATCAGGAAAAAAACACCCTCGACAGCACAGGTGTCAAACTCAAGGCCCGGGGCCCAGATCTGGCCCGCCGCATCATTTTATGCGGCCCGCGAAAGCACATCAAACACGTCAACTTCCAAGATGCCAAAATTGAACATTCTCATATGTAGTAAATGAGAGATATCTTGTAAGCATTTTCTTGTGATTACAGTAACTTAACCCTTTTTAATGCCTTTGGAATGGCCAGAAAATTGAGACGTTTATGAAGCCTTATAAGAAAATCCACAAAAATATTTTTGCCATATCATGTTGATTTAGATATTTGTTGTATTCCATTTATAAGCATGATGTAGACTACAGCTGAAAATGAAGATTTCGGGGGGAAAAAATCATATTTTAAACCTGCAGTATCAAATTTGATACAGATGACTTCATGTAATATAATGACCTTCTTTCATTTTAAAAAAATGAAATGAAATTTTAAAAAATGACGTCAGCACAAATGTCACATTCTCAACAACTCCAACACCATCATCATTTAAAAAAAAAAAATCCTCATCACCCCCACGACAAGCACCATCGGCACCAACAGGAAGACGAAGGACATGGACTTACGCGCCGTCGTCGCGGTCACAAAAATGAAGTGGAAGCGCGCTAACCGAGAGTGCGAACGCTGCCATAAAGGGAGCCGATTTGGCCTCATTAACCATAAAAGCTCATATCACAGCGTCGGCTCACACGGAAGGCGCACACTCCACACGCCGCTTGATTTAACAATCCTTATGCGTTATTTAAGATGTCAATGCGACATAAAGGTGTGTCCTGATCCACAAAAACTCTGGAAGGAAGCCAATCACGCTAATGAGATCCCCTGCGAGCTCTGCGTGTGTGTGTGAGTGTTCTCCTTTTTTTTTTTTTACATTCTGTGCCATGATGCGTTTCGGGCGCATGCAGCGCGGAATGGTGACTTGAAGTAGGACCTGCCCGCCGTCCACGTTGAGTCCCACGGCATCGTTTTTTCCCCAGTCTCGATCACGATGTTCACTTGTCAAGAAGCTAGCTAGCAGTCTTGCTAGCCAGCTAGCTCTCTATCCATCCATCAATTGACTCGTCCGTTGTTTTCCTTTCTGTAGACTGACATTGCCCGGCAAGCAACGTTAACGTTGGCTAGCCGGCTAACAAAGGACAGTGAACCGTCCGCACGTGCGTTCTTGCGTCCTTCGATCGATTTCCCCCGTTCTCCGATCAATGGCGCGTGTTAGCGGTCGCCCCCTAGCACGCGCTCACCATCGCGCACATCCGATGGAACGCGCGGACAAACAGTGGGACAATTTGGGGCGAGCAAGCAGTGAAAATGTGTTACGTAAGTGCATGAATCCCGGGGGGGGGGGGCGCGTGTACTGCATTGCGTTGCGGCTGGAGAACACTTCTGTACATCTGCCTTAATTGAACTGCACTCAAGCATAAATTAGTCCGCCGCGTGCCAGCACTGCACTTTTTACTCTGTGTGTGTGTGTGTGTGTGTGTTTTGGACTGGCTACACACACACAATGCACACGCGTAAAAGGTGAAAAGATCACAAAACCAATTTTTGCGACGTTTTGAAGACGCAATTCCAAGTCGGTTTAGTTTTAGTTTTAGTTTTAGTTTTGTGTCTCCGCTATTGTCTCTCAATTGTCGGCCAAACACTTGGAGGCGACGACAAAGCCTTTTTTGTTGTCGTTGCCATGACGACACGCCCCACAGCGGCTCTAAAAGCAGGTGTTGTTGCTTTGGCCTCTTCTGGCTTTCGAGTCTGCTCTTGCAACCCCCCCCCCCCCCCCCCACCCCCCCAGTCGTCCTTGCGCGTCTTTGTATTAGCATACATGATAGATCTCTGCTTTCATCCTTTTTCATCGCTGCGTATTCAGAAGGGCTTTTGAAAATTTATGGTTCAGGTTTGAAGCCGCTTCTTCCTTCCTCCTTCGCTACGTGTCTTTCTTTCACCACTGCCGCCCGCATCTCTTTTTTTTTTTTGTTGCTGGCAGCCAACAATTACTCGTCGTCTTTGAGGCACTCTGCACTAAAAATTAAACGCGGAAAGCGATTGAGACGACGGATTAGGAGAAGTGTCCTTGCGCTGTTTCTCAAACACCGCCCCACCCCACCCCAAAAAAAGATGTGAAGGGTGGGGGTGGGGGGGGAATCATTCTCTCAGGACAACAAAAAAAAAGGCTGCTGCAGTACATGTTGCGCAGTTTGCTAACCAAAACAGGAGCAATTACTGTTGTAATCATGTCTGATAGGATTATTTCCATTGCGGAAGAAGCACCATTTTCTTTTTCCCAGCGACCCGATTCATGTGTTCGGCAACGTACGAGACGCACGTCCATCGTTACCGAATGCGGCGTTTGTGCACCGACGTCAGCCGCCGTTGCGCATTAAACTGGATCAAGGAAAGTCTTTGTCAAGTGCGTCGTATTGAGCTCAAAAATAAGAACCAACAAAAGAGGATGCGATCAAAGCTACACACAAACACACAAACAAACACACACACGTCATTCGTTGTCCATTTTTGTAAAAAGGTCCCCAGAACGATGGTGGAACGACACGCGATGATACAAAGACACGATGACGCGGACACACGCAAGCTAATGCATTTGTCCTCATATTTAGCGCTCGGAAGCAAGGATACATCTCAACTAAATTTACAAGTTGAGACTTCTGGATATGCATAATTCAATGACGACAACACAAAGCGCGTGCGCGGCGGCGAGGACAATGTTGTCCTTGGCGATGATGTCACGCAGACGCCTTGCCCTGCCCTCGCGTCACCTCCCTCCCTCTGAGCGAGCGCCCCGATGACCAAATGACCGCGGTGCTGCCGCTTTCCTGCCGTCCTTCGTCCTCGGTCTTAGCTTGTCGGTCTGGAGCAGCGCGACTTACAGTACCTTCCCCCAAACGAGCGACCGTCCTCGCAACTTTCCTACCTCCCCCGTCCACCATCTTGTGCCTGTTCTCAGCAGATGTGACATCAATTTTCCAGTGTGAGCCCTGCAAGTCTCGCACCCGCTGGTCATCGTGTCTAGGGTCTGCCACGCCGTCCGTTCGGCTTCAAAATGTCATTCGTGTATATCAGGGGTGTCAAACTCATTTGGCATTGTGGGCCACGTACGCCCTCGGTAGATGTCGAGTGGGCGGGGCCATTCAAATGCTAGCATACTCTGCTAGAATTGTTGTTCGCCAAAGCTTGTCGCTGCTCAGAACATCCAAGTTCGGCTGCCTTCATTGTGCATCGTTTGACAAAGTCACCGTTGGATTACGACTTTGATGCTAATGCTATTTCGCTAGCAATTAGGTAGCTGGCTTTTACTGCTGTGTTTGCTCTGACTCAGTGACAGACTGCCGTTCTCTTCTTCTCTGATCAAAAGAGTGTTCCCCCTAGCAGATGATCCATGAATTGCAGCTGATTTGAAAATTCTGTATCTTTTCACTTTTAAATAGTCCTGCGGTCCTGATTGAATCTTCTTGGGGTCCGGTTCCGGCCCGCAAGCCATATGTTTGACACCACTGGTGTATATTGTTCAAAATGAGTTGTCTAAACTCCATCCATCCACCCGGATCTGTGTGTGTGGAATAGTAGGCCCACCCTCTGTTTTTATTTAAAATGTCGGCGCGCAAAGGTAAATGACATTGAGCACCGTTTTTCGAAGCTCTCGTCAAGTCTCGCACAGCAGTCCCTCGACGCCAGTTCAAAGTGTCAACTTCCTCTCGGAGCTCCTCGGCCGATTGCCCTTTTAGTGTTTGCGCGTCGTGCGCTTTCTTTCGGAGGCGTCGCCGACGGAATAAAGACGAAGCTCTTGTGAAGCACGGGCCAGGTAATGCGAAGGGACAGCTGCGCAGGCACAGAACCGCAAACGCCAGATGATAGCGAATGGCATCTGGCCCCCCCCGCGCAATCCCCGAGCGACAGCGTTGCGATCAAAGCGGAACAGGTGCAGGCTTTAATTGAAATTGGCCTTTTTAATAAAGCGGCGGAATAACAATGATGGAAAAGGGGCTTTACGTGAATCCCGTGGCGAGGCAAGGGCAGAGAAAAAGATTTCGTATAACAGAACAGTTTTTTTTCCCCCTTGTTGTACGGGGGGCAGAAAAGTAGGAATGGCTTTCATGGATGAACATTTTTTCACATTAGGGGGTATTTTCGCCCATGTAGGATTTTTCATTGTAGAGGTGATTTCACTGTAGCGGGAAAATCTAGAAGCGCGCCTCGCGCCGCTCCTGGAAAGTGGCCAGACCCGTCCCGTCAGGTGCCGCTCCAAATAATTGACAAGGTGATTGACGAGTCAGGACGTGTCCTCCTTCTGCCTCTTCGGCGCCTCTATCGACACATTTATGTGTCGATTAAAACCCTCTACTGGTTCAAAAGCTCACGGCGCTTAAACGGCCCGACTCGTTGGACTAAGACCAGAAGCTGGCCAGGTGTGCGCCTCGGAGATGGGCTCCGCTCCGTGTTGCCGCTATGCTAAGAGTTGAAGCGCGAGGCGTCGCGGCCCTGAGACTCATTTGGCAAGAAAAAGACAAAGATGAAGACAAGACGGCGAGGGGTGGGTGGGGCACCGAAAGATGGCGAGCCGCTTCATGGCAACAATGATCTTTTTATCAATTCCCCGTCCTCACGCTCGCCTCTTCTTCCTCCTCCTCTTCCTCCTCCTCCTCCGCGCTGACCTACTTGCGCAATCTCTTCTCAGCATTTTCAGTTCAACACTTTTTCTTGTTTCCATCCCTTTTTCTCCCTTGATTCATTTACTCATTGTCTTTCAAAACACTCAAGGACATTTTCCAATCAGGAACAAGAACAATAAAAGCACAGATAAAATTACAGTTGATATATATATTTGGGGGGGGGCGGGGCTTAGCCAGCTGTTTGCCTTGGCTCCCAAAACCCCAAATTGTGGCCAATGTGAGATGGACCATTTGCTAAAACGCTTCCTCGAAAAACTTGAGATCTTGACAAAGCTCCCTTCAAGCCCCCCCCCCCCCCCACATGTTACCCATAGAGCGCATTTGACAATAAAGTTGGATTCGATTCAATTCAATATTCAGTTGTTGGGCATTGGGGTCAAGAGGTCACGGGTGGCGCAGACACAAGGGCGCAAGACCTTTTGCCGCCCACTTGTTGTGACGCCGGGCGGGGGAAGGAGCAAAATGAAGAGGACGCAGGGGGAGGTCGGGTGTGTTTTTTCAACGGATCCGCTTCCTCGCCGATGTCGGCTCTCGTTTGTCTTTTCTGTGAAGAGCCGCGACGGAATACTGATGATAGCACACACACACACACACAGAGACAGGCTTGTGTTGAGCGCCGCCATTTATCCTCTCAACACGTACTCTACATTGTGTCTGCTCAACTGATTTCCTGCCTGCCGTCTCAGCTCCCCGTGCAGCTGCACTTTGCCGACCCAGATTTCCATCCGTCCCTCCCTCCCTCCGTCCGTTCGCTCCCTCCCTGCCTGCGGGGCCTCGCGTCGCCCCGGGTGGGACGCACCTCGCCGACGTTTGTTCTCTCGACGTGACGATTCGGCGCAAAATGTTCTTTGCCAAAACATGTTGCGGCGGTTTGCTGCTGTGAAGGCTTTCAATAAAACCTCGGTTTTCGTCCGTTTGAAAACCGAAACCAGGTTTCCCATTGTAATCAATATAAAAAAAAAGAATCCGTTCCAAGTCCAGCAAACAACTTTTTCAAAAGCATTTTCGAAATGATTTTACACCATTAAGTGTATACGCATGTTATAAGAGAGCAGGTCAAATGTAAAATACTGTATCCGACAAACTACAAACATTTTGTATGTTTTCTTTTTAGCAATTTGGGGTGCCATTTGCGCGCCGGGTCTCAATCACGACCCGTTTTTGTGAAACCCGAATAATCATTTCCCCCGCGAGTTTTTTTGGTCGCCGACTTTGTCCTCCTTCATTCTCCACTGCCTTTCACACCAAGCGTTGGGTCAATAGGTCGCGACCTTTTGGATGAATGTGACCTGGGCATCTGACACGCGTTCAGTTTTTAAGCAGGTGCGAAAAAAAATCGGGATTGCTGGTCTTTGAGAATTCAAGCCAAATGTTGTGATTTTTTTTTTTCCCCAAAAGATGCCGCGACGGCTGACATATGCGGCGGCAAACGCTTTTGCGCTCCTGCCAGACAAAGACGTGGGCGTTGACCCGCTGACTTGAGCCCGTGAAGCGCAGCCCACTCAAATATGGGATGATAAATGGGCCGCATGCCGTTTTACCTCCGCCGTTTGTCTGGATGACTGGAGCGCCATGAAAGGAGCGTTTCGGGGCGCATTCCTTTCATCCGCGGCGTCGGCCGTTGCGTTGCCGATGGACGGGCAAGTGGCATACAAATTAAACGATAAAAATAACGAAAACGATAACGAAAAAAATATATACTGTACTATATAGCTAGCTAGCTAGCTAGCTTGGTGGACGTAACAAGCCAAGCTGTTCGCCAAGGTAACCCCCCCACACCCCCCAAACAAAAGCCTGTAGAGGACAAACAAAATGAATCACCAAGTTTCATATGCAGCGCAACTGCCAAGAAGCAAACAGCCTGGGCTCAACAGACGCAGCTCGTTGCCAGCGCGCGTTTGCTCTCCCGAGTCCTTCAAACAAATACAGCAAGCGAAGCTCACACCAATGCTTTCGTTTCACATTGAACGCGGACCGACGGCTTCGGGGGGGGGGGGGGGGGGGCGTCGCGGATTAGCCTTCCCCGAGCAGATCGGATCTCAACACGTTAGCATCGCGTGCTAACGTGTTGCGGCCGGGAAAGACTCGACGATGACTTGTCGGCACGTCGAAGGATGAGCGACGCGCGCGCTCGCGCGCAGATGGCGGACGCTAGCGTCTGGGGATGCGCTGCCGACCGCCACTTGGCAACAACGCATTGATGAGCAACAAATCCATCAGCTGCCACGAGCCAAAGTTCTCCCAGTCCGGCGCGTTGTGTGAGTGTGTGTGTCAGTTAATGTGTAATTGTGTGTAAGTGGATGTGTATCACGCTCTGAGATGGCGTGATGGATGGAAAGGTTCATCATTTCTGACAGATGCTACGTGCTACGCTAAATCACCGCTGAAGTGCCTGTGTGTGTGTGTGTGTGTGTGCACCATGATTGCATCGTTATGAGGAGACCAAGGCTAACTAGTCTTGCTAATATTGTCAACGTGACCAGACAGTGCGAGTGTCCAATCGATCTTGGATTCCAGCATTTGATGGTGAATTCCCGAAGGACCAGTCTTCTCACTCGCCGCGTTTCCGGCGAGTCGACGCCAACCGCCGCCGAGGCCCGTCAATCGGTTTTGTGGTTTTGTCTCGATTGGTCGGTCTCTTCTCAGAGTTTGTCACACATATCGGTTGGTAGCGACGTGCAAAGCATGTGTTTCCGTGTCGTCCTCTGCTCCAGGGGTCCGGTGGGCACCGCGATTTGGAGGATGAGGAAGCGCGGGAGGAAGTGCTCGTCCGGCTCGAGGGGCAGACGGCCGCTCAGGACGTGAGGGCCGAGCGAGCGATTCGGGCAGCGGAGCCTCCGCAGGTGTTCCTTCCCGTCGAGCCGATTGCCGCCGCGGCTCATTCTGCGATGGATCCGGCGACGGCGGCCCGTCGGCGGCGGCGGGCAGGACAAAGTGGCGCCGGCGGGGGGTCCTTGGTCTTGGCCTGGCTCGCCCTGCTCTCCGTCACGCGCTTGCCCGCGGCGGCCGGCGACTGCTGGCTGATCGAGGGCGAGAAGGGCTTCGTGTGGTTGGCCATCTGCAGCATGAACCAGCCGCCCTACGAGGCCATCCCGGCCCACATCAACAGGTAAGCGCGGGCGCGGCCGCTTCCGTCGGCGGGACCGAGACCGAGACCGAGAGCCTCGACGGAGCCTTTTGTCGTCTGCCCACCGCAGCACGGTGGTGGATCTGAGGCTGAACGAGAACAAGATCCGCTCGGTGCACTACTCTTCGCTCAGCCGCTTCGGCAACCTCACCTACCTCAACCTCACCAAGAACGACATCGCTTACGTGGAGGACGGAGCCTTCTCGGCGCAGTTCAACCTGCAGGTGAGCGCCGGCGGCGAGCGCAGCGAGGTGACAATATTGACACCTTATGGGATGACGTGAAAACCAGGCGCCGGTTTTTCACCTTGGCCTTGGGCCAGGTTCGCGTATTTTCCGCACTAAAAGGCGCGCTGGATTATGAGGCGCAATCTACAATGTATCCACTAGATGGCGCTACGCACGCCGAGATGACCGGTCGTCCCACTTGTCTTTGCCCCTCCCTCCCCAAGGTCCTCCAGATGGGCTTCAACAAACTTCGGAACCTGACGGAGGGAATGCTGCGAGGTCTGGGCAAGCTGCAGTACCTTTACCTGCAGGCCAACCTCATCGAGAGCGTGGCGCCCAACACCTTCTGGGAGTGCCCCGGCATCGAGAACGTGGACCTCTCCATGAACAGGTACCTCCGGAACGGGACAAAGCAAAGCCCACCCGCAAGCGTTTCTCGACTGGAGCGAACCGCATCGACCGTCCGTCCATGCGTGTGGATCTGTCTTGTCTCGGTCCTCAGGATCCAGGTGCTGGACGGGACCTTGTTCTCTGGCCTCTCCAAGCTGACCACCTGCGAGCTGTACGCCAACCCCTTCAACTGCTCCTGCGAGCTTCTGCCCTTCCTGCGCTGGTTCGCCGCCTTCCCCAACCGGACGGGCGATCGCATGGTGTGCGAGGCCCCTCGCGGCTTCTCCGGCTACAACCTGCTGACGGCGTCGGGCCGGCGCGACGCCTTGCACGTGCTCGGCCAGGTGTGCGGCGAGGACGGCGGCAACTCCACCGGCTTGTTGGCGGAGGGTCCGCCGGACGCCGCCAGCGCGCCGCCGCCGCCGCCGGACTTTTCCCCGTGCGGCCTGGACGACTGCGCCTCGGGAACGCCGCCGGACGAGGTCATCTACCGCACCGTCTTGGCCGACATCAATCCCGTCATGACGCTGAAGCGGGTGCTGCGCTCCAGCGCCGTGATCACGGTGGAGATCCCGCAGCCGTACCGCAAGATGTACATCCTGATGCTGTACAACAACAGCTTCTTCACCGACATCGGCACCCTGAAGTACCAGAGGCAGGACGTGGAGCTGAGCGACCTGAAAGCCGACACCGACTACACCTACTGCGTGGCCTCCGTCCGCAACTCGCTGCGTTTCAACCACACCTGCCTGACCATCTCCACGGGTCGCGGGGCCAGGCCGGAGCGGACGGCCGAGCGCCCCTCGGCCACCCGCTACATCGTGACCGTGCTGGGCGGCCTGTTGGGAATGCTGCTCTTCCTGGGCCTGGCCGTCCACTGCCTCCGGCGCAGGAGGACGGCCGGGGAGAAGGAACGCCAGCTGAGCCGCGTCCGGAGGACGCCGGCACAGCTGGAGTACGGCGACGGAGACGAGACGGAGAGCGCCGGCGGCCCCCCTTCTCCGCCCCGCGGGGTAGACCCTTACCGGCCGCGGGAGGCGGCGGAGACGCCGGCGCGCCAGCCCGCCGAGCTCAGCTACGTGGAGGTGCGAGGCTCCGGCGCCGACAGGCAGCGGGAGATCTCGCCCCGGGCCGAGATCTCCACCATCGCCAAGGAAGTGGACAAGGTGAACCAGATCATCAACAACTGCATCGACGCCCTCAAGTCCGAGTCCACGTCCTTCCAGCAGTCCGCCGCCGAGCCGCAGCCGCCGCTCCTCTCCCCGGTCTACCGCCATTCCTTGCGCCGGCACCATAGCACCGAGGCCCCCGCTGGCTCCAAAAGGCCCAGCGCCCCCTCGTCCCCGGGCTCCGCCAGGAGTCCCCGTTCTCTGCGCTCGGAGGGGGGCTGCCGCGCCTCGGAGAGCGGCTACATCGAGAGGGGCTCGCCCGGCGGCGACGAGGAAGTGGTCCGCGCGGTCAACCCGGCGGCGGCCATCCTGCGAGCCGAGGCCCGGAGGATCCGGCAGTACCGCGAGCACCGCCACTCCTACCCGGGCCCCCGAGAACTCCACCCGCGGGAGCTCCGCTACCACCCGGGCGGACGCCAACCCTCCGTCCCGGACCCGCTGGCCCTGGCCGAGCAGAGGGAGCTGGCGTACTCCCGGCTGGCCCCCCACTATCACAACCTCAGCTACTGCTCCAGCCCAGAAGACGACGACGACGACGAGGAGGAGGAAGAAGAAGGGCTCCTGTGCACCCCCACCCTGGGCCTGTGGGAGCGCTTCAAGCTGCACCGAAAGAGGCACCGGCAGGCCTCGACCGAGGACGAAGGCTACGTGGCGGCCGGCCACGCGCTGCGCCGCAAAGTCCAGTTCGCCAAGGATGAGGATCTACACGATATTTTGGATTACTGGAAGGGGGTCTCGGCCCAGCAGAAGGCCTGAGGGGGGGCACGGTGGAAAACCTGTAAATAGCAAAACACGCCACCCGCATCGCCGGGAACTGAAGAACTGAAGAAACAGAACTTCAAGATTCCCTTTTTGTTCAATATCTAACTCATAGCTATCTAATTATGTCCATGTTTCGAGAATTTGACAAAGAAAAAGTGACCTGGTAGCCCGTCCTGAACTTTTTTTTTAGGACGGGTTGTCAAGAAGAGACAAGAAGCGTCTCGGTTTCTTCAGAGACATTTTGTGGGATTGGACGCAATTGTCATTTGCTTCAGGGGCTGGCGGCCAGGCAACGTTAGCGCCCCCTTTGACCCTGTGACGCACTCGCAACTAGCTAGCTGTCCACCGTGTCCGTGGACCCGCAGCATTTGAGTGGCGCGGCGGCAAGTTTGTCGCCGATGCGCTTTCCTTTTCACGCTGGATCCAATTTGCCTCCATTTCTACGACCCCCCAAACGCGGCGGCGGGCCGAGGAGTCGCCTGCTGCCACGCCCACCGTACGAGACGTCTCCGGGTTCTCCTCTTGGACCGCCGACTCCTCTTTTCAGCGGAAACGCAAGCACCTGAAATGCGGGAATATGCGGCGAGAAGATGTGCGGCGTACAAGGTGCCAAATACTGCGTGTGACTCCTGGCCAAAACTCTTTTCTAGACGCAATTTCAAGATTTTCTAACAAGATGATCCTCCTTATTATTAAGTCAAACTCTGGACTCTTATTCTTATCTTCTTACGCTTCCTACGATGCTCCTCATTAACGGCCCGAGCACAAGAGCGCCCCCTTTTGACCCGGAGGACTTACAACCTTAGATGTTAGCTCAAATGAATGTTTTTAGTTCCCACCAGAATGTGGGGCAAATCGCACTGTTGAACTGTTGAAAAACTTCAAGGGTGGGGGAAAAAGAGCTTCGAACGCTTCGGGGGTGGGGGGGGATGCCGTAGCTCCACTGTGTCTCATTGCAACGTCTTTGTTTTTAATTATGTCTTTGCTTTGTATCTCTGATTCCACTGTGGTGCCGTTGTGCCAAACTTGACAATTGACAACAATTTGACAGCCACACACACACACGCACACACACACACACACACACACACACACGCTGCCGTTGACAACTTGCCAAATGAGAAGGTCGCACAAGAAGGCGCCAATCATCCTTCCGACCAACGTATTGTGCTCAAGGAAATGATGAACGCTCGCCAACGCGGGCGCGCGAACGCGGTCGCAAAACACAGGTGAATGTATTAACACATTTTGGGATCACAAAAGGGCCCCATGAGCATTTATGGTCATTGGCTGACACATTTTGAAGGAAAAAAAAGTGGGGGTGGTGGGTGGGTGGGAGTCTCCCTTTGATTTAGAACACTTGTGTTATAAGAATGTGAAGGTTGCGGTTGGAGCGATAAAATGTTCAGTCTGTGCTGCGTGTTCTCATGAGAATGTGCCGCTAGGTCCAAAAATGCCCCCCCCCCCACTCCCCCCCAAAAAAGCCGAAGTTGAAATGCCCAAATCATTAAAAACGGTCTGCTGCCGGAACTGATACCACGCAATCAATATTTTGTTTTTTTTCATTGGAGACGATGTCAACATTGGCGTTCATGAGCGGTTGAACCTCCAACAACCTCAACCGAGCGTTTCCTCTCCTCAGTATTTATTTATTTATTTTGTTGGTCCAATTCTGGCACAATTTCCTTTCGAATTTCCAAAAGTAGTCTTCAAAGATTGTTTTAGACCTTTTAATGGAAAGGCCCAAAGGTTTTCGGTCTACTGTTGCAGCCCGCTCAACGATTTGTACCATGCGTTCCAAAATTCTCGTGAGAACACGTTAGGGGGGAAAAAAATGAATGGCAAAAGGGAAGGCAAAGTGTATTTTCTTTTCTTTTCTTGTTTTTTTTTTGTTTGCATCCCAAAGCGCAGTCAAAGGCGGTGGCAGCCAGATTGTGTCTTCAACTCGACAGCAGCCTTACTTTTCTCATTTTTCCCTTTTCATCTTTTGCTTTCCAAATTGAACTTGCTTTCTTCTCCGTGTTGACCGTTTCCAAAGGGCGGCAACACCGTCGTCGTGGTAGCCATGTCGTATCAGCGCCGACTTTTTTTTTTTTTTTTGGAGGACTCTTATTTTCTTTCGCGGAACGCGGCGGATCCGTTCTTGACGGCGGACGCGCCGGGAAATCCTCATCAACGTGACGCAAGTGTGTCGGACGCTCTCTATTTTCTTTTTCTTGTCAAACGATTCAAAAGAGCACTATAAAAATCAACATTTCTGCCACTCCTCTGCAATCATTTGTACCTTCCGAGTTGTTTGCGCTTGTCTTCTTAATGTGAGAAGCTTCTGGAGAACCTGACATTATCTCAACTCCTCCCGATGATGATCTGATTGCAAGTGGGCATGGGTTCGAGCCCAGAGGTCCACCCGTTTTTGTTCAGAATTACGACCTGGTTTGAAAGGATACTTGTGGCAGTTCAGGTTCGGTCTCGAAAGAACGTGCCCTCATGTTTTGCCACTTTGGCTTCTTTAGGGGAAGCTGGTGCAAATGTTTTGAAAAAAAAAATCGACCATATAAATAGGAAGGCATTTTTGGCCGAAAAAAAACCCCGACCATGTATATAGTAAGGCGTTTTTCGCTCCAAAAAAATGACCATGTATAGTAAGTTTTTGACCGAAAAAACGACCATGCATAGTAAGGCGTTTTTGGCCGAAAAAAAATGACCAAGTATAGTAAGGCGTTTTCAGCCGGAAAAAAAGCGGCTTACTATGTGTTGTGTTGATCTTTTATTAAAAAGAAAAAGTTTGAGTTTGATGCTGGGCTGGCTCCTTGGCCTAATGGTTAGCGCGTTGGAGTGCGAACGCAGAGGTCCAGGGTTCAAAATCCTGCTCCGGCCTGTCGCTCTTGCGTGTTCTCTTCTTGCTGGCATGGGTGTTGTCCATCCACCCCCCCCCCAACCATTTTCTCATCCCTTTGTCCTCACGAAAGTCAGAGTGGGTTTTTTTTCGGCTAAAAATGGTCGTTTTTTTGACTAAAAACGCCTTACTATACATGGTCGGGGGTTTTTGGGGGCTAAAAACGCCTTACTATACATGGTCGTTTTTTTGGGCTAAAAATGCCTTACTATACGTAGTCGTTTTTTTGGGCTAGAAACGCCTTACTTTACATGGTCGGGGGGGGGGGGGGGGGGGTTGGGCTAAAAACGCCTTCCTATACATGGTCGTTTTTTTCCAATAAAAACGTCTTCCTGTAAATGGTTGTTTTTTTCGACTAAAAACGCCTTACTATTCATGTTTTTTTTTGGCTCATCACTTCAACGACACATCACTTGTGACAATGTAGTTGATTGAACAGTCAGAGGTTCTGCCAAAAAGAACCCTTTTTGCACTGAAATACAATGAAATTAATTTGGATTCCGTTTGCTGCAATACAAAGCGGATACTTTGGATAATTTGAAAGCGCAACCCTAGTTTGAAACCCTAACCTTTGTTCAAAACCCTTAGCCTCATTTTAAAACCTAATTAGAAATCCGAACCCTAGTTCCAAGCTTAATTTGAATCCCCAACTGTAGTTTGAATGAAAAAATTGAAACCCCAATCCTAGTTTGAACCCCTCACCCTCGTTTGACACATTAGCCCCAATTTGCAACCCTACTTCCGAGTACAGATTTGTTTCTTGCTGTTGCTTTCAAGCGAATTCTAAATCCAAAAGGCAAAAAGAAGAGAATGCGACTGGACCTTGGAACCGGATTCCTTTTATTGACCCCGTCCTTGCTCTAGCGCATCTCCCGCAAGACAAACAGAGGTTTCTTCAACTTCTCACCTCAGGGGGAGAAACATAGAAAAAGCAGTAATTGCAAAGCGTGGTGGGGCGGGAGGGGGGTCATACGCCGACGGTCTGCCGCCCGAACAGATCGATGGTCAGGGTGGCGGTGAAGACGGGGATGCTGTTCTGGTGGTGCAGGTGCAGCTCCACCAGATCGCCCAGCGTCCGCGAGAAGGCCGTCTCCATCAGCTCCATGCTTCCCGACGGACCCTGAACAAACACAAAAAGACGCACGTGAGGCCCGCGCTCATTTCCGTTCAGCTATCAGACACGGCTAAACTTTTTTAAAAAATTTTATCAAGCAGGCAGACACAAAGTAGAAGAATTCAAGCGGCAAGACTTTGTCAGGTTGCCGGCGTCTCCTGAGACCATCGGCAAGATGGCGCGCGTGCAAATCTGTGTGGATTAATTAGCCGCTGCAGCTCGAGGCGACGGCGTGGAGGAGAACGCCCCGAGGGCACTCAAGGATGGAGTCATTAAAACATGCTGTCAAGGAAGGAAGGAAATCAGGGAGGGGGGGGGGGGGGGTAGCGCTTGCCCGCTGGCACGACGACGGAGAAAGTCTTCGCTCTTTACGCGAGTGACTGCCGAAAGTCGACGTACGGGCAAACGCCGTGATTTTGAGGCGTGGCGGGGGTGCCGCTTCTTCGAGCGAGGAACTTAGCTTAGCTTGCGCCATTCATCCGCTCCTTTCATTTGTCTACCCGATTAAAGGAAATCAATAGTCCCTGGCTCGAGATGCAGGGCGGGGCTTATGAGTGGCCTCATCCAACAGCCCCCCCCCGCGCGCTTCCCGAAGGCTCTTTCGATACTCGTCATGTCTTGTTGCCAGTAGCGGCATCGCCGATACGAGCGGAGGACAAATTCCTCGCGTGTTGGACATACTCGGCCTCTCAAAGATGAGTCCGAAGACACAAGAGCCAAATAACGAGCTCGTTGGGAAGTAGCGGGTGGCTAACATTCCGCGGCCATCAGTCAACGTCAAGTGCATCAAACGGCACAGCTGTTGATTGGCGCCTTGATGCCAAGATGCTGTGGGGGGGTCATGGGGCTTTAATTGAATGCAAATGAGCGGCTTTCAATTTAAATGCAGATTTTGGCATTCAGGATGAGATCGGCGTCGCCTCGTCTTTCCATATTCATATTTCCAATCAGCGTCGCGTCCGCCGCCCGGGCACTAAATATGGAGCGACTCCGCACGGTGGGGAAGCAGTTGGGCCGAAGTGCCTGGCATAGGGGCATCATTTGTCCTCATTAAGAACATTTGGGAAGAGTCTTAGCGGAAACTCGCAGCGTGTCAATGAAGCCTTGAACCGCTTCACCGCACCCTGTCGCCGCTAATTGGTTCCATGGTTTATAAGTCCAATTACAAAGTCCAGGCCTCTCAATTGGTTGGTGTTGTGCGCCCGCACGAGGACGCCAGCGCGCCCGCATCAAATACCAAGATGAGGTCATCGGTCCGCTTCGTGAGAGGGACTTTTCGGGGCACCTTCTGCAACTTGGACAAATTCCGACTTGGTGCTTTGACAGATGGCGCGGCAAAGACTAATTAGCTGGCGCCGAAGAATGCTTTTCATGAGCGGGCCCGCTCCATGTTTACAGCTCGTTAAAGGGAAAATCGAGCGGAAGAAGGGGGCCGCGGGCAATGAAAACGTTGGCCCGCGACAGCCGCGCCGCCACGACTTCCCGGCGGACAGGTGCTTGGCTGACATTTTGCCGCACTTTGCTCATTGACTGCCTTCAACGTTTTTTGGGGGGGTCAACTGGAATCCAGCCCTTCACTGCCATTGACGCATATAGCCGTCAAGTGTGCGTCCGTCATCAGGTAGGCATGGAGGAGGTGGTTTGTGACATTCGGCTGCGTCAACCGCCGTCCCCGCACAATTTGCCGTTGCATCCTTCCGGATAGGACGTCAGCACAGCCGCCTTTGAATGAATAAAGAAATAAAACATGAGCACTGGCAGACGAGTTCAGGTACCCAACACTGGGATGGGGGGGGGCCTTGATTTGATATTGACATCCGACATTGGTTGAATATCAGCCATAAAAATGGTATGGGAAGATATGGGCCTCCAGGGACCATACTTGAGGCTGCAATTTTCAAATCTTATCAGAGGTGAAAGAGTGCAGCCAAAGATGGGGGACGGCTTTGAAAACGGCAGGCAAAAACCGATCCTTGCTGGGCAACTTTGAAAATTCAACAGACCAACTAAAGGGGAAAAAAGAAAGAACAGAAAAAGCACATGGGCGTGCACTTGTAAGTGTCATAATTACAAAGAAGATTGTTGCTCCCAGCAGTCCTTCGTGATAATAAGCGGCACCGTGCTCGCAAAATGGAAATCGGGAGAACCAGCTCCAACCCGGAACCCGCTTCGTGGGTTTTTTCTCCATCTTAACTCAGTCATAGGCAGGAAAAACAAGTTGAAAAGAAAAAAAGAGCTATCAAACATCTCAACAGTCACCACTGCGATCTTGCGAAATCTTGAGAGAAGGAAATCAGGAGGCGTTTGTCGCTCTGATGAGCAGAAGCCCCCCAAATAGCTCATCAGGGATGCTAATCAGATGTCTCACCCTGGGGGGGGGACGAGGGGAGGAATATGAAATTGACACCCAGCCAGCTCCTCTTATTACCTCCGCAAATGAAGACTCACTGGAGCACTGAGTCGACACGTTGATTCGCCGACACGCCGCGCTCGCTTTGCCGAGCGCTCGCTCTCGGCTCGACAACTTTGACACAAGTAGTTGAAACCTGGAAATTTGGATCAACCTTGCTTTTGCTGAGCCCAAACCGGGGGCTGTGAAAAATAGGAGTCTCCCAAAAACCTCAATTTTGACACCAAACTTCAAAAAATGGCCAAGGAAAATGGCATCCAAAACCCAGTCGCTTGTGCAGCTAGCCGCGTAGCGCGACAACAAACGGCGGCACGGTGGATCTTTTTTTGAACAACTTGAGACGTGAACTCAACTCGGCTCACTTCACAACAAGCTCGATGATTCTTAAAAAGAGGCTCCGGGGGGGGATGAATGACATTTCGTTCCTTGGCAAAGGGGAAAAAAGCGGATTTGAGATGAGTGTTGCGCATTCGTCGAAGGCGCCCGGCCACAGCCGAGGGCCGCCGAGACTGCGTGTGTCGTTCTCACACGGATGGCAGCCTGAACGCTAAAAGCGTCAGCGGCGCGAGTGACTACGTGGTGGTCGGATGGAGGCGGCTACGCTGCGCCAGGGGGGGTGCGGGCGTGCCACTGTGAGACCGCACACTCGTGTGGGCTTTTCCATTCTGTGTGCGCACACTCTGAGGTGAATACAATTTGGGGTCGCAGGTTTGATTTCAGGATTTGAAGTAGCTGATTTGTAGTTGGTGTCATTTTGGGGGGAAAACATGACCGGGGTCGTGCCGACTTCATAGATTAATCGTGCTTAAGATAGCACTTGCTCAAAGGCAAAAGGACTCCGTGCACACGCGTGTGTGTGTGTTTGCAGCTGGTATGGATTTACGCAGGCCGGAGTGGTGACCCCGCCCCTGTCATCGGTCTCTGCCCAGCAATGCGCACACACAGGAACAACTAAAAGAGTCTTGCCGTCGTGTCCTTGTCGCTGCGCAAAGCAAGAAGGTCGCCTGACGGTTCATAAATGCGCTGGCAGCCCGCAAGCTCAGGCGGTGCGAAAGGCAAACCTTTTTGAAGACCAAGCAGTCCTCCACGTGCTCGGCGTAGACGGAGGTGAGCCGGTACTGGTTCTCCACGGGCATGTCCAGCTGGTAGCCGGTCAGGATGTAGCAGACGGTGCGGAACTCCTGAATCTTCTGCTTGAACACCTCCTTGAGACGCTGGTTCTTCAGCTCCGACAGCTCGATCTGCTTCAACAAATCTGTGCGGGGGTGCAGATGATGTATTGTTTTTTCCACTCCTCTTTAGGAATAGCACCATGCTTCTGCTTGGGGCTTGACTTTGGCACATGGGCCGGTAGGAGTTTGTGAGAGGACGGCTCCAAAATGGCGGCTCCAAAACAAAATGGACGACTTCATATTTTGAGAGTCTTTCCTGTCCACTCAATTCAGTCAAATTCTGGGAATGGGTCTTCTCATTTTGACATGAAACCAAAACAAACGGCCACGGGAACACCACCAATGAGCAAAAAAGCGGCGGGCTTCTCACCGAGGACCTCCTTGGGCGGCGGCAGGCTCAGGTCGGCGTCGGCCCCGTGGCCCCCCTCCTGCACTTTGCGCACCACGTGGCGGAGGCGCTCCACTTCCTGCCGCAGGGCCTCGCTCTCCTGCTGCCACTGCCGCTTGGCCACCGCCGTGGGGTTCATCTTCAAGTGGAGCACGCGGGTCTGGAGGGGGTCGTAGTCGCCCTGAGGGATGGCAATCCATGAAGCCAGATACGGTGGATACGGTGGATACGGTGGGACCATTGCAAAGCGCTGAGCGCTAACAACTTCAAGGTCACCTTTTTTTTTTTTTTTTTATACTTTTTTGGGGAAAGTGAAAGTGAGCGGATGCTTTGGCTACAAAGTGCACTAAAACAAAAATATGATATGAATAACACACACGCAGACACCTCACGACCGATTTGGGACCGGTCGGCGGGCTACCAAGCGATCGCGATCGACATATTGGACACCCCTGATGTAGAAAATACTTGTCTCTGAAAGAGGGGTCCACGGATTGAGCAGCCCCCACAAAATAACAAGGCCAACCCAACTCACAGAGTAATACGGAAAATGGCCGCCGCCCCCACCCCTAAAACAACAGAAACACAACTCTAATTCAATCATCAAAGAGAAGCAGAAAGCGAGCGATCCCTCCCTTTCCTCAAGCCAAAACAACAAACCAGCAAATGAATCTTAACCACGGCCGAGTCGCGCAGAGGCGGCGGCGGCGCCCGGCACGCGAGAGAGGAATCAAATTAGCATTCGTTGCGCACGGCCGCCGGCACTCGCGAGCGACGTCAACGACCGTTTAGTTGCCAACGACAACATTTCAAAGAGAATCGCCGCAGCAAACGACTCAGAATCGCAGAATTTGGTGGCGCCGCTCGACATTCTTTCAACAACAATAATGATGAGGTGGGGTGAAAAGGGCCACAAAATGGGGGGAGCGGATCTCCAGAGCACAGGTGTCAAACTCAAGGCCCGGGTCCCAGATCTGGCCCGCCACATCATTTTATGTGGCCCGCGAAAGCAAATCAAACATGTCAACCTTCGAGGTGCCTGCTAAAAATTCTACCGATGTCTAAAATTCTCATGTGTAATAAATAAGAGAGCTATTGTAAGCATTGCATTTGGTCGTTACCAAACCACTCGAGACAGCTTCTTAAACAATAGTTGAATAAACCGTCATTCTTGACTTTTTTATATGGTTTCAGTCATAACGGCCCTCCAAGGGAAAGGGTACGTAACTAAAATGTGCCCCGTGACAAAAATGAATTTGACCCCCCCTGCTCCAGAGGATAGCGATGTTTTGCATCATCAAGGGGCAGGAATTTTGCCTTTGTAATTATAAAAAATCAGATGACGGTGAAATATATTTACGAAAATGCTTTTTTGGTTCACTGAAGACAAAAGGCTATTTTGAAGTCTACAAAATATATTTTATACATATATAGTATAGATTTTTTTTCTCTCATTTATTTACACTACAGCATCTTTCACAAAACAAAAAATGTCAGCCAAAGTCGAACGCGTTTTTAGGACGTACAAAACGCATTCACTGGGCTCATTGACGAAGAAAGAGTCATCTTAGTTTCATTGATTTGGTCTTGGATATTTACTCAAAGGCGTATCTGGCTCACCCAAAATGTTACTTTTGTGGACAATTCCAAAACACAAGTAAGATGAACGTGACTTTGATGTTTCACAAAATCATACATGGGCTCCACTGATTTAGTCTTGCATATTGACACCAAAATGCGTACGTTTGTTTCACTGTGGACTAAGTGGCCTTTGATTTTGACGGTGGCGCCACAAACGTCTTTGCGATGGCAAGCAAATCTTTCCATCTCTTGCCCAAAGCCAAACTTTTGTTTTTGCTCATTTATTAAGACGGCACAAGCAAAGTGGATCTTTTCTCATCTCACAAAAAAACAAACCAAAAAAAAAAAAAAAACACTAATCTTCCGCAGCGGCTCGCTTGATGCAATCGCTTGCAAGGGCAACAATTTTCTCCCGTCTTGGGCCCTTCACAGCAACAACACATGGGGGGGGGGGGGAAGGCGGCGAAATATTCCGCCGGCTTCACTTTGGTAGGAAGTGAGCATCAAAAAACAGGAAGCGAAATTGAACAGGAAGAATGTTGACGCTTTAGCGCGCCGTGGAGCCCGATCGCTACACGCTTGGATATTTGCCGGCCTGCTACATGGGGACCCCGGCCGCCATCAATATTGCGTCTTGTGGAGGGCGGAAGGAGCCGAGGAAGTGTGGAAAAAAAGAAAAGAATCAAAAAGTTGTTTTCTTTCTGCAAGACCTTGTCAAGGATGCGGCAGGAAGGACCAAAGGCCTTAACATGTGTTTTGGAAGGCATCACACGCCACGAGAGTCTTCAATAAGTCTGACGGAAAAAGAAAACCACAACAACAACAACAAAATCAGAGACGGTTGTCTTCAGTGAAAGGAACGCAAATGTTTTGGGGGAGAAAAAAAAAATGGAAGGAGACTTTGGACTTCAGTGAACAGAGCGGCTATGGATGTTTTCGGCCAAATCAAAGACAACGACGATTCAATGTCTTTCTTTGTTGTTGATCAGACATCCAAGTCTGCCAAAGCACTTTCTAATTCAGCAAAAACATCCTCGACTTCATATTTTAGTCTTGGGGGGATTTCAATTATGTGCGCCAGTAAAAATCAAAGACGCCTTCGTCCGCACGAGACTCCATCTTTGCCATTCGTTGATTGTTTCTTTGAACGGCTTACGCTTGCTCCGTGTCGACGCTTGTCGACGGCGCTTTGGAAAGATAACCCGGGAGTTGAAAAAATATCCGAGCAATAATTTAGTCCTCGGTGAACATAACGTGCAGTTTTGTAAAGATTGCCGACAATTTAGTCTTTCAATGAGGCCACGGCGACGCCCGCTCAAATCTCGACATCATCCAACATCATCCGTCAGGCCTTTTCACGCGCTAACTTGCAGTTATTTCGGCAGCGAGGCCCCGAGCCCCCCCGATGAGCGCGGCAAAGTCGAAGCAGGGAGAAAGGCGCTCCGTGGAGCCCAGCCATCGGCCACGCCGGCGCCTTCACGCTAATTGCCTTCAATGAAACCATGGCCAGCCCTTATTTATTGACGCGGTTCAAATCTTTAAAATTCAATCAATTGGTGGAAAATGATGACTTTTTTTTTTCAAGCCGCACTGAACAATATTTAACCTTGTGGGCAAGAGCGTGCGAGTGAGTTCAGTGAGCGGGCCCTTACACGCAGACTAGCTAGCTTATATTTTGCCATCGATGAGAATCGCAATTGTCGACCACAACAAGATCAAAACAACAATGGCGGCCGTTGTTAAACCGCGATCGTTGCTGGAAAAAAAGCTTTACCGCCATTTTTTTTTTTCAACCAAGAAATTTCCTTGCGTCCCGAAAGCGCACATCATTTGGAACTTTGCGTCTGGCGGGAAAATTCTGCGTGTAGGACGCAGAGGGAAGGAGATGGCTGCAGTCACGGCCTGGCCCGCGACAGGCGGGAAGAAGAAGGCGGCGCTTACCTGTAGGTTGACTTTCTCCAGCCGCATCTCCAGCATTTCGTTGTGCTCCTGCAAACGCTGCCGCTCCGCCTCCAGATCTTCAATTTTCTGCCTGGAAAATATCAAGAGTTTGGACCCGATGATAGACGGTGGATGACCGCTCGTTGCGCAAAAAGCCGAGCGCCCGACGCCGCCCACCTGAGCATGGTGACCTCCTCTTTGCTCGCCGGGGGAAGGACATCATCTGCGGAGGTCTGCGGCTTCTTCAGCGTTTCCATCTCAAAACGCATCTGGAACGGAGGCGTGTGTACATATTTACACACATACGCACGGACAAGGACGTGTATCGCTCGCTGGTATCATCAGCCGTCCCCAATACCCGAGGCCCTGAAAGAGGGGCGGTATCGGTCCGACGCGATACCCGATATCGGGACTCGCGTTTGCCACGAAACCAGATCCACAAAGTTCCTTGGACGGCGGTGGAAAAGAAGCGAATGAATGTCCATCTGAGGCGTGCGCCTTTTGGTTCTATTTTGTGGGACGGTTGCCTCTTTTTCCATTTGCACATCAATTTGCCTCCTTTCGCCGACAGCATCTGCCGCTAATCCTGGCCGCCGCCTCGCGCAGACAGATACAGTCATTAGCGCTCCGGCAGACAGGTGGATTTCACGCGTCGATGGCTCCCAGCCGCCCGCGTGGACGTCTCCCCGGCAACCAAGGCCCATTAAAATGGAGGACGCAGCGCGCGCGGACGTGGCGACTGTCAAAGTTGAAGAAGGCAAGCGCAGGGCCGCGCGTCTGTCTACTCCGACGAGAGAAGACGTACGGTAAAAGATTCGGATATGAATTCATATCATGCTAGCCATTTTTTTTCTCAAATTGGGAGAGGCGGCGCCAGCCACTTTGGCCCATTTTACGCATTTTTAAGGGCTAACCGAATACGGAGGTCTCGAGTAAACATGGAGCCAAAAGAAAGCTTTCGCCATCTTCTTTCATCAAGTAAAAAAAAAAAGTCAACCTTTTAGCACTCTGGAGTAAACAGCAAGTTGAACACTGGCAGGTTTCTTGGAAATGCTCGCTTCCGAGAAATACTCAAGAGAAAAAGAGATTTTTGTTTCAAGCAGAACGTTCACTTTGATCCTTTTTTTTTTTTTGGAGGGGGGTGGAGGGGGGGTTGCATTTGTGATACCGCAAAAATCAAAACAATGCTTTCCTCCTATATAACAACATAACCAACACCCAAAATGGACGGGCTGACGGTTACAGTGAATCTGAAGGGAACCGTTTTATACAAACGCATTTTCATTTAATTTTGTTCCCAAGCCCCCCCGCCCCCATCGATTTTTGTTATTGCATCAGTTTTCATTACTTATAATAACCTCAGACAGACATGAAAGTATCTTGAGATTGTTTGTATGTGTGGAAGGACTTGCAAAGAAATGTTGATGCAAGAAAAAAACTGTCGTTTTTCAGCGCGGGAACCGAAATCCAAACTGTACCGCGACTACAATGGCGCGGCATTAAAAAAAATTGAGCTTTTTTTTTGGCCGTGCCGTCGATATTTTTAGCCGGCGCTTGAAGACAGGAGAGGTTTTTTACAGCTCGTGAGGTCAAAGAAAGCGAGGCGTCTGACGGCACCGCTCGACTAATTTGCGGTCGATGCTGGTTTTGCAAACGCACGGGCTTGAAATGGGGGTGTTTGAACGCAAAATTGCGCGGGGGAGGGTGTGCGTGAATATATTCGGACTTACGGTCTGAAGCTGTAGTTTAAGTGCGCCGGTCTCGTCCTGTGCTTTGGTGAGCTGGTCCTGAGATCATCAACACAACACAATCAAAAGAATGGGGACATTTTGGAGCCATTTTAGGGCGAGACAAAAAAAAAAAAAATGGATGTATGTGTGGACGGCGAGTGGGCCATGGAAACGGCGAGCGCCACACACCTGCATCTCGGCGTTGAAGCTCTGCGTCTTGTGGAGCACTTCCTCCGCCTCCTTCAGACGCTTGCTAAGCTGCGGCGAGTGCTCGGCCGGCCCCAGCTCGCCATCGTACGAATCCAGGATGGAGCGCATGCCGTCGCGTTCCTGCCACACATCAACCCAGTGGAAAATCTCCTCATGACTTGAGGGTTTTTTTTTCTGACACCTAACATTTGTGAATGTGAATCAATCGCGGGCAATGAAAGAGGCTCCTCTCATTCCCTTTTGTTTGACAGGCGGAAGCACAAACGCGGGCAGAGAAAGATCACGCCTAAAGCCAGCAGGGGGTGATTTGAACAATGATGATTGCGAGGCGTCGATACTCGCCGTTTACATAAGCGTGAACGAAATCTGCGGTGTTAAGTGGCGCTCCGACCCGCTGTACGGTGGCTTCGATGGGTTTTCCGCTAGCAAACGATCACTGTCGGCCGCATCTCCGAGGCAATCCTCCTCGAGTCGCCGTCTTCACGAGGGTCACTCAGTGTGACGGTCGCGCCTCCAAATGATGATCCACGGACATCAAATGAACAGACCGGAGGCGCGACTGACGTATTTGGCAGTTTGAGGGATAATGCGACGGGATATTGGGGGGCGGGGAGGGATTAAATTTGACCTCGTGAAAAGTTGGAGGCTAAGTAGAATTTATTTACTTGCACTAAAGTAAAGAATTAAAGCCGAGCGGGCAGTCTGCACTGGCTGGAAAAAAGTCAAAGCTAAAAGGTCATCGCGACGGCATTCATTGGCGTCGGATCCGGGAGCGAGCGCAGTTGAGCTTCGGATAAGCGGCGCAAACTGCACTCGACCGCTCGGAGAAGGCGTCGATCCGTCGTTCTCACATTTTTGGAACTCCACAATTACAAAACTACAATTATTAGGCGTCCCTTGTCCATTTTGGAGAAAATCAAAGACTTTTAATGATGAAAATACTGTCTCTTATTTTGAAAGGCTGCCCTTACGTCATTTAAGAAATGTGAGAACTTTGATTGAGCGTTGAGCGAGTCAAGTCAATTCTGTTTAGTACCGAGCGCCGTGTGACCGCCAAGTGCTCAATGGGGCTGAAATTGCTTGAGAGGGAGAAGCCGGCGGCCTCGTCATGTCAACCCCCCCCCCAATACCGCCCCCGAAAAATGATCACTGTAATCAAGTGCCAGCAGCGAAATAGGGCGTGGCTGATTTGAAGGTGTTACGGTAGCGTAACAAACCGCAGAGAGAAAAAAGAGAGTGGGGGTGGGGGGGGGGCGAGACGACGATGAGGCACAAAAGGGACGTTTGGAGGTCGGCTTCAACAGCCGAGCCCCGTTGGCGATTTTCCGTCTATTCGCACGCGTTTCATCTAAATCAAAAATCTGTCAGATAAAGACTAAAAGGCTTTTAATTTGAAAAATAAACAAAAGGGAATGGGGGGGGGACGAGCTGATAAAGAAAAAAAAACGGCATTAGCATTTTTATGGCCTTTTTAAAACGGTGCCTGCAGCTCAAACGGCTGCCACAAGGGCGGCGAGGCGAAGGCTTACTTTGCATCAAAAAGTCCGCTTTGCGATGATCGTTTCGTTTGCAACGGGTCTTGTGAAATCAAGTGTGTAGCCGAACAACCGATAAAAAAATGATGAGATACTCTTCCATGAACTTGTTAAAAAAGCAAGTTGAATTTACTTAAACCATTAAATGTTTGTGGGATGTTTTCAGCAACAAGTACCTCCATTGCTTGACAGATCATGACATTGTTTAAGTCCTTGAAGCAGGAGTGCCCAACCAGTCGATAGTCAGCGGATTGGCCGCACAAACGTGCTTCTAACTGGTATTGGGGGGTTTTTGGGGGGGGGGGGGGGTCTGATCACAGGTCAAATATGCTGCATTTTTAAGTTGGTCTTGATCACTCGCGGAGCTACATTTTAGGGGGAAGTGTAAAAAGTTGGGTTTGGTACAATCATGTAGGCCCTTACATTCGAGTACATCAGCCAATTTCGGGGCAAAGAAACGATTCCCCGCGCATGCGCTTATATGTGTCTCGGAGTTTGTGTGCGTGCGCGTGTCACACCTTGGTGAGTAGCAAAAGCCTCTTCTGCAGCCGGCTCAGGAGCAGCGATTGCGTCTCCCGCTTGTTCTGCTCCTCCAGCGTTTTGCTGCGCTGCTGCAGCAGCTCCGTCTCCAGCTCGGAAAGCGAGCGCTCCACGCTCCGGATGCTGTTCGGCGGGGGAGAGAGCAGGGATGTTCTTTATACGGTGCCGTGAAAAAGTCGTTGCCTCCGTGTTCTTTGTAAAATTGTCACACACAAAAGATGTCGCTTCATCAAACCGTTTTCTGTTTTGATGCATTACAGCTGTTGTGAAAGTGCGATATAAATCAGCATGTATTGTGTTGTGTATTCCATTTTCAGAGTTTCAATGAAGGAATCGTTAATTTAGGTTTTTCCGAGGCGGTCATGAACGCCTCTTGAGTCGAACGCAGGAAGAGAAGCCACTTTGGGGGTCGACATTTTATTGTAATGACCATACACTAGGCGCGCCGTGAGCTTTTAAGAAAATGAAGACTTAGATTGCGGAAAATACGGTCGTTTTGGGGAGGGGGGTGGGGGGGGGGGGCAAAAGAATGCTGCTCCTCGAATCCTCTCAGAGATGATATGCTGCGCTCCCGTCAGGGCTGATCAATAGGACGGTAATTATACAGGGTTGCGGGGAATGGGGGGGGGGGGGGGGGAGCGGAATAATTACATGGCGTCGCGTCCCTCCCCTCCCCTCCCCTCTCTGCCGTCACCCATTTTTCTGTTTCTTATATTCTGTAATGAGGCCCATACGCCGGGGCAGCGGAGACGCTTGTTAGCTAATGAAAGCTTTGGGAGGAAGCGAGCCCCACGCGGCCCTCCCCGCAGACGTTCACCTCGACCTAAAGAGGACGCCGTTAATTAGGCCCACTTCTTCATCTCTCTTCCCCGCGCACGTGCGCTGCCGTGAGCTGTGCAATCAGAACGGGGGAGCAGTTTAATTAACTTGGTGACAATTAGGGAGTTGTCCGAGATACGCTCTAACGGATGCGAGGGGTGTTCTGGGGGAGGGGGGATTTTGAGAGGAATTGCGGTGCTTACCGGCTGTTGAGTGCGTAGTTCTGTTCTTTCAGGACAATTTCCCTCTGATGGATCTGATTCACCTCTCTGGACAGATCCTCGGGTTTCCTGCAACAAACAGCGGCCGGCAAGATCAACGGCACAGTGAGCCAAAGCGTTTTGCAGGGTGGTATACTCTGCGCCGCTAACACACATCAGAACGATGCAGAAGGTCGCGTTGGTAAAACGAGGCTGAGCGCACCACGAGCGAGCCGTCGTTAGCGTTAAATGGGTCACTTAAGACAGCGCTTAACTCCTGAAATGTGGCACGGCGTCGTGCCGCAAGCGGAACCTTGAACAAGGCTAAAAGATGGAGTGTGTGATAAATTGTGGAGTGCTACAGGGTGATGCTACGGCGGAGGCTTTTGTTTGGGTTTTTTTTTTCATGGCTTGATTGTTAGTCCGCGCCTTAGGGAAACAACGTGTGCGCATTCACAAAGCCGATGCGGCTTGGCGCATTCAGATGATTAGAAATGTCGACGACAGTGCCAGGCTGTGACGCCGCTTATACCGCGGTCAAGCATTTCCTGAGCCTAATCAGTGTCGCGGGCCAGCAAATTATTTGTAATCTTCTCATTTACTTTAAAAAGTGGGCGCAGGTATGAACAGTGTGGCAAATGGCCGCTATTTTACGGGAATTTTCAAAAACAACAGAAAATAAAATAAAAAATGGGGAGACGTGGAATGAGCGCTTCAAACATCTAAAACAATCTCACAGAACGAATCAATTAGGGCCACGATCGGCCCGGCGTGAAATTCTTGCTACCTTGGCCTTGGATCATAATCGGTAGGGTGACACGGAGCAATAATCCCCGGAGGGATGATGGAAAATCAAGCAAAAATGGCATCGGGGCCATTTGGAGTTGATAAAAAAAAAAAAACCCGAGCATTGGTTGACTTGTGACTTTTACTGGAGTATCAGATCGCGTCAATTCCGCCTGGGTTGATGAAAAACGATAAAGCCGCCGATTCGGAAGTCTCTGTATTTATGCCGCTTGGCTGTGGAGGGGGAAGGGCAATCGGGGACCAAAGTCATCTCATGACTAAAATATGAGGCGCCGTGAATCATTCGATGGAATAACTACAGTGATTCCGTGCGGGCCCCGGCGCCAGCAATCGGCCTCAAAACAACCATGGCGCTCTCAAAAGAATGGGAGGATGGCAAATAATGCACCATTTATGACTTTCTTCGGTGCGGCGGCATGCAAAAGCGACTTGGAACAAAAGGTGCAAACAAAAACAAAAACAAAAAACAACACCACTTGTGGTGCAGAAATGCATTTCAGGCTTTCGTTTGGACACCACGCTCCTAGACTGGCGGTGTCAAACATACGGCCCGCGGGCCGGAACCGGCCCAGAGGAAGATTGATCAGGCCCATCGGATAATTTAAATGTGGGGGGGGGGGAGCATAAAAGACACAGTATGAGTATTTTGAATAAGAGGAAATTTGTGGATTATCCGCTAAGCGGCACAGTTTTCTCCTTCGTTTGGAAAGTGAAGGCAGGGATTCAATTTAGATTTTACATACACGTGTAAATGGTTGAAAAATGCCTTTCTTTATAAATCTCGTTTCATCTCAAAATGCATGACTATATTTTTCAAAACCAATTACTTGTTAAAGGTTTTGTGCCTTTGTGCAATCAGTTGCAATGCACATTGCACATTTATCTCAGGAAATCTAAGGTGCTTCATGAAACGCCTTGTAAAAGATATGTTCATTAAATGTCGACATTTTCCTACTGTTCTTGTGCTTGACTATCCCCAAAACAAAGAGATTGGCAGAGCATGGCATTAACTTGAATGGTGCGGCCCACTTGACATCTAGCGAGGCCGTATGCGACCCACAATGTCAAATGAATTTGACGCCCCTGTCCTCGACAACGCACGGACGATCCTGACTTGAGAAAAATTAAAATCATTCAAATCAATGATCCTTTTGTGGATTAACCGACCCCCCGAAAAAAATCAGGCGCAGGGGGCCATTGGCGCAGTTTCCCTGACACCGTTTTCAGCACAACTGGCGGTGGGACAAAACGCCGGCTGTCAGCACGTCTTCCCTTGACATATTTGTGCTTCCGATGCGTGATAGCGCGAGGACGAAGTGCCGCTGAACCTTCGTGAATCGATCCCTCCTAACAGGAGGGCTAATTAGATGCGACTCGTTTGCAAACATCCACGGCCCCGCTGGGATAAGTCAAAGCGAAGAGGAGGCCTAATCCAGCACGCTGCGATGGGAGGGAAGGCGGCCCGGGGGGGGGGTTTCTCAATATTTATTTGCTGCATTAACCTTTCGTGTTGAGCCTCAGTCATGCGGCTGCCCTTTGCCGGCGGATTGGGCCGTGCGCGCGTTTATTTTTGGTTTAGTCCACAGCGCGGAGGCGCAGCCAGCCGCCGACACTCGGAGAGATCCGCGGGGCGGGGGGACAGGCGGCTCAAGCTGACGGCGTTCTCACCAAGGCAAAGGCTCTGCCCCGTCAATTTCCAAAGGTGACTGATGAGAGTCCAGATGCGCCGCCCTGATATCTACTCGGCGTAATGACATCGGTTGAGATAAAGCTCATCAAAGTGTCATTATGGCGCCTCACGGGGGTGGGGGGAGGGTGGTCACACACCTCGCCCCGCCAGTGTGGCGCCACTTCTCCAGCGGGTCAGCGCGACAGAGGAGTGTGCGGAATGTTGATTCGCTTCGGGCACGGAGGGTGAGACGCAGAGATCAAAATTCACGGATTGATTTTTGATGGGATGCTCAGTTTTGCGCATGCGTTTGCTTTCACGTTTAGCGCAAAAGCGTAAACCCCTTTGCAATTGCAGTTTGTCTAATAGTCTCCAAAATGGCCGTCTCAAAGCAAAACGAACAGCCCTTGTGGGCTGGTCATGGCTTCTTGAGACTTCATTTGCGAGAGATGAAAAATTCCATCAGGCCAACATGGAAAGTAACCAAACCCCCCGCCCAAAAAAAAAAACATGATAGTGTGGTGTCGTTCTCGTGCGACATGAGAAGTAAGTGACGAAATGCATCCACAAGGTGCAAGTCAAAAGTTAATACGGTGTCTCTTCTTTTTTGGCCTGCTCACCACGAGCGCGAGTGGAGCTCAACACCTGGAGGCGATGTTCCATTTAGCATTCTGTTTGCATCGCTGTCACACTTAATCACAGCGGCGCGCCGACTGTGCCTGCGCTCGCGCGCGCGTCAAGGGCAACTCGCAGTGTTTTATCATCTGTCAGATCTGCACGGCTGCTCAAGAGAAAACATGCAATCATTCTCTCATTACCCGTTTGGACTGGGAGAGCATTAAGGCAAACGCCACGCAGCTATTTCTCTCACACGCACACACACACTATTGGAAAAAAGTCGTCCTTGAAAGAGTTGTTTTGGAGAATGACCACAGCTCCATCTACAGGTCTCTTGTTGCATGACAACGGTAAGGGAAAAAAAAGAGCACTCACGCTGTTACGTAGACGCGCTGGCGAGCACACACACTGACCTGATGTTGAGTCCGGTTGATTGGCCGAGGTTCTCCCAAGCTCTGACCTTCTCCGTCAACTTCTGCATGGTGAAGAATCACGTCAAGACAACCAAGTGCCGAATAAACAACGTAGCCACTCATGCCTCTTAAAATTAACCTAACGCCCGCCCGGGTTGAACTTTTTGGGGGCGTCCTGTACCTCCTTCTCCAGTTCCACATTGATCAAATCTTCTTTGGTCTGAGTCATGCGCTCCAGCTTCCTTTTCAGGCCCTCTGCCTCTTCTTTCAGCAGGCCGCAGTTCTCCCTGCTCTCCCTGTATTGACAAGGTCATCGACACCGCCACATCACACGATAGGTCGCATCCGGCGTGTGTTCACGGTTCCATTTAGGAAGCACAATATGTGCCTATGAAGTCCGGGTATTATTTGTGCCGCCTTCTCCGACCCTCCTGTAGTATCTGTGACTTGACAGGTGTCTGCATAACTTTACAAGACGGGACCTGGTGAGTGATGTGGGCGTCGCCGAGTGGGAGTGTAGAGTTGGCTGGCTGCTAACCCATTAGCCTTTTGGAGTGTTACGGGAGTCAGCGCGAGTTGTGGCCAACGGCATCTTGGGTCTGAAGGTGCTTATTAACTCTGTAATTCCACAAGACGTACTTGTACGTCGGTTTAAAATTAGGCCCCGCCTACCTATGACGTACTTGTACGTCCAAGTCTTTTTTTTTTTTGCCTCGTAGAGAGGAGGAGGGTCTGATGCAATCTGTAAATGAGAATAAGCCGTTTGTATGCATTCTAAATCATGTTTAAAAAATAAGCGACCAGTAGGTGGCAGTGATGCCTTACGTGCTTGAAATGCATGCTTTTTCTACGTTTTTGTCAATGATTCAAAACTTTCTCCTCAGTGTTGCGCGGACTCTTTCTTGCCGGCTCGTTGCCATCATGCCGACTTGTGACGACGACACGACTTGAATTTTCCACTGTGTGTTGAGCAAATCTGGCAGCAATCCCGTTTGATCCAATAAATGGGCAGACTCTGAAAACATATGCCTGACCTGAGGAAAACGTTCTCCTCTCGAAGGCGCTTGAGCTCCTTCTTCAGGTCAGGCACCCTGCTGGCCTCGTACTTGACGTTCTTGACAATGGCAAAGTCTTGCTCCTGAAGGGACAGGCGCCTTTCCAATTCCTTGCGGCGGGAGGGAGGAGAGACGCACAAAATGGCAGCCGTTTGCAAAAGCTGGCTCGTGTGCGCGCGCGTGCGTACCTTGATCTTGATGACGTGATCCGAGCAGGACGACTGCGCCGCTTGCAGACTCTGGCACAGCTCGGACACTTCCTGGTGCTGCCTGGTAGAAGAGGAGCGATCAGGGGAAGGCGCTTCCTCGACATTCCAGTGGCCACTTGCTCGCCGCGGGAAGGAATACCTGCGCTGTAAATCCAGCTGCTCCCGCAGCGCCTGCGTCTCCAACTTCTGAGTGGAAATAACCAAGTCCTGGTTTTGAAGATTCTGCTGCAGGTCTCGGATCTGGTCCTTCAGGCTGATGACGGTCTGACAACACACGTGGGGAAACGACAATAGTTGTTATAGACTGACACACCAGGAGTTGACGTGATGTTGTTTTGTGGGGCTGATCAATGACTGCAATCAACTTCTGAAGCCAGTTGCTTTGGCAACAGTTGCAGCATTGCCACAATAAGCCCTGCAACACATTAGGAGTGGTCGCAATGCAGTTTTATGGGGTCGGTCAAGCGGTGAATGCCACTTCTGATGCCGGTTGTTGCTGCACTATTTTTTATTTGGGTGTAGGAAGCACATGGAAAGGAAAGGCGTGAAAAATGGGCCGTGTCCGTTCGTTCGGCTCCACGTACCTGGTTCGCGGCGTCCAGTCGGGCGTCTCGCTCATCCAGCTTTTTGCCGAGGCTCTCCAGGTCCTTCCGAATGTCTCGGTTGGCCTCCACTTGCTGCGCCAGAGTCTTAACGAGCTCCGTCTCACGCTCCTCTGACTTCTTGAGCCGCGACGTCAATTCATTCTTCTTCTCCTCCAGGTGCTACGGGCAAAATAGAAATACAGTTGCATTTTGAACTTTCGTTCGCCCAAAACATTTAAAAGTGAAACACGATTCCTCGTTGCAACGAGGTCATATTAAGAAAAAATGAAAACATTTCACAACACGGCCAGCAGAGGGCTCTTTTGTATTTATTTTGTTTTTGCTTGGATGACTCCCTTTCTGTTTATTGGAAAAACTTCTTGATAAATCATGAAAAAAAAGGTCTTGATAAATAAATCATGAAGTAAAATGCATATGATAAAACGAAATGTACAACAACGTGCTTCAAAAATTACTAGACTGGACTTGACTTGGTCTTAAAATGTAAACGTTGACTAATGGAACTAATGTGGGGAGTATCGCTTCATTCCAACAACCAAGATGAATCATTTTTTGCTGAAAGCCACAGGAACGAATGAGCGAGGCGCAGGGTGCGCGCTACCTTCAGATTGCACGCAGTGTCACTGGCACTTCTCTCAAGCTCCACACGAACACGTTTGTGACTGAACTCCATCTGCTTCTTCTCCTGGTCCAGCTTCAGGTAGCGACTGTGCGACTGGACCTTCTCGGCCGCTTCCAAAAACTAACAACGTTGGAAAGACGGGTCATGAATGCAAATCGCGTACTTATGAGTGTTGGCGTGTCTTTGCGTACCTCCATGCTGCGTTTGTACCGGTTCTGCAGGGTGGGAGCGGCCGCCGCTGAGGGCCCCGGCAGCTGGGGCGAACGTCCGGTGCAGTCGATGAAGGAGTTGAAGGACTTCATGGTGGAAAACACGGTGGTGTTCTCGTCGCAGTCCATTTTAGGAGTATCTAGAACCCAAATTCAAGCTCACAAACAGCACCAACTAACTCCCGTTGTAGTTGGTGCGTCACAGTCAAGTCAAGTCAGACACACATACCTTCACATATATTTAAGAGATGAACATTAAGCATGAACGGGTTTTGCATCTCCAAACTAATCCCAAAGTAGAGCAGAGAAAGGTAACAGCGCACCACATTTGCATTTTTCAGAGTTCTTTTAATGCAACGTTTCTTGAAATTTGTTACTTGAGTGTTTTTGCAAAGGGAAAAAAAGCTTCTTTTACCCCATTACACTGAGCAAGAATGGATGGACGCTTCGGGAGAATGATTTATTGTTTGAGTATTTCCCTGCTGCAGAAAATAGGGGGCACTTTTATCCCGTCTGGAGGCAATCAAGACCTGGACGGCACGGAATGTCAAAGAAAAGAACACAGAAGTGAGGGCGTTTGGTTCCAGTGGCTCTTGTCCATCCCATCCTGCGGATTTAGGCCCCGTGGGTCCTTTTCTGAAGCCAAAAGCTTCAAACTCGCGTCGATTCTGTCACGTCATTGGCCACTTACTTTTGACTCGGGTCAATATTTGGCGGGCTTCTTTTTATTGTTAATTGAGTCATACTACCGTACAGTATTCCAAAAGGGCTGGTTCTCCTTGAGCACAATTTTGGGCTACTCTTGCTACCGCTGATTATTTCAGGAGGATTCATTAAAGGCGCACTGAATCATGGACCAGTGGACACGATGGTGGAATCAAAAGGCAGACTTTCGAATGCAGGTCTTGTGTTTGGACCTCGTCTAACATTGTGCAAGTGTCCCCAAACCATTGCGGCCACGTTTGAGACGTTATATGTTAAAATGACGCCAAAATGATCGAGCAGACAAAGCGAGTGGATGTTCGGACCGCTTTAGAATGTGTCCCAAGTGGCATCGCCATTCACTACCAAAGTAAATGAAGTAGAATCGGTCGTTTAATGACACGTTTGAACATTAAAACGACGTACCGTGTTCACTGCGGCGTCGTCCTCTTTGAGACGTTTATTCGATGTTTGGTGGTGGCGAGCTATGCTAGTTTTTTAAAGTTCTCTTTTGGCCGGGCTGTAGCCTAGCTTGGCTACAGCGCGTAAAAAAATCCCTCCTGTTTGCCGCAAACCAACTGTCGCGAGTGCTGACAGCGAAGACGGAGATCTTTTTAAATATGAAGTTTTTCCAACACGCTGGCGACCTCAAGGAGGAGGAGTATGAAAGTTCCGTCAGCTTTTGGTCGACGAACGTTTGTGCGATGTATATTTTTTTAATTAAACGTACTTCTATACTCGTTAGCGTGGCTGCCGGAAAGGAGACCTGTATGTCGCAAAACCATTCTCGCTCACACTTTTTGGATCGATATAAATTGAATATTTATTGTTATTGACGAAAGCGTCGCGTCAGTATTAAAGAGAAACGACCAGATGTTCACTGACTTCACATATTATTTTTTAAATCGTATTATGGAGATTGACAGCAAAAAAAGCACATCTATAATTCTACAATCCGTCTGGATAAAATGGTTCCACTTCCAATGTTAGTCCAGTAGATGGCAGCAATGTACATTGGACCACCGTGCCTTGTGGTGGCGCTGTCGTAACTGTGGAACAAAACCTAGGCGGCACCACTGAGCATATGCCGTGCTTGACGCAGGACAAGGGTGCCAAAATCCGGTCCTCGAGAATCCCTATCCAATCAATTTTAGACATCTTCCTCCTCCAACACATGCGATTCAAAGGACCAGCTCATCTTTGCAGAATTCTGCTCACAATCTTCATCATTTGGATCCGCCGTGTTGGAGTAGGGAGGCATCAAAAAGTACCGCTAGGCTGGGCTCTCAAAGACCGGATTGGGCACGGCTGGCGTAGCATCTGATGGCGAGTGTGAAGTTGTCCCGAAAAGGTCAGAAGATGAAAAAGAAGAGTGGCGCTGTTCGGACATATGACATCATCGCCGCTATTCTCAGCGTGACTGTCGCTTTCACTTTGAGTCATCTCGCTCTCGAGAGAGGGCGCTGCTTATTTCGGCGACCTGTCCTCACTTCGCCCGCACCCCCAGTACATCCTTTGATGACTCACCTTCCTTTAACCCCATCAGGCTTCTCGCCGCCTGCGCTTTTTCTTCCCGCCGTTTGCACTCTGAGCCCACTTCTTGGCCCAATTGTTGGTTTTGTGCTTTCTATATTACTGTCTGAATCACAGATAAACAGCAGAATTTGTCTATTTGTTGTTTTGCAGATCTGGTAAATCTTTGGATGCCACTTCTGACACCAATTTTTGTTTCATTGTCTTTGGAGTATTTCTGGAAAAAACACATCAAGTGGTGTTTTTGACATTTTGTGGAGTCGGTCAGTGATTGGATCCCATTTCTGCCACGAATTGTCGCTGCAGTGTCTTCACCTTGACTCGGAAAGTCGGAATAAGGATGATTAATGGATAGATAGAAAAGTAAAAAAGAGAGAGAGAGACCTAGACCTAGACCTTTGTCATTTTGAAAGGCTTTTTGAGACCCGGGTTTTTGCTGCAATATTTTATTCACCACTTGAATGGACTCTCGCGATCACCAGTTGCCGGCGGAAACGTCAGACGAGCGATCGATTTTGAACAAGCGGCAACGTGAGCGCGGCTTCCTGAAAACCGGGAGACGGGCTCCGTGGCCGCGGGGCCGAAGCCAAACGGCGTCGCCTCGGCAACCAACGTGAACACGGTGAAGCCGCCGAGTTGAAAACCACGTTAGGAAACAACGCTAAAGACTTTAAGGGTCAAAGGAGAGGATTGATTATCGCGCCGATTTTATTGCGCTCTCATGAAAGAGGCCCGAGTCAATAGGTTGGCGCTCTCATTCTCGCTCGCTCTCCGGCTCCCACGCTCTCCGCTTTTTTTTTTTCGCAGCCTGCGGGAATATTTTAGAAGAGGGTCGGCGTTCGCACGGTTGCTGCCTCACGTGGCCTGCCTCGCTGGTTTATTAGGGTGCGCCCTTTAACCCTCGTAGTGCACCGCTTGCGATAAATGTAAAATGATGTCTTTGAATCAAAGGCAAAGGCATTCAGAAAAACACGAGAGAGCTGAAACTTATGGAGGGGTTCTAAAATGGACTAAATTTCATGACGTCACCGGCTGATAATTCTCAGGCATTGCAGCAATAATACAAAAACGTTTTGATACATTAATCTTCACAATTTACATATTTTGCACCATAGAGACCCATTATAATTCATATTTTTGAATGCATCGTAAACCTAATGCGTATACATGCATTTCACGCGATTTATGCGTCAATCGCTTTGTTTTCGGTCGGGATTGTTAGTAGGGCTTGGTTGGGACCTCCAGACACCATTTTTTTTTTCCTTTTGCAAAAAATAAAGAATAAAAAATCTCAAAGAACTAATAAAAACTATATATGCATGGATAGCACAGATGCCTCTGAACATTTTGAGTGTTTGAAAAAAAAAAAGAGAATGTTTTTATAACACAAAATACATCATTACAAAAATTGTAAAATGTGTAACTTAAGGCCTTTTTAATTTGGAGCACTCAAGGGTTTAAATTGTCAATACCGCCAAGAAAGTAGCCGTGCTGGCAGCGGGGAGGGTGCGGGTGGACAATTCTGGCATAGGGTTGTACGCTCTTGTCTTTTAGACACTTGTTTGCAAAATGAAACGCAAAAAGAAAAATTTTGCAGTTGCATGAGCAATCAAGACAGCTTTTCTTTTTTTTTTTTTTAAACAAAACACCAAGATACATTAGTGTCAGTGTCCACGGAAAGGTCATCTTAAGTCATAGTCCAAAATTTCCCCAAAATGTAATTCGCATCTCCAGAAAACGATTCGCAACCTCAATTGTGAAATGTCATTTGGGACAGATGACAGCGTCGCATTCAACCTGCGACGGACGGGACGATTTTTTAAAAAAACGTTTTGAATGACAACAGCCGCCAATGAACGGGGCTACGTCCGGACGGCTATTTTTCATTGCTTTTAGATCGCGACAGACGAAGCGTATCGCCATGTGCGTCGCACGCGGAGGTTTCACCCAACAGATCGCGACATGACTGGGCGTGCATGACTGGCGGGGGTGAAAATGAAGGGCTGCAGGTGAGTCGGGCGGACCGCGGACGAGGCGTGAGCCAGGACGAAAGAGGAGGTGAGGGAAGAACACGAGGGCGAGCGAAGGCTTCGGAAACACTTTGACGAGCGTCCTAGCGAAACGTGATCGCTTTGCGTGTGGGTGGATGGCACGCAGGAACCGTGCCCGACCTCCTGACGCCAACAAATGTTCACATGCCGTCACGTGCAAAAGACGCGTGCGCAAAGAGGACCGCCATGTCGAGCCTGCGCGGCGTTCACGTAGGATCCGTGGTGATGCGTTTGATTTGACCTCAAGAACTGAAGCGGTTTTTTTCCTAGGACAGAAAATGTTGCCGTGTCCCTTGACATGTGCATCTGCGCCAGATTTGGGATGATGTGTGGATATTTGCTTTTCAGAAATTTTTACACCCATTTAATATATTTGTCTGCATTGGTTCTGTCATTTTTGTGGGTTTTTGTCCCTGATATGTTTGTGTATTCTTCTTGCTTTATAGACACACACACACACAAATATATACCGTATTAGTGCTGTGAAACAATGAAAATATTTAATCGCGATCAAATGTATAATTTCGTAGTTAACTCGGAATTAGCCCTAATTAATCACAGATTTTTATCTATTCTAAATTTCCTTTGATTTTTCCCATTTTAATGCTCTCGTCAACATGGATTCTTGGATCCGTTTTCTTTGTGCAATATGCAAAATCTTGTCTGAAACAACAATTTTCAATTTTCGCTGAACATTTTTCACTTGGAGCAGTTACTCAAACGTGGAGCACATTTGATTATTTTAGAGCAACGTAACATCCGGCGTGACGTGGTGCAGCATTAATCTCGCGATTAAAAAAAAAAAAATAATAATAATTGAGTTAAAATTGTTTTAAATTAATGCTGATAATAAACTGTTAAACTGAAAGCACTAATATATATATATATATATATATATATATATATATATATATATATATATATATTAGGGTCAAGGCTGGCTCTCTTGAGCAAGGGTCAAATGAGAGCAGACTTCACTAATATTGAAGTGGAAAGATATATCAGGGCGCGTACTTAACCAATCCTTTGCAGTAGTAATAATGCATGTGGACTTTGGCAATGAAACGCGATTCATTCTCAGCCTCGAGCCCTTTTTCATCCAAAAGAAAGAGCACGGTGATCCATCCCGCGCTGATCAAGCTCGTCCCTGATCACTTTGCATCAGTGCCCGGGGATGCTCGACTTTACAAAGTGTTCTTTCATTAAAGTGATATGAAGGGAAAAGGGAAGAAGAAATACCTGTGTCAACTGACCGGATTATCTGATCAGACGTCGACTCGCCGTGGACCGGCGCAGACGTCGGCGGTGCTCGAGCTCCTGTGCCCTTTGTTTAAAAGAAAAAAAAAGTTGATTATACCGTAGCACATGGCAGTGCAATACGGCTTGACTTGTATAATGTATTCCGGCATGATTGGCAGGGTATAGTGATGTATAGTTCAGTTATGTGTACAGTAAGCCCTCGTTTATGGCGGCTAATGGGGACCGAATCCACCCGCGATAAATGAAAATCCGCAAAGTAACCACCCCTCCCCCATATAGGCACACGAACATGTGTATGAGCATACAAAATATTGATGAGGCCAAATTTAACGGTATCCATGCATGTACAAGTCCATTTAGTAGTCATGAACATGACTGAATGCTGTATCCTAATAGATTTAAACAAGTATACGTTTGGTTATTGTATGAATAAGGAAATACAGTAAACATCTACATGTAGTACCGTATATGTTGCGGACCATTTTGCTGACTTTCGCTGCTTCCCGTTTGCGGACAGGGATCACTGAACAAGAGTTGAATATGTTAGCGTATAGCGTAGCTTTCCGTAGTGGCTGTTGAATAGCATTGTTGGGGTGCAGAGTATGTTGTACGCTGCGGTATGGTGTTGTGCGCCGCTCAGTTCGGCAAAGTCTACCATCTCGTAGTCAAGTGCGGTCTGGTACAATGTGGTTTGGAGTTGCGTATATGGCGCTGACCGAATTGGGGCTAGCGTGCTACGATACGGTGCAATGTACGCTAGCAAAAAAAAAAAACAAGAGTACAGTCCTCAGCGTTGAGCACTTTGTATCGTAGGCCTGTACTGTCGGCTAGTGTGGTTTCAGCTCGCAAAATACGCGCTTTGGTACGGTCATGCGTCCGGTGACCTTATCGCGACACCGCGGCGGGACGTTTGGTTCCCAGCTCAAGCGTGAAGAAACTCATTGACGGCCAGCCATTGTCATCTCTTCCCTGGCCGTAATGTCACACACTGCGGAGAGGGACGCCGTGGTCCATTGTGCCTATTTGACGCCTGAACAAGTCGCGTAATGCGTACTCAAGTGTTTTCAGAAGGAGGAGCAAATGGCTGCCCGCCGTTTGGTTACCTTCTCATTGCCCTCCCAGCACCACGACCGCGAGGCGTGGTCATGCCTGTTTGCCGCCGCGCGAGCAGTGACCTTGAAGGAGGCGGTCACAAAGTCGAGGGGGTGGCATACCTAGCATAGCTAAACAACTGCTAAAGAACTTAATGAAGGCTGTGGAGTGCCCTCCAAGAGGAAGCCTCATCTCAAGATGGGTGGCCAGCAGATATTTGTCATCATGTCAAGATCGATCTTTGCTTGACTTTCTTCGTTTGGGATTTTTACATGCCCGCCCCCAATGAACATCATTGACATACTAGGCCTATATATCCGCGTGACTGCGGTCGTTCGGGGCTTCCTGGTGAAATCCGAGACTCACAGGAGCCCGAATCGATTCGTGTCGCGTCGTGATCAACTGAAGAAAAGACGACGCGGCGTTGGGTCTTCTTCCACCTTCTCAAAGAGATCAAAGAACCTGTAACCAAGGAGGGCCCGGAGCAAATCGACAGCTCCCATTCCTCAACACGGGCTACCGAGAGGCTTACGAGAGCAGCCCAATTTGTTTGAAAGCCAGTTGGACAAAAGTGCCGCACTTGAGCTTCCCCGCATGCGACAAACACTCTCCCGTCTTCGCCGCAGGTGCATTTGCATCTGCACAGTCAAACAAATGACTCCCAGAAGCCATTTGGAAGGAATGCGGCGCACTCACTCAGCTCACCTGCAACCAGACGTGACTCCATTTGGTAGGTGGGGGAATGGAAAACAGGAAGCGGCCCATTTCCGAGCCTCATTCATCTTCATGAGACTTTTATGAGAGAGGACGTTGGATGCACGCGAGTCCCGCGGGACTCGCAGGGCTCACACTGGGAAATGATCACTGCACACACAAACATTTGCAGGTGCTGAACCGTGTGTGAGGTTCGACTGTAGTTCCAATGATATTTTTTTTCTCTACGTGAGACCGTTTTGCTTTTTTGTTTATTTTGTTCCAAACCATACTTGAAAGCCAAAGTAAAGACAAAGTACGCCGTGAAGCACCAACAACACACACCCATAAAACAGAGGGACAACAAAACAAATACTGCGGTGAAATACTTCGGTCTTTTTTGGGGTTGGGGGGGCTACCCGAGCGCCCCCACCTGCCAGGAACAACGTCGTCCGCGTCTCCGGGATGCTCGAGTTGCGGCCCGTTCCGCAAAGACTCTTTCGGATGATCGCCGGTTTCCTTTTCGGGGCTTTGCGGAAAACTTCGGTCGTGCGCCAGTTCCATTGCGGGAGCCTTTGGGCCGCCCGAGCGCCGTCCGCACTCAAACGACTCGTCTTATGACAATCACTGGCGGTGACGCCTGAGTGCCTCATGGCGGGGGAGAGCGTCTCTTTCGGATCGCTATCTTGAAGCTAATGAACCAACCAATGACGAACGCAACCGCGTTTCACACGCGAGTTTCCTTTGCCCTCGTCTTCGGGGGTCCTCAAGCGGAGCAATGAGAATGAGTCCTTGGGAGGCTCGAGAGCCCTGCGCGACCGTCCACCCTCTGCGGCAGAGTCGACACAGCGTATCGGTGAGGGCTATCGTTTGCCGACCGCTCCGGCGCTCCGGCTAAGTCCTCTCGGAACACAAAGCGGACCGTCCAACTCCCGAACGCCTCCCCGCGGGGAGCGTGTCGTTTCCGGCCTCCAGCCGCGGGGGTAAAGGCCCAAAGCCGTCGTGGGCCGAGTGTCTCCGCGAGGGGAGTAAGTCGAGCCGAAAGGGGCCCGGCGCGGGGTCCCACGCAAGAGGGGTGTTGCGTTCGCCCGCGCTCGGGCCGGATCGGCGCCGGTCTGAGACCCCGCGAGTGCGGGAGACCCTCTGGCCGGCTCCTTGGGCTCGGGCCAAACTCAGCAGGCGGGGAACGGTCGCCGCCGAGGCGGTAGCGCCGAGCGGAGCGGTCACGTGGTCCCGCTCGGTCGCGGCGGCGGCGGTGGGGGACGCCTCCGCCCCCGACGTGACAAAGGAGACGTCCCCAAAGAGGGCGGCCACTTTCTGGTAGTAACGCGTCCGGATCACCTTGGCGGAGCGGTAGAGGTCCCCGATGAAACAGTAGCAGATGGGGTTGAGGCTGGAGTTGGTCAGGCCCAGCCACTGGGCGAAGGGTCGGGTCTGGAGGAGCCACGGCGGCGGGCGCAGCTCGCGGTCGATCCACAGGTCGGCCACGTAGAGCGGCAGCCACGAGACGGCGAACAGCAGCACCAGGCACACCACCGTCTTGGCGATCTTCTGCCGGGTCTTCAGGCGAGAGGCGTGCAGGGCCCGGCTGCGCGGGTCCAGGTCGGCGAAGGCCGTCCGCGTGCCGCCCCGCAGTCGCCGGCCGGTCAGGAAGCCGATGGTCAGGTTGAAGGTGACCGGAAGGCAATAGAGCACCGCGAACAGCAACACGTTGTACCTGCGCGGGAAGGAGGAAGGAATCAGGTCGCGGTCGCGTCACCCAAAGTCAAAACGTCGCTCCTTAAATCGAGTCACGGAATCGGCAAAAAGGCAAAAAGGACTCCAAGTCTTGACGACGGCGCTACCCGGACTTGACGAGTGCCCCGACTCAAGAGAGTTGGAAGCCCCACGAGGCTTCCAAAGCCTTCCTCGCTCGATATATTTACCGACGGAACGCTAGCTCCTGAGCTTTGCGGTCAAAGCTTCCCCTCAGCCGTCCTTTGACGGCCGACGCGGTCGCGGTGCCGCGTCAACTTGCGGTTCCCAATCAATCACCCGAGCGGCAGCCGACCTGAGAAATGAGACGCAAGGACACGACTCGGACGACACCTCCCGAACGTTTCTCACCAATACAACACCGGCAGCGACGCCGCATCACACATTTCGACGTGTGCGGTCGCCAAGGGCAACCCGGGAGGCGCGGAAGAGGAAACCGGCGCAACGGTGGCCGATTTTGAAAACGGCGAGCCGGAGGCACGGCGACGGAGGGAATCGTTTTTTTGTAATGGAGCGCAACGGGGCAACTACGACAATGACTTTCCCGAGACTCAGGATCCACGTCGCCAGCCTTGCTGGCGCTCCTACCCAAACTCCAGCAAGTCCAAAGTCCCGAGTCGCAAGGACGAGACCTTGGTCCGAACGGCCCCGAGGCCGAACGCGGGCGCACGTACGTACCCTTGTTTTAGGCGATGCTCGGGCCACTCCTCCTGGCACACGGGAATGGAAAAGCCGCCGAAGCCGATCTCCCGCCGGCGGTTGACGACGGCGATGGGGGCGCAGACGGCGGAGGAGGCGGCCCACACGGCGGCCACGGTGGCCAGGACGCGGCGGCGGGTGAAGACGGAGCGCGCCCTGAGCGGCGAGCGGACGCCGTAGTAGCGGTTGACGCTGATGACGCTGAGCGTCAGGACGCTGGCCGCCACCGAGACGGCCTGCGTGAAGGGGACGGCGCGGCACAGCAGGTCGCCGTACACCCAGGCGGCGTAGATGCGGCTGGCCAGCGTGATGGGCATGCACACGCACACCACGGCCAGGTCGCACACGGCCAGGTTGAGCAGCAGGCCGCGGGTGGCGCCCACGGCGGCCAACCGCCGACCGCGGCGGCCGGCGAGCACCCGCAGGGACGTCAGGTTGCCGGCGAAGCCCAGCAGGAAGGACAGGCTGTACAGGAGGGTCAGGGCCACCGTGCCGGGCTCGCGCAGGGTCCACAGCAGCGCGTTCTCCAGGTCGGCCGCATCGTCCCAGGACGGGCTCGGCGTGCCGTTGAGCCGCTGCGGCGGCGGGGAGGGGGCGGGTCCGGACGAGCTCCCGTCCCGGGGGCCGTTCTGGAGAGAATCCATGAGGAGGCTCCGCAAAGACTGGAGAGAAAGTGATCCGGAATTCCAGACTCCGCCACTCACTGCCGCTCCCCCAGAGACGAAAGGCCGATTCACGGATTGGTTGAGACTCTGAAGCTGACGCTGGAGCCTACCAAGAAGTGCCAACTTGCCGTCTTCTTCCAGGCACGGCTTCTCCAGATGTTTTTGTGGGTCTCCTCCTTGGTTGACCTGTCAATCAAATTCCGTGTTACCGAGTGAAACTGGCTCCGGGGCTCGTCTTTTTCTAGTATCATGAAAAAAAATATTCATTTCTTTGCCCAAAGAAGATGATCGCGGCTAATTAAATGGCAGCCAGATAAGGATCGGGCTTGTCCGGCACTTCTGACGAAGGACGAGCCTTGGACGAGGTCTTTTTTTTGGGGCGGGGGGCGTTTCAAAGGAAGAACGCAAATCCATAAACTGACCCCACCCCCATCCCAAACATACCAATATATAGAGAGTGGGCCAAGAATGTTCGGCTCTCGTGGCCGCGAGACGGGGTGAGGACCCCTCCCCAAAAATGCCCGGTCCCCATTCCCCGAATTGGCCCCTGCGTTCCCGCGGCCGCGTGCCGGCACCAGACGGTCCGACATCTGCCTCCAATATACTTTCTTACCTTCCAGGCCGGTGGACCTCATGTGAGAGACTCCACAAAACCTCCCGCCCCCCCCCCCCCCCTGCGCCCCCTCCAACCACACTGCCGAGGAAAAACGCACAAGATATTCCACTTTTATATCTTAGCCCCAAATAAGGATTTGATTCCACTTGATGGGTTTCTGTCCTCCCCTCGCAAGCGATCAGTTATCGAAACACAGCAAAAAGCAAGACCACCAAACGCATTCATAATGAGGAACTTTGAAAGAAAAAGAAACGTCGAAAAAAAAGCTCTCCTGTACTGACCGCCGCCGCACTGATGAAGAACCGCACTTAGGCAAGACGCGGCGCCATCTCCCCGGCTCGGAAGTCGGCGTTTCCGAGTAACCGTCGAGCATCCGCCGAGCTCGCCTTCTACCCAGTGACTGAGCGCCGAGTCGGCGAGGGAGGGAGGGAAGCGTTCATCCGCAAAACGCGCACGCGCGCACGCACGTACGCAACGGGGCAGACGGAGCCGGCGTGTGTGCGAAGGTTCGGTTTTTTTTTTTCGAGAGAGAATGCAGATCGTTTCGAGATGAAGCGACATTAGCGATTTCCGATGCCTTTCACTAGCATACAGCCATCTCAATAAGATGTCCTAGACGCGTCATTTTCCAAATAATTCCAAATAATGTGCGTTTTTCTTGCATGCCTGAATTATTTTCATTTTTGCAGCATTCGTTGATAAGAAATAAACCTATCATCAAGGTTTTTGTCATGTTTCGGTTTGTGGCCACCGGGTGGCACTGTGGGGCTTTTCCCTGCAGCTGCACACCTGTTGCTCATTACGTAATTCGTGGCATTATAAGGACTCGCGGCCGACTACTTTGTTTTTGTGCCGTTTCTTTGCAACTGTCATGGTTTTTGTTTGTTTAAATTAGTTTTGTTCTTAGGATTGAGTTGTCTGTGTTTTAATGCAATTCTTGGAGTACACCCTGCTCCTCCTGCCTGCCTGCTTTATGGGGTCCACCACCACCTCGCAACGTGACACTAGATTGTTGTTTGTGTTCTTATCAGATGCGATTGAAGAAGTAGACCGTTTCAGAATTCGAAATTTGCGACTCTCCAAATGGATCCGCAGGACTCTTCTGATCAGAGAGTCCCGCAGGACTGTTAAACTGTCTCATTGAAACGTGGGAAAAAAAAAGTTGGATCCAGACCAGGATCTCAGACTTCCCGTGTGTTTTTGCGGCATGTCGTCTTGAGACTGTTTTTGGGGGTCCGCGTGCGCCGACCAAATGCGAGGTGGTTTCGTGTCTCCCTGGGGCTCAAGTATTTTTCACAAGTCTGTTACCGAGCAAAACGGCAGATTGATCGTGTTTGGTTGGGCATGGGGTCCGGAGACCTTTTTGCGGGTCTCTCGGGACATTCACGCCTCAACGCAACCGCCGCTGTCGACGAAGCGCTGCAACATGCACCGAAAACAATTCGGACAACAACAAACATGAAATGAATCATGTCAAAAGCACAAAAACTGTCCAACTCAAAATCGAGTCTTATTCCGCGGTTCCATTTTTTTTTTCCTTCCCCCGCCCCGTCTTCGTTAAGCCCATCACGTCCGCGACGCCCTTCGCCTCTCGGCCTTCCTCATTGGAGGAACTCCGGGCGGGCGGCTAAAGAGCCGATCTACGCCAGGGCGACAAATGACCTAAATGAGGCGGCGCGCGCCTGCGGCCACGCCTCGGCGACGCCGCAAATTCCCACTCGGGATGCCGCGCCGTCGCCCATCGATTGGAATAAGCGCAATTTAATCAGCGCTCACGTGACCGATGATGTAACGCTACACTGGCCTGACGTCCGCGCGGGGGGGAGGTGTGTGGGGGGGTGAGAAATTCTGTCAGAGAGCGTCGATGAAGAATAAAAATCAAGTCAAATGAAAGTTGCAGTGCCATCGAGCGGCTGACGTCAACGGCAAGTTGCCCGCCGAGTTCTTCGCGTTTCTTATTAGCTGTAATATTTATTTCCATTTCCCAAGATGCCCCGCCGCGTGGCTTCCCGCATCCCCCCCCCCTTGCGGAGTTGACGTCAGGACACATTCGACTCAAAAGGCAATTTAGCGCCTCCCCCAGTGGGAGTGACTCATATGCATGATTGATGGATTTTTTTTTCTTTTCTCCTCTATCTTTAGCAATTACACATAGCGTTTTATAATCCAGTGCGTCCAAAATGTGGAAAAAAAAATGACAAAATAGGACATCAATTGAAGGTGCGCCTTTTAGTGCGGAAAATACGCTACGCCGCGGTCAGCTGCCGACTGTCCATCAAATGCGGTAACAGTACTACAAAGCTGGGAAATATCAACACTCCTCCCACCAGCGACTTTTTTGGGGGTTTGGTTTGGTTTTGTGGCGACTTGGGTCGGTTCGGCAAGCCCAGGTGTCGAAGCAAACGTGCTGAATGTCAATCCATTTCACTCGACGGTCTTTGAATCATTTCAGCAGCATTCTGGAGCAACTGGAGACGCACGATGGAGGATGGGCTGGCTCCAAATTCAAGCGCACGACAGTCATCCCGCCAGGATGTGACCAAGGCGTGACCGAGCGTACCTCAAAACACTCTTCAAAAGAGGAGATGCTTGACTCAGGCCAGCCGCCTCAGATGAAAGAAGCCGGTGCTTGGAAAATGGCTCGCGCTACATGAGTGAATTCAATCTTTTTCCAATGATTTCAAACTCTACGTTCAATTCTCATTTGAAGTCGTGGTCGCTTTTTATTTTATTTGTATTTTTTTTTTTCAAATAAAGTTGAGATGAGAATGGTCTTCCTTCGATGCTTGCGCAAGTCATCCGTGTGCACTGCTGCCACCTACTGGGCTGTTGACTTTTTTTTTTTTGAAAGACCTCATTGGAGGGGTTACCAAACAAACACTGCTGAATATCAAATGAGGCAAAAGCAAGTTCACGTCTCCCCTGCTGTTGCCTCACACACACACCCACACACACACACACACACACGTCATGTCCCCTTTGCGCATCACGCGAGTGTCTTACTGTGCACTCATGGGAGTCTTTCATCAAAACCGAGCGCGTGTTGTTGTGCGCGGTGAATGTGGGTCACGCTCTAATCAGCGGATCTGATGAAGAAATAAATGGTGGGAGTGGTTTTCCTCGCAGGGAGGCGGGACGCAAGACCCGCTCCCAACGATATCGCGGCCGCGTTGTCAACACGGAGCAGCCGAGGTTAATGAGCCGCACGCTGCTTCACCGCGGGCGCTGCGGACTCGAGGTGACTTGAGACTAAACAGCCTTCAAGCTAAAAAAGGAAAAAAGCTGAAATAACCTGCCAAGTGAATTCTCACACAAGGGAGAGCAATCAAAATAGTGAGGGAGGAAGGAGATCAATATGCATTGATTGACAGCTAATTACACTCCCAAAGAGCGCTAATGGCGCTTGTTAAACGGAGCCATTTATTCATATTATGCATGTGAACGCTCAAAACGGACGAGACAAACAAACAAAGTCGCTAAAGACAAACAGATGAGACGAGAGGCCAACCTCGCGCTTCCTACGTGCGTGCGCAATGCGACAAAAACGCAACGACGCTTGTGAAGCGCCACAACGGATGCTGTGCGTAAAATAAGACAAAAAGGCACGGCGCCCACGCCGAACGTGCCGTTTATGGAAATGGGCAAAGCCATGCGCCGAAAAGTCCCGCTTGTTAAAACCTTCATAAAAATTGTGAGTGGACGAAGAAACGCGACAGACGGTCGTGCCGCGGCTTGTTAAACAGGCGGACTCGTGTGCTCGGGGGTTCGGCGCTTTCCATCGACGTTGGCGCTTTGGCACACAAGCGCAAGGCGGCAAGCCTCCAGACAGAATAAAAGGGGCTTCATTTTTTGGGGGGGGGCTCAGCGGGACGTCGATCTGACAGTCGGCCGCATAGCAGAGGAAGGAAATAGCACGCTTCCCGAAGATGGAACCCAAACGGAGCAGATCCAGTGAGAACAGCAGAGGCCCCAGAATTGAGCCATGCGGAACACCACACGACAGCATGGCAGTTCGGAGTAGCCTAGGCTAACACCAAAGATTCTGTCAGCTAAATAGGAGCTAAACCACTCAAGGGCGCTACCGCCAATGCCCACCAGGCGCATCCGTCGGCAACATTCCGAATGCGGCCAGCGCCACCTGCCGTTGTTCTGATGCTAACAAAAACGCAAGTGTGAACACACCGACACACACTCGTGGGCGCCTTCATTAGGTACACCTGCTGCAGTTTTCGCACCGTACCACATGCTGTATTTATGAGCCGGGGAACATCTTGGAAACACCACCGCAAACCAGTCGAATCACAATAATAAACATTATTCGACACGCTACACCTCCATTGATGATCCGCTACAGCAAAATATTCACGGCTGCCGTGTTGAGTAAGGAATAATCCAACATGTCACGATCGGGCAAATTGAATCGAGCCCTGAGCCGCACAAATCATTGACGTGAGGCGCAATGCCTTGATCAGCGCTGCGGTCTCTTGCGTGCAAAGTTTCAACAGGCTCACAACAAACCAATTGGATTGTACTTGATGAAAGACTAAAGTAATAAAGGGGAACGATTTACATCTTTACCCTGTGACGTTTATTATGGGATGATGTCACTCTCCGCGTCCCGAATGTTGTGACCGTGGCTCCGCATTCAAGACATTTTAGCGCCGCCGTGTGGTGACAACCTTCTTTGCAGCAAAACTGCCCAAGTACAGGACTGTCCATCCAAAGTGAGGAGTTCCAGTCAGCTTGTTCCTCACTCTTCAATTGCGCCGGTGTCAGCGTTCTCGGGATAAAAAGCATCAACTAACCAGGCGGGGTTTTTTTTTCCATCGACAGGCTCAGCGAGAAGAGGGGGCGCTGACCTCCAAATGAAACATCTCCTCTTGTATGGCGCGCAGTCACGCCGAACGTGAAACGCTCAGGAAGGAAACGCAACTCTGCTAAGGTGATAAGGTGGGGGCCTCGTGTTGAATATGGACCGGCCGCAAAATCTGGTTCTGGGGATTCGGGCGCCTTCTCGTGGTATGAGCTCAAAGCAACAAGCAGGAATCTTCGCCATGGGTCGGAAAAGTCCCGAATCGGATTCAAATAACCCTTGAAATGAGACCAATGAAAATGAGTGAACATCAGGTCGTGTTTGGAACACGTTTGTACTGTGAAAGCCGTTGAGGCAGTGAGGTCTGGGTTCCTGTCGCGCAAAGCTGAAGTGTGAAAAAGGGGAACGAGGAAGACGCTCTGCGCTTGCTCAGCGCCGTCTCGTTTCCTCAGTCTGGTTCACATCCACCCGCCGAGCCGCTGAGAAGTGAGCAGCCAGTATGAGTTGGACCGCACGGGGAGGGTTGATCATTTTGCTCTTTGGCGTACAAGGTACGACTCGGCGACTGTCTTCCATTTTGACTTTAGTTTTGCACAACTTTCCGCAGGTGGTTTTGGCAGAGAGACGCGGTCTCTCTGCCAAAATCACCTGAAACATCCACCGGCGTTTTCTTGAAGATCGCTGACGTCCTGTCTTCTGTCATATGAAAGAGAAGTTTGACGTTGACATTTCAGCCACGAGGTATTTGCGGTCTACCCAATAGGCAAAAGATCCAAAGCATCTTTGCGCTTCGGGTATTCGGTCGAACACCGACAAAGGTTCTTGGCAGCCCAAGTGGGTATTTTATTGATCAATTGGGTAGAAAAAGTCTGCATTTGGCACCGGGATATTTGTCCCCTTTGGGTGACATTGTTCGGAGCCGTTCGCCATGTCATTCGGGGGTGCCTCAGGGATGCCTTGTCGTTCCTAGCTCGTTCAGTCGCTGCGCAAACGCGGTATCGGGACGGCTCCCCGAGTTCCTCGCTCCAAGTGTGGCGATCTCCGCCGATCGTTTCATTCTGAGGATTCGCGATGACTTGCCGCCGACAATCGCGGGCCCGTTGTGGGCCGGGTTTCGCATTCCTGTTTCATTCGGACCTTGTGCTGCGTGGACCCGGTGTCGGGCCACGTTTTGGGTTCTTTGTCTGAGGTCAGCAATGTTCACTTCAGATGTGGCCTTTTTTATTTAAACCGTGATCCTGAGGAAAAACCCCTCGGGTACCAAAAGGACTGACTTGGATTCAAACAAGTCGCTTCTTGAGGCGACCCGATTGGCAAAATCACACATCACAGATCGACTGATATCAGGAGTTGCCGCGCACGCTCCCCGACCTGACCCGAGAGTCAATCTCGTCGCCATCGTTGACTGACTTCCTGCCGTTTCAAACATCCGTTCGCCGATTGCAATCAAGAGCTGAGCCGCCAGGGAGCCATGTGACCATTTGATTCTGCTCGCTCAGCAAATGCGATTCACATTGCATCAGCCTTCTTGTGGTCCAATGAACGGAGGCAACAGGACTCTCCCGGGGGCCGTCGTCATCGTCATATTTGCCAGTTGCATCCGATCGAACTTGACGGATGACCGCGACCTGCGGGGCCGGCAATCTGCACGGGCATCTCTGTTCCGTTTCCTCCCACGGGAGTCCATTAACCACGCCAGTGGTCTTGTGTGTTCCAGTGGTCCGGGGTCTGGAGGGCAGGTCCTGGGGAGGGACTTACGCTTGGAAGAAGGTTTGCGCCCTGACAGGAGCAACGGTGGACCTCCGCTGCTTCTTCACGTACCCGCCCAAGATAAACGGCCAAGACGTGAGCGTTGAGAAGACCTTGTGGTTTACCAAAGAACGCGACCGTCAGCCTGAAGATCTGAGGTCGGACCCGCAGTACGCCGGTCGTCTGCACGGTGACTGTCACGGCAACTGGTGCACTTTGTCAATCGCCGAGCTGAGGGCGAGCGACTCGGCCGTGTACAAGTTCCGATTCGTCACAAACCGACTGAGTGGAGGAAGCTACACGGTCACGCCGGGAGTCAATCTCACGGTCACCGGTACCCATTCTCATTGAAACCGGAGACGTTAAATGTTCCCCAGAGCGCATCTTGCCGCCATAACATACATCGCCGTCGCGCCATATTGAATGTGGCAACGTCGACGCATTCCATTCTCAACTCGATGCGTCTCTAGACACGACCTCTGCTTCTTCCTCACAAATCCAGATCTCAGCGTCCAGTGGCATACACCCGACGAACAATCTCTGAGTTGCGTCAGCAAGTGCAGTCTGGGCTCTCCGACTTCATACATCTGGTACGAGAATGGAGAGGAAGTCCCCAATGAAAACTTCAAAGTATACACTCCGACATCCGGCTCGAAAAACAGCTACTCCTGTGCAATCAAAGGGCACCGGCAGCTTGTATCACCTCCGATGTGTGAGTCGAGTCCGGTCGCGCCGACTTGTAGCACTTAGCTTCGTGCTCATGCTTCAGTACCGCTTCCATCTCTCAGGTGTGTCCCGCTCTTGCAACAAGGTGCATTACCACAAAGGGAGCATCTGCGCCCTCAAAGGCTCGTCGGTGGACCTCAACTGCACTTATAGCAGCTACGATGAGCTCGAGTCCAAATTCTGGTACAGACCGGATCACAAACACTTGTGGGCGGATCCCTCCGTCCCTCAGGACCTCCGGTTGGAAGAGCAGTACCACGCTCGCGTCGAGTTCCCTCCAGAATTTGAGGGACATTGCACCCTGAGAATCCAGAACGTGACCGAGAGCGATTCCGCCGAGTATCGCTTCAAATTCACCGCGCGAGATTTTGAATGGATGAATAGTCTACCCGGAACCAACTTGACAGTCACAGGTACAGAACGCTGCAAAATCATATTTCCAAACATGATCTTCATTGGTTCTCGATAGACGCAATACTTTGATCTGGTCTTTACGTTACGTCGCTCCAGATTCAGCCCTCCGCGGCATGCAAACGGTCTACTTCTCTTGCCCGCAGCTGCCACGGTGCGGGTGAACGCCGTCAAAGTGGAGGATTCTCACACGGTCGCTCGCTTGTTGTGCCACACGGGCTGCAGACCGTCAGCCGATTTGTCTTTCTGCTGGCGGCGGAATGGGGACCCGCTGGCTCGCTGCTCCCCTCTCCACGCCGCCAAACCTCTGGAACTCATTTTAAATCCCGGAGACTACGTCACCTGCGACGTAGAAGGGCATCCGCTCAGTATCTCTCCTCGCCTGTGTGAGTTTCCTGGACAAATTGACACTTTCGGGACTTGGTCATTAGCCGCTCGGCGGAATTTTGAGGGCTCCATTGTCCGTGCCCCAGCGCGAACAATAAATTAGCCGATTGGTTCCTGCGCTCGGGAAACCTGTGACATTTACCTTCTTGTCCACTCCCACCCCTCCCTCATCCAGATGCTCTGAGAGCCCCCTCGGTGTCGCTGAGCGACTCTGGCGACATCTTGGAGGGTGCTCCGCTGAATCTGAGCTGCATCAGTGACAGCAGTTTCGCTGAACACCGTTGGTACAAACAGATTAGACCCTCCCGCCGACAAATCATGACAAGTGGACCAGTGCTGGTCTTCAGATCCATCAAGTCTTCGGACTCCGCCGAGTATTTTTGCACTGTGGACAACGAGCTGGGGAAGAAGATGTCAGAACCTGTTGTGATTGACGTCAAATGTGAGTTCAGTGGTACCTTGACTTATGTAAGTGTTGTTTTTTCTCGGTGGGGGTCTGTCCAAGACTATACGGGCATGTCGACTCTTCACCGGTCTTTCTAGACGTCCAGTGTAAGTACCAATGTCCACCCAAGTCAATACCGAGTCCATTTTAAAGGCGAGGTGAGGCAAATTTATTTGCATCGCTCATTTCGTGTCCAAGACAATTCAAAGTGCTTTACAGAAATCGCTCAAAGCATTCCAGAAAGAGAAAACAAAATCTTTAGAAGCGATAAATAATTGTGACACAGCCGAGGAGCCTGGAAACGAAACGCCACTTCACTTTGTTTGGTTCTGGTTCTGGGAATACACACAAGACCTGTCCCAGACAACTTATGTGGTCAATTTAAATACACACTACCTTCAACACTGCTGCGTGCTGTGAAGTGGATGGTTCGATCCAGTTCACCTGTGAAGGTTGCTTCTGAAATTTTACCCCAAAAGCCTACATCCCGACCCTTTTTAGGAGGCGTGCGTGTGACATGACTGCCGCCTTTGCAATTTGTAGCAACATCAGCGACATTAAGAACCAACGTCATCAGGTTGAGTGTGACGCTCGTGCTCCTAATCCTGGTGATCCTACTGGCTCTCTGCATGAGGTACAAGCACAGATCTGGACTCTGGGTCTTCAAAGCGTACGTCTTCCTCACTCGGTTCCATGTCAATGCGATTGTGCGCAGGAAAAAGACCTCCCTCTCCTCCAGAGTGCAACCCAATGAGCTCCGACAGCCTGAAGAGGTGATGTTTTTCTCCCTTCTTTTTTGAAAGACTTGAGTCCAAAATGTACTGCATATGTCTTTGATGCCATCATATATATATATATATATATATATATATATATATATATATATATACACACACTGTATACACACACAACACACACACAGAGAGATATATGGCTAGATAGCTAGCTAGGTAGCTAGCTGCGAAGCAAGCTAGATAGCTAGCTCAATAGCAAGCTAGAACGCAAAGTAGCTAGCTAGCTGGGAAGCAAGCTAGATGTTTGCTCAATAGCTGGCTAGATAGCAAGGTAGAAGGCAAGGTAGCTATATAGCTGGGTAGTCAGCTAGATTGCTAGCTCAATAGCTGGCTAGATAGCAAGCTAGAAAGTGAGGTAGCTAGCTAGCCAGCTAGATCAATACGGTATGATCGAGCTGCTGCATTTTCTGATCTTTTCATGTTTCATTGCAGCGCCCCCATGGGGACTATGAGAACATCTATGCTTCGGTGCAGACACACTAAAATCAACAAGAGGACACTCTGTGAACAACATTGCAGAAGAAAAACTTGCCAACAACGGGTGGACTCGTTTGAATGCATTTGAACAGGAATGCGTTTCCAGAGCACTTTGAGCTCTTTTGTTGTATGAAACGTGCTCTTTAAAAAATAAATTCATTGGTTGATTGAATTCAAACCGTCCCATAGGAGCAATGACAAAATTGAAGTACAAAAAAATATATAATCAATTTGGAAGTCCAATGCCAAGACGGAGTTGTGGTCATCCAAGTACCTTTTTTTTCCCCATCAATATATGTAAACAATTATTTTCACGCTTGTGCTTTTTTTTTGTTATTTTAACTCGATAAGTTTTATTTTAATCTTTTCATTCATCTTGCTGTTATTTGGGGATCTCGTGTTCATTGTGATTTGTTAGAGCAATCTGGTTTTTAATCCTCATTTTTCTTTTTTTTGGATTTTGGATTTACCATCCACCGTAACCTGTACCAATGATGCTTGTACAAATAAACTTGCCGTGCCTACCAAAGGTCATCGATGAAATGGTCTACTTTGAGTCCCAGAGTCAATCTGAGGGTTTCGTTTCGGCACAAAAATCTAGTGTGGAGGTCCAGCAAAATGCCCCAAGTCAAAAAGAAGGTCCAGTAGGCATCGTAAAGTCAATACGGAGGCCTATTTCAGAGACCAAAATCAATGTGGAGGACCATGGTCAGAAAGGAAGTCTAGGCCAAGTCATAAAGCTGACATGGTGGTCCAACAGTGGTGTAACTAAATCAATATGGAGACCCAAAATCAAAAACGGAAGTCCAATATTGGTATGAAAGTCAACTCCGAGGTCCAGAATCCGAAAACGTGGACATTCAGTTCAGGTACACGATGGGGAAATGGAGGTCCACCAGGGCACCATGTGGTTTGTCTTTCAAATTCTTCTGGCAGCTCAATGTCTCTGATGTGCCAACGGTTCCCGCCGACCTTCCTTAACAAGATTTGTGGCTACAAAGCACCCCACGCACAATACCCCCGGTGACACGCGCTGTCATGTTCCCACTGAGGCGAGCGGGGGGGATAAAGCAAGACCAAGAGCGAGAGAAGCCATCAGGTGCCATCTGGCGACATAATCCCGCCCAGGTGGTCCCCGTCGCCTCTAATTAGACTCGGGGAATCTTGACCTTATGCCCAGATGACGTTTAGTCAGTCGCCTACCGGCCTTCCTCAACCTGTTAGCCTCTCTCTTCTTGGTGCCTCTGCGAGTGTTGAGGGAAAGATTTTGCTTTTGACTCATGACCCGCAAGTGCATTCCAGAGCAACCATCCATTGGTACGATAACAATCAGCCAGTCGGAAGACTGAAGAAAATCATAGATGGAAAGGGGACATTTATTTGCAGGTTTCCATTATGTAGCAGGAGGAGGGAGTCCTGTTCAAAAAACAGAGCAGATGTTCCAAGACGGGTACTTCATACTAATTTGCAGAATTGCTATCATCAGAAATTGTGCAAATGGTTTACCATCCTGGCCTTCTCATAGGATGGAGCACTAGCCACAAAAGGGACATGGCTTGCTAGCTAGCTAGCTAGATAACGTTAGAGAGCAAGGTGGGTAGCTAGCTACTTAGCTAGCTAGACAGACAGACGTGCTTCGGTGCCGACACGCAGACACCGTCTCAAGTTGTCGGATCTTTCCTACAGTCAGCGTCTTGATTTGATCACGCAGTCAACTGTTCGCAATTCTGGTCCCCCAACAGACATCGGATCTTCCTGCGCCAAGCCTCAGAGAGTTTCTTGATCTTGTCGGGAGTCTTCCTCTCGAGGGTCAGTCTCTGTGGCCACGCCCGACCGGCGCTCAGGTCTTCGCCGCCATTTCGCGTCTGTTGGATGCTCGCCAGGATGGCCGCATCGAAGGCCTCCTTGAGGTTCTTCTGCGTCAGCGCCGAGCATTCGGCGAAGCCGGCGGCGCCCAGCTGCTGGGCCAGCTGCCGGCCCTCTTCCGAGCCCACCGGACGCTCCTGGTTCCGGGCCAGTCTGATCAGCACTTGCACGTCTTCTCGCAGGTCCAGCTGGGCGCCCACCAGGACGAGAGGCGTGCCGGGACAGTGCCGACGGATCTCGGGCACCCAGCGTCGGGTCAGATTGAGGAAGGAAGCGGGTCGGACCACGCTGTAGCACAGCAGGAAGACGTCGGCGCTTCGGTAGCAGAGCGGTCGTAGACGCTCGAGCTCATCCTGGGAGGAACCAAACTTGGTCAGGATCAGTTCATCTGTCATGACAATACAACCGCTTGATTGTCTCGTGCACCAGACTCGGGGCAAGTATGGAAGGGGCCAAACCAAAACGGCGGGTTCCTGTGTCAATTTGGGCAAGTATTGTTGGATACAACTTGCAAGTGGAAATGGAAAGAAGTTTTCAGGGTTTTTTTTCTTTTAATAGTGGTTGTATTACATTTGAGAGTTTCCTGTTTCACGGTGAGTCACCACCGTGCTTCACCCACATGCAATGATTAAAATCTGTTACACAATTTTAGTGTCGGGGATTTGTCTACTCAGTGTCTGTGCTTCAATTTTTTTGCAATGTCAAACCAGCTTCAGGGGCAAAATTAAAAAAAAAAAATCTGAAACAAGTTGGGAAGCTAAAAGCGATTCGCTCATTTACTCACTGCTACAATGGCTGGCTGATAACCGATTAGCGGTACTTACATTGATGGATCCATCGCTAGCTCCCCATTTCTATTGTGACGGCACAGACGGGAGAATTCACATTACAGAGGCAGTCGTGACGTGAAAATAACAGACATGCATTTGCGCCTTGTACCTGTCCTGCCGTGTCGCACAGCTGCAGTTGGATTGGCACGCCGTCCACCACCACCACAGCTGAGGAGACAGAGGAAATGCTAGCTCAGGCAAGCTAGGCTAGCATGGAATAAACTATCGAGGACTTAGCTGTGCTAGCGTAGAATAAGCTACACAGAGCTTGGCTAGCTCAAGATTGGTTCGCGTAGAATAAGCTATAAAGGGCTTGGCTAGCTCAAGCTAGGCTTGAGTAGAATAAACTGTCGGGGGCTTGGCTAGCTCAGGTGATGCTAATTCACGAGCTCATGTCAACAAAATAGACGTACCTGTGAAGTTGTCGAGGGCGGTGGGCACGTAGCCGGCGGGGTAGCCGTTGGTGGTGTAGCTGATGATCAGGCTGGTCTTGCCCACCGCGCCGTCCCCCACCAGGACGCAGTTGACGCGGCGCTCGGGCGCAGCGGCCGAGCGCTGCCGCCTTACGGCCAAGTGCGGCAGCAAGCGGCGGCGGCTCGGCGGGGACAGCGTTAGCGGCAGCGACACGCGGCGAGGCTCGGGGGCGCTCGCGTCCCCGGGAAGCATCGCGAGACGACAAGACGAGGACGACGACGTGGCGAGGAAGCGTCAGAGTGCCAGCATCCTGCACGAGTGCTTTCCACAGGTGTGAAGAGGCCCAAAGTGTGTTAGTGTGTTTGTGTGTGGGTCGGGCGTTCAGCTTTCTCCTTATTGGCCCGCTGCAGTGGGCGTGGACCGTCATTAAGGAGCTTACGCGGGGTGCATATGCGCTCAGCAGAAGCATTGAACAGGAACACAACGCTGAAAGACATTTTTTAGATATTCGTCACATAGACAACTAATATCGAAATACACAAGTAGTTCACCTATACCTCGGACATTTCTAAAACGGATCTCTCTGTAACACTGACGTTGACTGCTGCAAGAACACACCTTTTTCCGGGAATTCAAACACTTCCGGGTTGCCTTCAGCCAACAATGTCCACATCCACTTGTTTGAGCAATTAAACGGAATCTAACCTAGGTAACTGTAACACAAACGAATATCATGCTCAAATATAAAATGAAAATGATTTATAATAATGAACATAAGCTTACAATTGCGATGGGAGTGACATCAGTCGCGTCAACACTTCCTTTTTTTATGTAGCCGCTGTTGCCTTTGGAGCTTCGACGTCCGTATTTTTGCATTCGTTTCTTGAGTCGCACCGCTTCAACAGCTGACGTTTACGATACGTTCACGTTCGCTAGAACCCATGGAGGTCGACGTTAGAGCGCGACGTCCCACTACCTCGATTATTCCTAAACCAAAGCGGTTTCAAATCGTCGTTTCTGTGTGCGCGCTGAGTTCACTTGGCAGGTGGCTTCACTGTTGTAGCGAGGACGTGGCGCCCTCTCGCGGCCAACATCTGCCAAGCGAGCATTTTTAATTGACGGACACCGCCGGAAGAGCTTACCGCCGCCACGCTACACCGATGGTACGGTTGGAACCCCGCCCCACCCCTCAAAAAAAAAACACGTCGGTCAACGGCTTCTTCTGTTATTCCTCAAAAGTTGATTTCCTATTATTGCAGGCCAGCGAAAAATTGGACCTGATTAGCACTGGGAATTCAAGAGAGTCAAATGAAACTTGTCAAACAAAGAATTGAGATAACTGTCAACTTGGGAGGCTGCCTCTCTCTCTTTCTTTTTCTGTCACACACGCACGCGCGCACACACACACACACACAACACTCCTCCTTCCTCTTCTTCCGCACGTCTCTTTCTGATCAGCTGAGACACGCTTCCCTCTCTCTCTCTCTCCCTAGGGGTGGAGGGTGGGGGGTAATGGGGCATGGCGGCGGTGGGCCTCCATAGTTATGGCCCCGCGGCCATCTGTCAGCGTGCGCATTGACGCAGACTCCAGAAGGCCGCAACATGTGCGCATTTAAATGAAGAGCAACTTTCCCAGGACACGCGGGCCTGACCCCGCCAGCCGCCCCCGCATCCCCCAGCACCAGCCAGCCGCCCGTCCTGTACCCCCCCCCCACCCCACCCCAGTCCCCCGACAGGGAGCGCCACACCCTGTCGGGCCACGCCCACCTGGCACCTTATTGCAGACGCCATCGTGGATTTGGGCCCGATGCTGCATTTGGATTTGGAAGGGGTCCAAAAACACAAAAATGGAGAGAAAAAAAATCAAGACGGAAATCTCAACAATGGCTTCCGGTCAATCCCCCCCGCCCCTATTTTTGTCCTTGACTCCCCTGCGTTAGTCATATGATCGTGTTACGTAAAGCTCGCCGGATTTTGCTTGTGCAGAAACGGCGCCCAACACATTTGCCTGAGCTGTGGTGGCTGGGAAAGCCAGGCGGGATCAGCTGATTGTGTGCGTGTGTGTGTATGTTGGGGGCTCTTAGGGGGTCTAACAGGATTGCTCTTGTGTCTTGGGAGGACAATAGCAACAGCAGTGCAGTCGGTGGGGGGGGGGGACGGTTAGGGTCGCACACTTTTGCTTTGTGGCTCGGTCAACAGGCGTGTGCCACGGGTGTCGTCTCGTTTGCCACCCTTCATGCCCCCCGCCCTCCCTTTCCCAAAAGCCCGCGCCTGCTGTCCGAGCAAGCATGAGAACGTGAGCCTCACCCTTCCAACCTGGAGCCTTTAATGAGGGGCACGCTGCTTCTTATCAAAGATTGACAAGGCATCTTTAGACGGCGGCATTAATCTCGCGATTAAAAAAATTAATCGAGTTAAAATTGTCTTAAATGAATGCCGATAATAAATAACTAATATGTATATATCGCTCAACGCTCTCCTTTGAACTCGGTCGCCAAAATCCAACGGCGCACCAACGCGTGGTCGTCGTGCGTAGCTGCCGTGTAGCACGACGTGACCTGCGTAAGCGAGTTTTATTTCGCTCACGAGACCGTCAACTTTTTCCCAAAATGTATTTGCAGCATTATGGGGGGGGGGGGGAAACCACTGGCAAATGTTAAAAAAAATACAAACAAACTCCAAAATGATTTCACTTGTGCAAGTCAAGACCCCAGTGGCATGGTGTTGGGGGGGGGGTCGTTGAATACCACGTTGTTTTTAGCATTTAGCCGTCGAGATGGCGGTCACAAAATGGAAGCGCAACTGCGGTTGCCACATCCGTTGCTTCTCAATTGCATTGAATGTGGAGTTGAATGGAACATGTTGCTTTAACAACTCCTTTTTTAATGCTGCGGTGCATTCTGATGGGGCTGAAGGTGGGGGGGGGGGGCGCACATGACGCTACAGCAGTGGCAGCTGGCGGCCCAGCTTGCAGGGGCCATCTCGTCACAATGGAGAGCCTTCCCCACGGGGGCCGGTGATTTAGAACTGGGCTCTGTGGATCTGGATGGACCGGAGAGAGCTCCCGCCCCCCCCTCCCCTTCCTCTGTGCATCCCACCCCCACTGCCTCCATGCTCTCTTTCCACCGTGCATATAAGCTCTCTCCAGGGACGAGGAGCATTCCTGAGGTGTAGCGCACGCTAAGGCGAGCTGGACACAATGGGGCGGGGGCGCCGTGTGCGTGGGGGCAACAGATGCGCGTGGATCCTCTGTCCCGCAGTGGCAGCTGAGAGATGGGAACGGGGGCCTATGATGGCGCCATGAAGCACCGCTGCCCGAGCGATAGGCTGCCGCGCCGCTTTTTCCGGAACAAAAAGAGGGCTTTTCATGTGGACCCTGGTCGTCCGACAACCCCCCCACCCCCGCTACTCGACCGCCGGTCCAGGGAGCACCTGCCGCCCCCCACGATAGGCTTCGGGGCCTCCAACTGGGCTACAAATAGCCACTGGAAATGCGTTTTGAAATCAAAGACACCTGCGGACGCCTCGGTGTCGCCCCCACCTGGCCCCGCCCACCCCACCGCATGTAAAATGAGCAGCGGGACAGCAGATTGTTTGGGCCGGCCGGCCGCTCTCCAATGGGTCCCCCGTCCCCTCCGCAGAGCGCCTGTCTTGTCCTGGGGGGGATAGGCCGTATTTGGTTACCCCCCCACACCCTCTCTTCCCTCCATTGTGGCTCCGCCGGGCTCCCACGGAGGCTTGAAAGGCTGTTTGGGAGGCGGAGGGGGTCGGGGTGGGGGGCAGGTGTGTGCATCTGTTCAAATCAAGGCAGATGCTCGTGGACAGGATAGAGACGGAGAGTCCACGCAGACGACGGAGGCGGGACTTCCTCGATTCTGTCACGTTGCATGCTGGTGGTGGACCCCCAAAAAGAAAACTAAATCCTGAGCAAACAAAGTCCAAAGTAGCAAACAAAAATCATGACTGAAGATAAAACATAACAGCAACCAAAACATGACAGTAGCAAAAGCAACAAAGTGCAGACACTGAGTGTTCGTCCTTTGAAAGCACTCATTAGCTAATGACCAACAGGTGTGCAGCTGCCAGGGGAGCCCTACAGTGCCACCTGTTGGTCCCTAAACCCAATCGTGACAAATTCACGCCAAGCGTCTCCCTTCACGTCGGCTACGGGATGCTGGAGCCAAGCCAATTTTCCCAAATCCATTTTGATGACGTCCATTTTGGCAAGAGCCATTTTACAAAAGAATGGCCCGAAAATGACATTTACCTGAGCAGACCGCTCGGTGGATTTTGTGACGATGCTCGGCCGCAATTACGTCATCGCGAGGTTCGTTTACTTTCAGTTTCGGCTTTTGGAGCCGAAGCATGTGTGTGGCACATGCGCTTTGTAAAACTTTGGCACGTGCCTACAGACTCCTCCCCCCCCCCCCCCCCCGCCGACAGGCGTTCCTGGGCCGCCACGTCATTACTCGACGGTACGGCTGCCAGAACTTCAAGCCGGCACGTCTCAGGGAACCTCCATGATGAATATGCAAATGAGAAGCGTGACTCTCGAGGAGACCCGGATGTTGTGTTCCGCGGACACACGAGGGAGAGCGCGGTAGGGGCGGGGGCGAGTCTTATCATGAGCATCCTGTCGGGGAGTACGCGTGCGCGTCGGCATCCTTTGTCACCCATGACCTGCGTGGCATCATTAATACGCGCGCGCCTGCATCGATACGCCCCGCGCAGATGCCCCCTCCCCCTCTGTCACGTCGTCTGATCGATATCGTGCGCTGGGCGGCGTGTTTACGTTCCCACGAGCCGCCATGTGGTGTCTCTTTTTTTTTTTTTTTTTTTTTTTGGAGGGGGGGGGGGTCACCTCGTCGCCATATGGCCCCTGGGGGCCCATACCGTTACAGCTCCTTAACATGCTTGCGGTCGCGGGAGTCCGCCGGACATTGGGGCATCGAGACACGTGAATCGGACACCCAGTCGGACCTTGGGCTCAGGGTGGGGGGGGGGGTTGAAGGAAGCGCGGGGGTAGGGGGAGGGTACTCGTGGCAGATGGCGTGCAAGGCTCCGTCCGCGTCTGAAGGCGTGTCGCGGTCCCCGAGCGGCCCCCGCCCCCCCCCCCCAAACACACGCGCACATGCCGCATTCGACCTCCACGCCGAGGAAAACACCCGAATGGTCGCTCGCGCACGCACGCGCACACTAACATCAAGTACATCCTGAGTGAATATGGCGCGCACCGGCCTATGCGCGCTCGCTCCCTCACTTGCACGCGCGCAGTCACCAACGCACGCGCACGCACACGCCAACAGAAGAGCCGGAAGTGTAAGTGAGGCAACTTTTCGCCTGCCCGCCGCCGCCGCGCGGATGGTGGAGCTACGGTCTGACGTCACGAGCATCGCAAAAAAAGCACCGGGCGGAGACGTCATAAGCCACGCCCACGGGCACGCGCCAGATGTGTGCAAGTGTGTGTGTGCGCGCGCGTGGTGCGGTGCGTGCCTGCCTGCCTGGTTCGGGCGCGCGCATATTGAGAGAAGAGCAGGTGCGAGTTGAATTAGCATACAGCTGAGGTGGGGCGGGGGGGTAGGGGGGGGTCCAAGTAGGGAAGGGGGGAGTCTCCTCCCTGGCTTGCGCGCACACACAATGGCACAAGTTCCCTCTCATGTTGGCCACACACACACACACACACACACACAAAGAGCACAAGCGCATGTTTCGTCGCAAGCAGTAGTTGGTTCGCTCCAAACTTTGCCGAGGAATGCTTCGGACCAAGAAGAAGAGGACGAAAGAGATGTGCAAGAGGAAGAAACAAGGAGGCAGGCTCACACTTTGCGTGCCAAAAAAAAAAAAAAAAAAAACACTTGATGGCGGCACAACTATGAAGACGTCATCAAGATCACAAAGGCGTCTGAAGGAAACAGGCAAAATAAGGACCATTTCAACACTCGAGTACAACATCACAAACGGCGAAAAGCAAATCCAACAAGTTTGGATTTTTTTTTGGGGGGGGGGGGGGACACCTTTCATTATGCAGCCATGTTGGTGCCAAAAGGAAAAGCGGGAGAAATTTGAGCCAATAAAAAGAAACGAAAAAACAGCCACGTGTCATCAACAAGCTCGTCAACATTATTTTCCTCTTTCGATGTTTAGCCGCGCCGCGGTGGAGACGCAACACGATTGCGCGTCACACGTAAAAAGTGAAGGCGAGTTTGGAAGTTGTCATCAACGCGACCAACAAGATCGGAAAAAAAAGTTGCACACTTTTCATGACGCAGCTGCCAGTCAAGTCAAGCGCCCCCCACCCCCAACATAATGTTCATCTTTCACCGCTGCTGTGGGAGGGTGAAAAGTTGGGAGGAAACCAAAAACTAGCAGAACAGAACTTCGAAATGAAAAAGGCAAAGGGAAACAGCGGCACTGCGTCCTTTTACACTTTCATTATGCGGCCACGCTGCAGCTGCCGTAGAAGAAAGACGACGAGTTTGAAAGCAGCAAACAAAAGCGGCACGCGCGTACGACGTGCAAGTCAAAACAGAACAAAAAGAAGAAAAAAAAGAGAGAAAAGTTTCATATTTCCTCTCGTCCGCCCAACGTGCGGTGGGAGGACGACGAAGCTCCCGGCGCGGTGGCCAGCGTGCGCCGGGGCCAGATTGGGGGGGGGGGGGGGCGTTGGGGGGAGAGTTGGAGGGCTCATTTGCATGTTATTAGCATAGCATGTATATAACCGGCTGTGGGCGGCCCGCGCCGGACAGCCGCGAAGAAAAGAAGACGAAAGAAGAAGGAGGCGAGGAGCGCAGAGAAACAAGGCCAACATGAGGGACTCTTGCTCCCCCAACAAGAAAGGAGACGGCCGCCTTTGTCGGGGATTATAACGCCAAACGGGACGGGACGGGACGAGTCGATTATTTATTTGTAACCTACTCTTGCATCCCGGGAGAAAGTTTTGGGATTAACCGTCTCGCTGTACTTTTTTTTTCTTTTTTTTCTCCCCTACCGCCTTCCTCATCCTCCGGGACGCGCATGCGCGGTGGCGCTTTGGTGGCCGCTCCATGCATCTTCCTGCCGGGCCCCTTTTAGCTTTTCTTCCTTTCTTTATTGAATCATGTATTTATTGAAGATGCTGCTGGGCGCCGCGGTGCTGGCCGCGTTGCTGTGTCAGGTAAGTCGGATTTGCCCCCCCTGATCCCCCCCCCAAACAAGCAAACAAGCAAAAAGTCACTTTTCCTCTTTCCAATGGCGCACGCCCGCCCCGTCCAGGGCTTGTGCTCGGGCGTGTTCGAGTTGCGCCTGCAGGAGTTCCTCAACAAGAAGGGCGCGCAGGGCAACCGAAACTGCTGCGGCCGGAGGGGCGGCGACGGCGGCGGCTCCCCCGCCTCGTCGTCGTCGTCGTCCGCGGGGCAGTGCGCCTGCCAGACCTTCTTCCGGGTGTGCCTGAAGCACTACCAGCCCAACGCGTCGCCCGAGCCGCCGTGCACGTACGGCGGCGCCGTCACGCCCGTGTTGGGCGCCAACTCCTTCCAAGTGCCCGACGCCATCCCGGAGAGCTCCTTCAGCAACCCCGTCAGGATCAACTTCGGCTTCACTTGGCCGGTAAGCGCCGAGGGGGAGCGGGGAGGGGGGTGGGGGGGCTTACGTCTGGGTCTGGTGACGTCACGGCGCGGGCTGTGCGCGTGGGCACCTGTCCCGTCTCGCCAAGCTCCTCGGAGAGGAAATCTATCCGGCTCGTCGTCCGGTGTTGCCTTCGCGTACAATCGGAAACAACACTTTTCCCTACAGCGCAACAGATCGATTGATCGATTGTGTCTTCTCCTGTCTTTTGTCTCGCTTGCTTTTCCTTCTTCTCATACTTCTGTTCTCCTTTTCTGTTCTCTGCCCCCCCAACCCCCACCCCGCGCGCCTTTGCTCTCTTTTCTCCCATTGTTTTTCCGCAAAGCATTGAAAATTCCCACCGAAACACATACTCCAAATATCCAGAAAAAAATCTCTTTTTCTCATTCATTCATCAAGTAGTCATTCGCGAACACTCGGAAATGCCAGCGTTCTCCACCAAACAACCGCTTCATTTGTCCGAAATGGCCATCTGGCGGCCTGGTGTTGCCCTCGGAAACAATCTGAAATCTCCGTTTTTCTCCCCGTTTTCTTCCAAATGTCCTTAAATGTCCTTTTGAGCCAAACAACCCAACCGGCGCGGCTTCGGTTCCTCTCGGCTGGCAAGTGGATGGATGGAGCCGGGGGAAGGAAGGAGGCGGGGGTGGGGGTGGGGTGTCTGCTGCTGTTGTTTTCACGTTGCCCCTCCAGGGATTGATCTATGACACCGCTTTCCACCTGCCTCACCAAGCCGTTTGTTTCCTCAGGGGACCTTCTCGCTCATCATTGAGGCACTGCACACCGACTCTAAAGACGACTTGTCCACAGGTAAGGACCGCCCCCCCCCCCCACATATCCCCACATCAATGTGATTGTGACGCTTTCTTTTTATTTCCATTTGACTCCAAGAAAAATGAAAATGCTGCCAGAATATATTTTAAAAGAAAACGCCCCCCCACCCGCGCATGCGTTAGACGGCGATTCTTTGACACGCCACTAGAGGGAGCCCGCATGGCAGCAATAGTATTTTGACAATGAGCAAAGCTTCCCGCTTCCCCCCAGACAACCCGGAGCGAGTGATCAGCACCATGATCACCCAGCGCCACTTGACAGTGGGCGAGGACTGGTCGCAGGACCTGCACACGGCGGGCCGCACGGAGCTCAAGTACGCGTACCGCTTCGTGTGCGACGAGCACTACTACGGCGACGGATGCTCGGTCTTTTGCCGGCCCCGGGACGACGCCTTCGGACACTTTGCGTGCGGAGAACGCGGGGAGATCGTGTGCGACGCCGGCTGGAAGGGACAATACTGCACCGAGCGTGAGTGACCCCCCCTCCCCTACACACACACACACAAAGTGAGACCCCGCCCCCCGCTAAAAAGGATGTTGCGTCAGAGTCTTCTGAAATATCCACAGTCATACCTGCTCAGTGGAAATGCTCATCTGCAAACGTTGACGGAGGCTGCGACTCAAAGTCCCCCCCCCCCCCCCCCCCCCGCAACAAAATCGGATTGGCAAAGTGACGACGGTCGGTTCTGATACGTGCCATTTTAAAGCAGGAAAAAATGCTTCAAAAGTTGTTTTGGGAGCAAGATGTGCAGTTAGGAGTGAATTTTTCTGGGACTAAACAGCAACCCCCCCCCCCCCCCCCCATGTGACACACGCGCACACTCGTGGAGGAAAGTTTTGAGGTGAATAATGTCACGCGTGCCATAAATTGCCATGCGTCCCTCGTGATTGGCTGTCGCTGGTGGTTTGGCCGCGGGGGTGGGGGTGGTGGGGGGGGGGTCATTGTTTGAAGTGGGCAGCTGCCGACAGCCCTCAGACAATGGGGGCAGCTGTCGCACGCTGGCAACACACTCGCCAGCTGTCCACTCTTATCTCACTGCCGCCGCCAGCGTGTCCGCCCCCTGATGAATAAATGAGTTTTGAACCGCAGCTAAGAAGAAAAAAAACACGATGGCTGGGAGGAGGGGGATGCACTGGGGTTGGGGCAGGGTCAAGGAGGATCAGGGGGTGGGGGGGATGGCTATGTGTGAGAGCACGTGCTCTCTCACTCACAAAGAAAAACAAATGCACGACAAACACACTCGCACTAAAACAAATTGCGTGCGCGCTCACATTACCCATACATACGTAAAAGTCCAGTTCATTTCAATAATAATAATTGTGTTTCTCCCCCCACTAGCAATATGCCTGCCGGGCTGCGACGACGAGCACGGCTTCTGCGAGAAGCCCGGCGAGTGCAAGTAGGTTGTGCCTCGGTGGGGGGGGGGCTAAGACGTTGCATCGCAGGCGTCCTTACCGCCGTCCTCCGATTGGTCCGCAGGTGCCGGGTGGGCTTCAAGGGTCGCTACTGCGACGAGTGCATCCGCTACCCGGGCTGCCTCCACGGGACCTGCCAGCAGCCCTGGCAGTGCAACTGTCAGGAGGGCTGGGGGGGCCTCTTCTGCAATCAAGGTGGGCAACGCGCCTGGGGAACGCTCGGTCGCTGACAAAAACCAAAGTGGGGCTGAGGGAATTGCAGCAAAGGCCATTTTGAAAGTCGAAAAAAAAGGCAGCAAATGAAACTCAAGGAGGCTAAGTGTGAAAATCCAAAACAAAATGATTCGTCGTCTGTTGTGAGCTAAAATTTCCAACACTGACCCCCAGGGATTTCTGGTGGTACTGCAACTATATATGTCGATGAAGGACTGTTTACGTTTTTGCTAATATATATATATATATAGATATATACAATACAAGACATGTATACTGCCCCCACATTTTTAAAGTGGTAATACAACATCCAGAACTAGAAAGTACTAAGTATAAAATAAAATAAAAAAAAAAGATCACGTCAGACGCGAGCACTGAAGTCGTACTCGCGCTAAGTCGCGAATCGGTCGGGGCAATTGAAAAGCTGCAAGAAAGCGGCGAAACAAAAATCCGGCGCCCCTGAAACGTAACCTCCATGCTTGGTGGCTCATAATACAGCTGTGCTCTTTGAGAGGGGGGGGGGGGGGGCAGAGGGGTCGGGGCCACGGGCGGCAGTTGTTGGCACAAATTGAAAAGCGCAGTCCGGCGGGAGCGACGCAGCTAATCCACCCGCGCGCGTGTCATGTGTCCTGCGTCTGCCCAGACCTCAACTACTGCACGCACCACAAGCCCTGCATGAATGGGGCCACTTGTAGCAACACGGGCCAGGGCAGCTACACCTGTTCCTGCAGGCCCGGCTTCACTGGCGCCAGCTGCGAGATCCAAGTCAACGAATGCGCCGGGAACCCCTGCCGTAATGGGGGCAGCTGCGCCGTGAGTCACGTCCGCGCACACACACACACACAAACAAACAAATGCAATGTGTGTAAAAAAAGTGACATCATTTTTGTGTGTGTTATACTCATACACATGAACCTTTCGTTTATCTTGAGTGGTTTCGGTCCCCATTAACCATGATAAACGAGAAATGACTGTACACACCAATCAATCAAAACTGCAGAAAAAAACAAATGCAGAGGCCAATTTACACTCAACAACACACAAAACACATGCAAACATGAAAATCACACATATACACACACACACAAACTCCGCAAAGACGCACACAGTTGCAAAAAGAAAGACGCACCCGTCAGCAGGCATTGACGCCGCCGTCTCCCGTCAGGACTTGGAGAACACCTACAGGTGCGAGTGCCCCCGCGGTTTCTACGGCAACAACTGCGAGCTGAGCGCCATGACGTGCGCCGACGGGCCGTGCTCCAACGGCGGCCGCTGCGTCGACAACCCCGACGGCGGCTACTTCTGCCACTGCCCCACCGGGTACGCCGGCTTCACCTGCGAGAAGAAGATCGACCACTGCACCTCGGCGCCCTGCTCCAACGGTGAGGACGGGTGAGGGCGGGCGAGACCTGGGCGAGCGCCAGACCGTAGCTGCACGCTAACTCGCATTCTGGGTCGTGTTCAGATAGCGCACGTTGTCGGGTAGCGACGTTTCACTTTGGTTTGCCGGGTCAAGACCTTTTAAGTTCTGAAGGGGGTTTTGACTGGCTGAACCCAAGCCCGTGGCTCCGCTTGGCGACCTCGGGTCTCACTCGAGCCCTGAAGGTCAAAGGGCCTATCTCACTGTCCTGGAGAGCAGGACTACCGGGCGAGTGAGCCCACGCTGGCGGCGACGTCCTCAGCTTCGGCGAGATGCTAAACTGGTTTGGCCCTGGTGAGAGCGCCCAAAATATTCTCGTCTCCAGAGTCACCAGAGTGACTGATCGATCCCAGCGGCATCGCCACATTCAAGACTTGCTCCCACGTTTTGCGGCGCCAAGCCGGATCCCTTTTCGGAGCCCATCGTGACCCTGGCGTTTGTGTTCTCAGGTGCTCATTGCGTGGATCTGGTCAACTCGTACCTGTGCCAGTGCCCAGAAGGCTTCACGGGCATGAACTGCGACCACGCCGGCGACAAGTGCTCCTCGTACCCCTGCCAGAACGGCGGCACCTGCCAGGACGCCGCTCACGGCTACACCTGCACCTGCCCGCCGGGCTACGCGGGGCGCAACTGCAGCTCGCCCGTCAGCCGCTGCGAACACAAGCCGTGCCACAACGGCGCCACCTGCCACGAGAGGAATAACCGCTACGTCTGCGCCTGCGCCCCGGGTTACGGCGGCCGCAACTGCCAGTTCTTGCTGCCCGAGCACGCCGCCATCCGAGGCTCCGAGGTGCCCTGGATGGCGGTCGGGTCCGGGGTGGCTCTGGTGCTCCTGCTTCTGGCGGGGTGCGCCGTGCTGCTTGGATTCCTCCGCTCCAAAGCCCAACGCGACGGTCCGGGGGAGGCCGGCGGAGAGGGCGAAACCATCAACAACCTGACCAATAACTGCCAACGCGGCGAGCGGGACGCCGCCGTCCCGCCGACTCCGGGCGTGAAAAACATCAACAAAAAGATGGACTTGTGCGGCGTGGAGGATCCCGAGGAGGGGGCGTCACCGGGACGTCGGTGCGACAAGAGCAGACCGCCGCCCGCAGACTACAACCTGGTGCGCGAGGTCAACTACGAGCGGGCGGCCAAAGATGCGGCGTCGGAGGCTGCCCGCGAGGACAAGGCCCGATCCCCGGACTCCTTTGAGTTTGAGGAGAAACACAGCAAACGCTTAAAATGGTAGGACAGCCGCCAACCCCGAACGCGTCCGTGTCCGAGGCAAAGCCTTCCTCCGTTGGTTCCAAATGAAAAACAACAGCTAAAACTACAAAAACAAAAGCGAACTGATGATGCCCATCAAACAAATCCAGGCCTCATCACTTCCAAATTTTCAATTGCCAACCAAAGAAGCCTTTTGGTGTCTTGGAAGAGCTGAGAAGAGTCCGGCCGGTTTTATGGCTCTTGGAAAAACTCAAATCCGTTTCCCCTTTCCAGTTTTTTTTAACCAGACCTAGAAATATGAACCCACCAAATTCCGATACTTTTCCACCCTTCTCTTCACCGTATTTACTGGAGGGTCCTTGTCTTTGGAAGTCCAGAAATTCTTGACCTTTTCCAGACCAATACGTATGCCAAGTTTTTTTTCCAGGATACGGCAGACATCGATTCTCGGAGTATTCAGTTTTTCCATTTTCCATAGCGATGTCGAATTGCGCACTCGAACCCAAGTCCACCGGACCTTGACGCAGTTACGGCGAAAGCTCAACTTTTCTTCCCTCTTTCCCTACAGCGAAACGTCGGAAATAAATTGCCCGGAAACGTCCGCGTGTGCGGACAACAAGTACAAATCTGTGTTTGTCGTGTCGGAGGAGAAGGACGAATGTATCATTGCAACTGAGGTGAGTAGTTGTTGACGTTGTTGAAGGCGATTCGCTTTGGCTCCGTCCAACCCGGATGTGAAGCTTACCCGACTAAATACGAGTGGAGTGATTGACGGGACGCTTACATTGCAACCGCCTCGACTGTAAGGACCATTTCCGAGAACAGCTTGGGGTCTGCGATGCACGGAGTTGAAACGCCATCGTGGAACACGGTCCAATGATGCGGGTCAGGATCCCTTGAAAAAAAGTCGGAGGGCGGCGTGCATCGCAGATGCCTAGCGGTTGTCAGGAAACAGCCGAACGTGACGACTCGTTCACATCTGCGTTACGCGGAGTCCCATCCAAGCGATCGGGAGGACCGAGGGGGGTGTGGGCCAACTCCGTGCGGCACGGATGCGAAGCGGTTGTCCGAAACGGAGCTTGTGCAACCAGGTACCACTTCAGCGGTTGAAAGGAAGGCGAAAATTAATGACCTCCTGCTGGGTCATGACACCGGAGACTTTGTTTTGTCGGATACGGGGGGGGCGACGGTATTCTGTTGGCTCGTTTGCCGCAGTAGGTGAGCATGAGCGCTCGCGCTCCGGAGTGGCTCGGGTCCTATTTGGCAGACAAAACTTTTTGAGTGAGTCGTGTTATAAGCCAGTGTTGTCTGGTGCTCCACAGGGTTCAATGTTGGGGCCCATGCCGTTTGCCGCTCCCATGTTCCGTTTGAAGAATTTCCTTCCTCTGCCATGAAGATGGCCTTGGGAGCTATTTGTCACCGAGTAAATGACTTTTTCCCGTTTTTACAATTGACCTCACGTACGGCGCTTTGCCTGCGGCGACGCTTGTGGTAAAATGCCCCGTAAGTCAAGTCGAGTTGCAAAATATTTTCAATCCAATGCGTCCATTTGCTTCACATCCGCGTCGCCATCGGACCGCACGTCCCAATTCCTTCGCCGGCTTTGCGGCGTCGTCAGCGGGAATGGATATCGCTCGGCTCTTTTGCGTTTCCTCACGGCGGCGTGTTTCCGCAGGTGTAAAGGGGCCGGAGACGGGCTGGCTCGTTTTGCTGTATGGGAGAGTTTTTATGCTCCTGGAAGAGATGCTGCTCTACGCTCGCTGCTGCTGAGACCTTTGACTGATATTCAGACTGAGCTGGTCCTCGAGTGGAAATAGAAACCGGCGGGGTCGTTTAAGGGAGGGAAAAACCGAACAAACAAAAAAAAAGTCAAGTTTACGGTTAAACGTAAACGGCCACTTAGCTTTCTGTGCTGCCTCTTTGTCGGGCCTCGGGGGTACAAATGAAAAGAAATATTCAACGGATGGTGTGAGAAATGATTTTTTTTTGAAGCCGCCAAGATTTTGTTGGTTTGTTTTTTGCAACATTTGCACCCAGGCCTTTTTCTCAAACCCAGGAACCGCATCAAACGGCGGATGTTTGGCCATACTGGCCTCTTCGTAAAGATAATTAAAGAAGTAAAAAGATTTTTAAAATGTGCTCGCTCGATGAACTTTTATGAAGGTTTTTCTTTTTTTGCCCTCCAATGCGCCCATGACAAAAGCATTGTTTTCCTCTTCACGCTTTCTCACACAGATTGTCCCTTTTGTTGTAAAATAGAGAAGGAAAAAAAAAAAGCGGGAAGTTACGATTTTATGATCATTTAATTTAAGTTAACTTAAGGATTTTGTGTTGTTATTTCCGATTGTATATTTGTTGTTGTTTGTCAGGATTATTTAAATGGCTTTCTCTTGGATGATATTTGCAAAGGCACTTCAAGTCAATGGGAACGAAAAAAAAAAAAAAAGGGGAAAAAAAAGTTATTTAAGAGGGGTTGTGCTGTACATTGTATTCTTCTGCTCCGTGTCAACGACGGAATTAGCCGAGACTATTTTTGCAAAAAATAAAAAGATCCTCAACGTCCTCGCTGGTGTGGCCTCCATCTGCTGCGTGCGCGCCGGCGCAACCCCGCCGCGGCCATTTGAATGGATGCGCTGTTGGCCGCCACCCCGACTTGAAAGGGTCTCCCTGGAGACAGAAAAGGGGGTCTTTTGGGGGGGGGGGGGTGGCTGTCTATTCATGAAAGACAACGTCCCTCACGCCACTTCATTGAACATGAACAATGGGCCCGGCCTCTCAAGTCGGGCAAAACAACTAAAAAGAAAGTAAAAGCTCAAGAGGGGAAAAAAAGGGTTATTTTTCGGCAGTTTTTGGCTCGGAAGACTCTTCAAATGCCCTCGAACTAAAATCGTTTTGATTTCTTTTACCTTCTTAGCACACTTTTGGGAAGTGCTTCACATCTGTCGGAGCATGGCGTTGAAACCAAGTTAGCAGAATGGGCGGTGGGGGGGGGGGGGGGGCGATGGTCCAGAGCACCTCACAAATCTTACATGATTAAAAATAATCAAATAAGGAGGGAATTTTAGCGGCAGTTTTGCCGAGCGCCCTGAAGACCTCGGCAAATGATTTCGCGCGCACCCTCACAATGGACGAGCACACAATGGCAGCACTCACAAAAGCCCCCCAGCCCGACCCTCGGCATGCCGTGGAGAGGAAAAAAAAAAAAAGCGACAGATGTTGTCCGCCGGCAGATGGACCGAGACAAAAAAATAATAATAATAATTCAAAGATGGTGTGAGGCTCCGTGGACTTGAATGAGGCTCTTGTTTTTCTTGAGCAATGTTCAGATGGAGTCGAAATGGCGGCCGCCGCGCGACGGGAGACGGCAAGAGCGACCGTCGGTCGAGAGCCTGAGATGTCGTCGGGCGACAAATAAGCAGCAGGAAAAAAGTCAGTCATAGAAGATGTTTTAATTGGAGAAAGAAATCCTTGAAATCACTCCCGTCAGTTTTCAAATTCAATCAAAGTCATCGACTACAACATCTACAAGTCGTCAGAAAAAAAAAAAGATTGAAATCATGCCTCTTTGCCTTTCGTCGTACAGAAAAGATCCGCTTGCTTCTTTTTTTTTTTTTGTGTGTGTGTTTCGAATAGCGCCACTGCTCGCCCGAAAGGAATTTCTCGTAGAAAACATCCCAGAAGAGGAAGAAGAACAGAAAAGGCATCACACAGTACGTCACATGTTACAGGACTGTACGCACGGGTCCTTGAATGCACCACAAGCACTTCCGCCGCCGAGGAGAAATCAAATGCAAAAAAACACAAAAAAAAAAATCGCCAAACAGCGCCAAGGCGACTGGGCGAAGCGCCGCCGCCGCGCGTGCTCTCGGCAGCTGGCAAAAAAATGAGGTAAATACGTCCAGAGAGAGAACACAAAATAGCAACACCAATAATGACAACAACAACCCCGCCTTCTGACAAAAAAAAAAAAAAAAAAAAAAGCACCAGAGGTTTGGCGTGCACATTTTAGCTTATTACGCGGCGCCTCTCATCTCGGCCACGTGACACCCAAGGGGACATTTCATGTCCATTTTTGCAAGGGGGGGCCTCCCCACAAGGTCTCGGCGGACGAAAATCCTTTTGGATTCGCATCTGGCGAGGAGGTATGTCACAAAGGAAGAGGGGGGCTGGGGGGGGGGGGCCCAAAGGGGAAAAAAAACACCCAAAAAAAGGCCAAATGCTTGGGGGGGACGACAATATGGAACAGGATGTGCAAACTCAAGTGTGCATAGAGATCAAATTGCAATAAATATTTATGTGATAACTTCACATTATCACCTTTTTTTTTTTTTGACTTGGTCAAAAACTTTGAGGGGCGATTGTACAATTTCATGATTCATTTTTAGTTTGACTAAAAAAATAAAAACAAAAAATTAAAAACCGTGCGCCACGCGAAAGGCAATAAAGATCGAAAAGCCCCGAAACACAACCAAACATTCACCGTTATTTTTTTTATAATATACTGTATATATATGTATATATATATATAAAATCCTGATAGAAAGCATTGATTTGTCCAAAGTTTTCCCACTGCCTTTCACTTCCTCCCAATGGCTCTTTCACGTTAAAAGCAAAAAAATTTTGTTGTAACTTCCGCATCACAGGAGCGACAAAGAACAAAGTGAACGCTTTGAGCGCGTTTCTTTTTTTCCTTTTTACACCGAAGTAGGAAAACATTTAAAAATGTAAACGGATCCATCTTTTAAGCTTGAACGGTTGTAGCTTCAAACATGACACCACCCCCCCAAAAAAAAAAACAAAAAGAAAAGCGCCTCTCTTTGGACCGCCGAGGTAATTGTCGGTGTGTGTATGGATGTGGAATAGAAGCATGAAATGTTCCCCAAACATTTCCCATTTGGAGTCCATCCTATTTCGAGGTATTTGATCAAGGGGGTGGGGTGGGGGGGTGCGGCCGCTAGACCCCCGTCGGAAGTTTGCCCAAAGCGTGTTGACGGATGACGGTGAATTCGATTCGACACGGGCGGTGGGTGGGGGGGCTCGATTAAAAACCGCTGCGGACGGCGTTCCCGCAGAGGCCATTTTGGATTGGATGCCTTTTTGTCTTCAAGTGCGGGTTAATACTGTGAGGTCGTCGGCCGCGAGGATGAGGAAATTCGGTTGTGTCGAGGTGTGCGGCGCCTTCCAAAAGAGCCTCCGCGGGAAGTTTTCCCCGGCGCTAGGCGCAGAGGCGCCGGTCATCCTCGGAAGCGAGTCGAGTCCCGACTTGCGGCCCCACTGAACTGAACTGGGGTCCGTTCGTCCAATCTGGAGCCCGCCGCGCACCCCAAAATGGGACTGGCGGCTCCACGAGCGGTCTCCGTCTCGTGTAGTTTCGCCATCAATGGCCGACAGAAAGCTCGCCATGGCCCCGAACATGAAATTTGGGGGCGGACCCAGTCAGACGACGCCCTCATTTTCGCTCTTGACTTTCGGCTGAACGGGGCGTGCGGCGGTCGCTCATCGGCAAGGGGGAAAAAAAACAAAAAACGTCATTGCGCCGTCAGCGATGGATCCACTCTTTGGCGGCGCGTCTTCCAGATTTGTTTCCAATGTCAAGTACGCACGGCGGCAAAGTGTGTCCGAGATTCGTGATTCGCGAGTCAAAGTTGAGTCAAAACGCGACCTCCCCCCACCCCCCCACCTCTGCTTTTTGCCGGCCGGGGGGGGGGGGCGACCCCCCCACCGGGCGGCTCTAGTTGGACGCGGCGCCGTGGCCCGGCATGGCCACCATGCCGGGCGCCCCGGCCATACCTGAGGGCCCCCCCATGGCGGCGGGGGGGCTGCGCTTGGCGGGCGAGGTCATGTCGGCGGCCTGCGGGGGCGCGTGCTGCAGGGCGTGGCGCTCCAGCAAGGTGCGGTGGGTGAAGGCGCGGTGGCACACGGCGCACTGGAAGGTGCGCTCGGCGCGGTGCGTGCGCATGTGCACGTTGAGCGAGCTCTTCTGCGTGAAGCGCTTGCCGCACGTGGAGCACTGGAAGGCGCGCACGCCCGTGTGCACCACCATGTGCTTGAGGAGGTAGTCGCGCAGGGAGAAGGAGCGCCAGCAGATGGAGCACTGGTGAGGTTTCTGACCTAAGGGCAGGGAAAGGGGAGGGGGGGCGCTTTGAGTGACGGCTGGAATGTCGAGGGCGGGCGGTGGTTCTCAAGAGTTTGACACCAACGGGTAGCCCCCCCACCCACACCCCCAATTAAAAAAAAAAGGATAATGATGGTGTCCCTCCAAGTACCACCACACTGACTAACCTTCCAATGAAAGCCATCATGAGCGAGGCGTCAGGACCAATTTTGCTTTTTAAAATCATAAACCAAAACTAAAGTAGTTAAGAGTCGTAGCAGTGCTAAAATTAAAAAAAAAATCAGCTAGGAAGATGTTTTACAGGAATTTAAATCATCAAATTAAACCGCAAATATTACAAAAGGGATAAAAAATATATATACAATTATTTTAAGATTACAGTAAAATCCTAAACGGAATCTTCCATTTTTGTTGTTGTTGTTACAATTTTATGAGTGGTGTCAACCGACAACATTTTCTTCTTCCCTTTTTTTTCCCAAGATGGCGCCCGAATCGGCAGCCGTCGGCAAGTCATGAGCCTTGCATTGTTTTTTTTTGGTTTGTTTTTGTCTCATGCTGCTATTGTTCCTGATGTGGACTGTTTTCTGCATTTTTGCCCACGACATTCATCAGAGAAGAAGAATCTGTGCTCGGTGGTTGCGCCTTCTAATGTCTCGTCTCGCCCACAACACTTCCCTTCCTTAGCTGACACCTATGCTAGCTTCTCGCTGGCTTCGGCGTGAAACTCACCGGAGTGGATGAACATGTGCTTGCTGTAGTTCTTCCTGGAACGCAAGGATTTGCCACAGTGCGTGCAGTCAAAGGACGTCTCGGATCCTTGGGAGGAAGGCGAGGGGCCCGAAGAGCAGGCGGGGCCGGCCGGTGCGCCGGTGGAGGGCGGCGGCGGCGGCGCCGGGGTCATGGGGGCCGGGGGCGGGGCCTGCGGGCCGGACTCGCCGCCCGCCATGGTGTCCATCCCTCCCATGTAGAATGGCGGCGGCTGCGATTGGCTCACCGGGTACTGGAAAAGAAGCTGCGCGCCGCGCCGAGCGTCCGATGAGATTTGGGCTTCGTCGGCGGCTCGAGGTCAGAATTCTTTCGCGGCCGTTTATTATTATGATAAAGTCTCAGGGCCGCCGGCGAGCGCTAACGGAAGAAGCGGCGCAACGTCCGATGCACTGAAGCAAAAAGTGGCAAATACGGTTTACATTTCAGGACATTTTTTGCGTTTTTAGCTCTCGATGATCACTCATGGGGTTCCTCAAGGGTCTGCGCTAGGCCCCAAACTATTCATTTTGTAGTATCTAAATGATATTCGCCGCGTTTCAAAACGCCTTCAATGTACCTTATTTGCCGACGACACAACTTTCTACTGTTCCGGAGAAAATCTGAAACGAAATACGATGGTCTGATGGCGTGTAGAGGAGCCCGATAAAGGTACAGAGTACACAATAACCTGCTCCGCCACAATACTCGGAAGCCGTTTTCAACGAGAGAGCCTTGCTATGCGTCGGGCGTCCCGAAGCGCGTACCTGGTTGTTGATGGACTGCGAGGTCGGCGGCGGAGTCAGAGGCTTGCTGACCCGTCCTCTGGGATTAAAGGCCATGGCTTGAGGAGGCTCGCTGGGCGGCCAGAAACTCTCGCTGAAGACGCCCTGCTCATCGTAGAAGTCCTGGACGAGGAGGGAGACACACACACAATGAAACACGGGGCAGCGCTTTGGGGACCCTTTTGGCGGCCGGAGAGCAGCAGGCAGCCGCTTACCTCCATCAGCGCGGCCCTCATCTGAGCGGCGTGACGCCCTTAAGTCTCAAGACCCGCCTTTTGCTTTTCCGTGCGCGTTTGCTCGAGAATGTTGGCGTTTGTCGTCGAGGTCGCCAAAAGTGGCTTTGCGTACGTACGTCGGGGAGAACGCTGCCGTCGGACTGGTCGGGCCGCATGGCCCGCCCGTCTTTCGGTGCACTTTTGAAGGATCTCGGGCCGCTTATTATGGTGCCGGCGGCGGCAATTAACTTGTCAGTTACGGCGCCGATTCTGACGACTCCCCGCCACTTGAAACTGTCGCGCGCGGCGCCTTCAAAAACAAAAACAAAAAAACCGGCGCGAGAGCACGGCGCTTGTTGGAAAAAGACATTCGGGAGGGGCCGCCGGGGAGTTTGCGGCCAGACAAAATTTACGCTCAATGAACCGGGCGGGGTTTTCGCTCTTCTCTCAAAGTGATTATCCGAGACAGGACTCTTCCGCCTGCGACAGTTGGAGTGGAGTTAGCGACAGAGACTCAAGAATTCCATCCCCCGAAATCGAGATCTCGGGCAAACCAAAGGCCGGCTCGTCCGGGGGGGGGGACTGAAAGTGGGGGTAGAAATCCTGACTTGGTACAAGGAAGGCTTGCGAAGATCAGGGAGTGTTTGACCGGAGGGCGAGGGCCTCCCGGTCGCAAAGCGTCAAATTGCTGCGTACCTGCCCTTTGCCTCCCGGCGCCTTTCTCAGCTTTTCAATGTGTTCCTGGTTGACGCGAGGGAAACGCCACCGATTTCATTTGCTCCGAATTTGCTGCGGTTCGTGACGCTTTTTTTTGGCATTTGTTTCACGTTCATAAACAGTTCCAAATAACGGGAGTTTTTGGGACGCAAGGACATTTCTCTGTCAAAAAAAAAAAAAAATCTTTTTTCCGGCAACGATCGCAGTTTGACAATGGCCGCCATTGTTGTTTTGATCTCGCGTGACGAGATTTCCGTTCTCGCGAGATGAGATTGGCGAGATCGGCCTCCGCCGCGCAGAAAAGCAGACGATCGCCGAGTCGTGTAACGCTAAAACAAGTGTTGCCAAGGTTTATTGCGGGGATATCGCGGGGGAAGCAGCTAAAGTTGGATCGTTTTTTTGGCGATAATAATCTTGTATGCCTGAATTATATAAGACATATAAGAAATAAACCCATGATCAATCAATGTTGTTGTTGTTTGTGTTCTTATCGTAGCCGGGGGGGGGGGGGGGGGGGGGCAGCGTGGAGTGAGGCATTGCCTATTGCAGCCCATCCGTAATGCGCTGTATTGTTTGCATCCATTTGGAGGTCTCACCTGTCCGAAGCCCGCCATGGCACCCTGGGGCCCCCCCTGCTCCGCGTCCCGCCGGGCGTCCTCCAGGGCGAAGGCCGTCCCGTCGGTGTCCTGCACGCCCTCGTCTTTCACCACCACGCCCTCGCCTCCCAGCACCTGGAATAGATGACGTGAATGAAATTAGGGGGAAGGGGGGGGGGGGGGCAGCAACGGCCTCTATTCTTGATCTACGGTGAGCATGCGGACATCCATAGCTTTGGGCGAGAGAGGCGCACTGTGCACCAACGTGTCACTCATGTGCGCCAATGCGGCGCGAGAGGAGGCAAAAGCAAAGAAAAGCCGAGCCATCCCAGCCCTGCGTGCCTGAAAGCTGTAACCATGGCAACCCCCCCACCCCCTTTAGCGGAGGTAGCAACACTACCCGCGCGCTGCACATATGTACAGATAGTTATGTGTCGTAAAAAATCAAATCAAATCTACTGTACATTTGGAGATTGTGCTCGGGTTTTCCCGTTTTTAAAATTTTAAAAAATTTAAAATAAAAACAGGGTTTTTTTCCATGTTCATTTTTAGATTAGATTAAAATGGAGATTAATTACAGATCCAAATTAACTCACACTTTTTTTTTTAATCGCATGACAGCACTAATACACACACACACTTGCCTGCAGTCTGAGCGGCTGCCTCTGCTTGCGGCTGTGCCCGGCCCCCCTGTCTCGGTCTGCGTCTCTGCCGCGCTCCCTGCCTTCCAAGTCCTCCTCCTCGCTGAAGTGCTCCATGGCCACCAGGTCGTCGGCGAGGTCGGCGGCGTTGCCGCGGAGACCGTCCCTGCCGGCGCCGTCCGCGCCGCCGGAGCCGCAGCTCGCCGCCAGGCCGGCGGCCTGAGCGGGGCCCCCGCCGTCCGCCGACTGCGCCAGCAGGTCGCGCAGCTTGTAGCGAACGTCCTGCGTGCAGCCGGCGCTCGGCTTCAGCAGGCCGCCGCCCAGAGCCTCGCCGTTTCCGCACAGGGACGCCGGGCCCATGTCCCCCAGCGCCATCAGATTGTTGGCCTGCTCCAGGGGCCCGCAAGGGTCCTTACACATAGACCATGAAAAACAATAAAAAGGGGGCATTCTGTGTCACCATGACATCCATTTCTCTTTTTCACGCGATAGCTTCGAAAGGGTTCAAAAGATCCACTGCACCCGAATTCAGCAAAACAAAACAAAGAACTTCAGGTGCCAGTCACTGTCGGAGCCCAATGTGTCTTTCAAACTGTGATATGCGTTTTTTCCCCCACCAGAAACGTGGCTTGGCTTCTTCCCCCAAAAATTTTCAAAACAAACTTACCAAAAAACGGACCAAAATCTGCAAATACTACAATAATTAAAGAAAGGCCTTCCCCATTGTCACCTGAACCAGAAGCCCAACGTATTCCGTATTTTCCGCACGAAATGGCGCGCTGGATTATGAGGCGCACCACCTTCAATGAATGGCCTATTTTTCCTCTTATATTAAACACACCGCATTATAAGGCGTAATCTACAACGCATCCACTAGATGGAGCTACAGCCGTTCATTTGACTCGAGAGGCGTTCATGATGGCCTCCGGAAAACGTAAATGAACGTAAAATTTACGTTAGAAAATGGAAATGAAAATAAAATGAACGTAAACACACACAAATCAAATTCTATAGTGTTGCCATACTTTCCATACTTGCGCCGAAACCCTGGGGCCGGGGCCGGGGCCGCTCTCGCCGCCCATGTTACTGGCTCCGCACTCCACCATGAAGTTGGGGAAGTTGGGGTATCCCGCGCCGCCGCCCGAGCAGCTGCCGCCGCTCTCCCTTCCTTTGCCGCCGGCGCCGCGTTCCTCTTGCTTGGGGAGGACGGCGCCCAGCATCCCCCCGCCGGCGGCCGCCGCGGCGGCGGCGGCCGCCGCCTTCCTCTGCGAGATAATCTGCGTGCACTCGTCGATGACCGTCTTGATCTGCAGGATGCTGGCGGCGGTGAGGATGCAGAGCGCCTGCGACTGGAGCACCACCAGCGAGCCGCTGTACATGAAGTCCACCAGCTGCTTGACCGTTTCGGCGGGCACCAGCGGCGGCACGGAGATCTCCGAGTGGCCGAGGAGCAGCTTGTCCTGGAAGAAGGGGCTGCCGGCCGCCAGGACGCAGGCGTGCGCCCGCAGCGAGGCGTCGTGGATGCGCACCGTCACGTCGCAGAAGAGGCCCTCGCGCCGTTGGGTGCGCAGGGCCTCCAGCACCGACTGGCTGGAGTTGTGCAAGTGGATGTAGTGGACCGTCTCGGTGCCGGGCGCCATGACGGGCGGCGGCGGCGAGTCGCTGGGGACCGGGTGGGGGTGGGGGAGAGGGAGGGGAGGGAGGTGCCTCGGGTTCTGCGTCAGCTTGAGGGATGAGGAGGACGGGGAGGGAAACGGGTACAGCGCATGGGCCACGGCGGGGCCGGCTCGCAGCTCACGGAGTCATGGGGGAGGATGCCGCCGAGCGAGGCCAGCTGCTGCTGCTGCTGCTGTTTTTGTTGTCGCGGCCCTCTGGAGCGCGGTGGGGAAGAATCACTTATTCCTTTTGCTGAGGAATCAGACAAAAATCACCTCTTAGTTTGTGGAAGCAGGATACCCCCCGCCAATAGTCATGAACCTTCAGTAAATGCCGTTCCCCCCTACAAAGGTTTCGAATGGCCTATACGGCGGCAGGCTGACTTAAGAGTGAGCCAATTTGGGAGGTTCTTGCGATACAAGGCGACTCTCGGATGATCATTTCTACTTTTATCATGAGCAACGACAGCAGCAAAATTCGCAACAAGCAACAGTTTGGCCAAACAATGAACAATTCCTCGAAGAGAGGCAAGGAGATATTTCGGGACAATTGAGCACACTTGAATCTAAGCCGCAATCGTACATATATAACAGATACACCAATTATTAGTGCATAAATCCATTGATCCACATCAGAATCAAACAAACAAACAAAAAAATAATAATAATCTGCCGTCTGACCTTAAAATGTGAATTATTTTGCTTAACTGTGTTTTTAAACAAAGTTTAACCCTCAAAAGGTTAACAGTAAAATGATCCCTCGCTAGTTTGCGGCTCGTTTATCGTGGCTTCAGTGCCTTGCGGATTTTTCCAAACATATTCATGAAATAATAATAATAAATTAAGTACGCATAAATTCCGCAAACAACCCGCAAGAAGCTTCGAAAGTCAGCAAAACGACAGCAAGCCACATATACAGTACGACATGTTTCTGTTTACTGTATTTTGTTATTCATACACAAACCTAACCTATACACGTTTAAATCTATTAGTATACAGCATTACTACAAAATTTACTTCGACATGCACGTATACCATTAAATTTGGCCTTATAAATGTTTTCTATACTCAGAAACATACGTAACGGGAGGGGGGAGGTCGCTACTTCGCGGATTTTCATTTATCGCGGGTGGTTTTGGTCCCCATTTAAATTGTCCTCCCAAAATAGAGCGAGCTAAGTGGACGGCTAATGCTAACGAAAAGTCACGTGCGCGGGCACCTGTGAGCGTAATGCCGACAGCTTCGCGGGTTTAATGGTCAACGAGGCAACCTCGCGTGGGCAAAACAAGCGTGGCTGGTGTGGGTGAAACGAGGCACACCAACAAGGGTGTTGTTGGTGTTGTACCCACAAGGGTGGAAACTCAAGTCTGTACAACAGAGGTAGCGAACTCCGGTTCCTCGAGAGCCATATCCTGCCTGTTTTCGATTCCTCCCTCCTCCAACACACCCGATTCAATTGAGGACGATCTTTTTAGGCCACGACGGAATTTGCTGACGAGCTGATCATTCGAATCGGGTGGCTCTAAAACAGCGCAGGATATGACTCTCGAGGAACCGGAGTTCCCTACCCCTGCTGTACAATATGTCCCACTTGGAAAAGGTGGCAGCGGTTTGACCGGGAGAGTGACGTCATGGAGCAGGTGGTCTGAAGTCCAAACCCGAATGACGTCGCCTCGGCTAGCTCGGCGATAGCTGTTGACGTTGGCCGCGCGAGAATGGCCGTTTCCAGTCGACTCGACAAACAAGTATCGATAAATGTACGCGTGTTTCTTATAAGATTAAATTCAGGCGGCTATCCGCTCTCACTCGACACCCCCCCAACCTCCCACGTTCCTTAACCTAGCTACATGCTAGCTTACCCTAGCTAGCCACGTTAGCACGTCGAGCTAACGAGCTACTGCCTGTTTTTCTGTTATCAACGTCACCGCCAAGTAGATACGCGGTGAGCATGCACGCGCGATGTTCAATGTTGATTGCATACCTGAGACGTGCGCTGACACTTCGGAACTCTCGTGTCTTTATTTTCTTTTTGTTTGTTTCAGCGGGGTGGATGCAGCAAGAAAGCCTGCAGTTGAGAGCTGCCTGCGTGATGGTGAGGGCAGGGGGGGGAAAACACAAGCATGCACGCCCGCCCCCCCACACACGTACAGCACAGCAGGGACGTGATGTTTAAACCGCAGCAGGAAAAAAAAACTGAAGAAAAGCAACCAGAGCGCTCAAAGAAACAGGCGCATGCTCACAAGACGTCTGGAAGTAGGACTCGCTACCTTCGAGTGCGCGTCGCGTTCAGGAACACCTGTAAATGCCCTCACAGTCTCACGCGGCAACGTAAAGACGAAAATTATTGTTGCGATCCATGAGCATCGAAATGAGTCGAACGGATTAGACTCGTTACGGACCAATTTGCTACTGGATTCGAACTGTGAAAGACAACAAAACGCGGAAAATATGTCACTGTTATTTTTTCCCCCTCTCTTAACAGGTGGTTCGGGAGTCCCTGAACGCATCAGCCAGGAATGACACACATCTGGAATAGCTTGAGTGAGTGATTTATTTACATATGTTGTGATCTATACAGCTCTAATGTCGCCTATTCGCATATTACTCCGTGTACCGTATATATATATATATATATATATATATATATATATATATATATATATATATATAACACCAATGCCGCAGTAAAAAATTACTTTCAGCCTTGATTTCAAATAAACTGACGAATTGGGTGGACCTGAGCTATTTGGGGAATGTGTTTCACGAGTGAGGAGCCTGCTAACTTAATGCTGCTGAAGGATCCGTGTGCTTCATTTTATGTGTACAGTCAAACTTCGGTTTTCGTCAATGATCCGTTCCAGAAAACCGAAACCAGGCTCTTTTTAAAATAAAAATGTTTATTGAACACGTCTGCTCACAATGGAAAGCAACACGAGGAAGCGTCACTTCCTCGCGTAAGGAAGACGAGAGGAGTAAAATGATGCATTCACGTGCGCTCGGTTTGTTCGAGAACCGACATTTGTTCGCCATCCGAGGCATAAAAAAATCAATTTTTGATCGAGAACCAAGACGTTGGAAAACTGTAGTTTGACTGTATTTTGGTCCAAGACTATTGAGGGATTTTAAGACCGGCAGCAAGATTTTCAAACCTATTCTTTTGACTCACAGAAAGCGAGTGAAGTTATGTGAGGACAGGAGTGGTGCGGTCCAGTTTCCTCGTGCTTGTAAGGACTCTGGCGGCAGCATTTTGGATCAGCTGCATCTGCCTGATCGATTTTTTTTATTCGGACCTGCAGAGACACTATTGTAGCCTGTTGAAAATATCGTGGTGCATTTTCCGCACCCTCAATTTGAAATAATGTCCCGATTTTCTCTCATAAAGAGAAGTTTGGATCAAATATTTGATGGAATGATAAATCCACGATTAAAATAATTGGCCAAACCACTGCTGCGTGGACTTGCGGCTTTCAGAAAGAGACGGCGGACTTTGTTCCACAACAAAATAGAATTTAATCATCAAGTGTCGTCTTCTTCCGCGTGAAACAAAAGGCATCACATCTCGTGCGTTCCCATTCTCGTCTGTGTGTAAGGCATGCGGTCTCCACACAGCTTTTAGACACTGGAAGCGGACTGCTCGGACACATACACGCACGCACGCCCCTGACACAATATACACAATAAAGCAGCAGCAGCAGTAGTAGTAGTACTCCACCCCTCGCGGTCAGAGTTGATGCGGGGTTCATCACGACAATAAAGCGTAGTAGTTCACAAAGAAGTTCTAAACGACGGCTAACATTTGCCGCCCGCTACATGGACACGTGACCAACACGGACAAGATGCACACCAGCAGTCAACGGGCAGAGATCAGAACACGTCATTTTTGTCTTGCGCCAATTGGCCAAACCAACCGCTGCGTGGACTTGCGGCTTTCCGAAAGAGACGGCAGACTTTGAACTTGAACTTATTTCTCAACCTACAACCGAGAACCTTTGGTCAAGTCCAATTTGCAACAACTCGAGTCCCCAATCTCTGCTCGTTTAACTTTGCGCGTGATGTCATGGGAAGGAACGGGGCAGCCGTGACTTGCCGGCGAGCTCTTGTTGCCCAGCGTTTCGCAAGGTACCTTGGGGAACGCCTTGCTTGGCCCATCAGGCTTCTGTGTGTGTGTGTTTATAAAAAGTGAAAGCATTTTCTTGTCCCGGTGGTGTAAAATGTTATGGGAATGGCCTCGGCTGTATAAATAGTCATCTATTTGCCTCCATATAAAAATAAGGTTAGCAATACACAAATATTAGACACCCACGGAGTTTAGACAACGACGAGCTACCGAGGCGAACGGACAAACGCCAGAAAGCTGCTGGTGCCGAGCAATAAATATGCAGAGCTTGTTGTGCGCCGCCCTGACTTGGGGGCAGCGGTCAAGCGGCGGGGGGGTGGGTCACGGCCGTTGGAGGGATGGGGGGCGAACGATGGCCACGAAGCGGCGGAGAGTTCCTTTCGTCCTTTTCCCGCGAGTGCCTTCAGTGTTGCTGAGCTTCCTGCTCCCTCTGACGGCAGCCCACCGCTGTGATGAGGGCGGCCCCCTTCCCACTACCGTCCTCGGACAGGAGGAAATTCACGTCGCATTTCGGGGAGAGCTCTTTCACCGTTTGCTGGAAGATCCGCGAAAAACTGCAGGGAGGGGCAGAGGGAGAGGAGTCGCGGTGAGGGAGGCGGCTTGCGAGAGAGAAACGGAGGTGGCGCCACTGCCACCTACTGGTCGCTTCTTTACATGATTTACATTGCTAAGCATTTATTCTCATTCACAGATTGCATCAGACCCTCCTATGACGCAAAAAAAAAAAAAGACTTGGACGTACAAGTACGTCATTGGGAGGCGGGGCCTAATTTTAAAAAGACGTACATGTACGTCTTGTGGCGTTAAAGAATTAATTGGATGTCCTGTGTGAAAGGTACGAATACGGAATTGGGAGCTGACCGGCAAAACCAGGAGGGGTTGTAAACTCGGCGGGTTTTGAGTGGCCGCCTCTCTTTGACCCGTTTCTAGCGGCTTAGCTACGTCATAAGCCAAACACGGAACGAGTCGATCTCGACTTCCTATTCTGTAGCGGTTATCGTCGCAGTAGATGGGTTGCCAATTTTGCACGGGTGTCAAAAGAGTCAACTCTTGTATGGCGATGAAGTTGGCCTTACTGTGGGTGCAGCTTGTAGAGCGTTCCGTCCACGCCCACGGTCACATCCAGGTGGTCCAGTCTCCGGTTCTCGCGAATCTTGTCCACAACCGCTGCCATGCCGGCCCCGCAGATCTGGGCGGCGCGGCGGGACACCGTACCGCAAACCTCCTTGACGATGATGCTGTCGTCGCAGGTGCTGTCCAGCCCCAGTTGCTGCAGGATGGCCCTGACCTGCAGCAGAGCCAGCCGATCGCTGTGGGGTGGGGGGGTGGGGGGGGGCGACATGTCAATAGCAGGGCAGTCACTGCTGGATCCCTCGCGGCTGTTGCCGTCGGCGGCGGTTTGACCTTTTTCTAGTAATTCTCATCATTAGCTGCGCGGCTACATCTTTTCGTTGCAAAAATAAGAAGCCCCAAGGCCGAGTCAAGATCAGGACTTGAAATGAAGGACCAAGTCAAAACAAAGAACATTGTGGAGCCAAAGAAAGAGCCGGGACCAAATCAAGACCGAGACTTTGAGCAGTGGAGACCAAGGTATTGAAGAGACGTGGCCAAGTAGAGAAGCCGAGAACCTCAAGACCCCGGACTTTGAGGACCCTGTACCGAGTCAAAAGCAAGAGCGAAAGGAGCCCAGACCAACGTGAGGTCGAGAAGAACTGCCGTCCCTGCAGTTTGGGTCTCGTCCGCTCGTCCGGACAATAAATCCCGAGTCCAAAGAATGATTTGGAAAGACTGAAAGTCTGGCAAACTTTGCTAAGCGACCCACCTTTCGATCTGAGACAGGAACTTTGTCTCAAAGATGCCTCTGGTCTTTAACGTTTCCGAGATTTGTCCGCGGAAAAGGAATCCGCGTTTGGTGAGGTCAATCAAAATCTGCCTGACGATCTCCCCCAGGTACATGCCGCTGCACATCTTCTCGTATCTAAAGAGGCAAATTGGTTAAGAATCGCCCACTTAAAAGTACTCGGGGAAAAAAACCGAAAAGCGTCCCGACCTTTGTTTGCCTTCGTTGAGCGAGTTCTCATCCACCGCCTGGTCGTACTGGGTTCTGATGTCATCCAGGCAACCGTTGTCTCCGAACGCTCCCCATTCCATGTTGACGCACATCCGACCTTCGTTCCCTTCCACGATCTCCACGTTTTTCATCTCCTCCATATAACAGGCGTTGCTGCCCGTCCCTGAGGGCAGGAAACGGCAACATCAACCAAAAACCAAAAACACTTGTTACTCAGCGATGGGAAGGACAGGTTGCCCCCGTTCCCGGCCAACATTCCAGCTGAGCTTTTCAGAGTCCACGAGATCCCCTCGCGGGGGCTAACAAGCAGATGGGTGTTGGAAAAACCTCTTCCAAGACTTACCCGCAATCAGGCCCACCTCGCAGGTGGGTTCCTCATAGGCGCAGGTCATCATGGTGCCCACGGTGTCGTTGACGATGGCCACCACGTCCAGCTCAAATTCCTGAGATGAGTCAAAGATGGCGGTTGGACACGTCAACCGTGATGCATTTCCTTAGTTTGGAGTCTTTCCGGCTATTTGTTACGGGACAACACGACTCCGCGTGGGTGGTTCCACGTACTTTGGGACATGGGGAGAAGCTGGCTTTGACAGACACTGACAAATAAAATGCCTCTTAATTGAGCCCTTTGTTACTAAATGGAGCCCCCTCCATCCCCCGGGCCTGAATGACCTCTTTCCTCTTGATGGCCTCCCTCAGAAGCTCCACCACATCTTCGCCCTCGCAGTCGGTGGCTTTGAAGCCTTTGGTCCAGGTCACCAGTATCCCCTGCCGAACACAAAGCGCCATTAGCTCTTGGCAAAGGAGCTGGGAATCCTTTGAGACGTGGCCAACTCGGGCCTCGAGTTTTGCGGGCAAACTCACTGCATCCAGGCTGGTCTGATGGCAAGGGAAGGAGAAGGTGAAGCCCAGCGGCAAACGGGCGCTCTTCATCCCCATGTAGTCCAGGAAGTCCGAGATGCAGTGCACGATGTGGTCGAAGAGCTGCCACATGGATGGTAAAAGGAGCTGCAAAGCGAGAACCCTTCCGGAAGCCTTCCGGGAAGACGCTGGCCCATGCGTTACCTCCTCTCCCGTCCCCTGCATAACCTCGATGGGAATGGCGTAGATTTTGTTGTGCATCTCCACAGAGCGCCTCTTGCCGCTGCGAATCTTGACCAGAAGCACACGGAAGTTTGTCCCGCCGAGGTCCAGAGCCAGGAAGTCTCCGTTTTCTGGACAGAAAGGAAAACGTTTTCTACCTCGTCACTTGGAATTTCAAGAAGGAGACCCGATCAGCGTGGGCTAAGGAGGGCCGTCGTTCACCTGTTCCGTCCGGCGTACTTCGGACGTATGTGGGCAGCATTTTGACGGTGGCCTCCTGGTGCGTGTCCTTCCTGAGGCCTCTTTCCATCTCCACCCGCATGCGCTTCTTCACCTCCAGCAGCTGAGCTTTGCCCAGCCGGAACTCGGCCAGGGTCCGCTGGATCTGCCGCGCCTGCTCCGTCAGCCGGTAAGCCACCGCCGTCACCATGGCGGCGCCCTTGCCGCTCCCGCTCTCCGACAGCAAGAAGCGGACGTCCGAGTCCGGCACCAGGCGCCGCACCATCTTGTGCAGGCGGCGGGCGTACCTGATCACAGAAACAGCCGGTGAAGCACCTCACCGGGGAGGCGTCCTCATCTGATGCGTCTAGGGCTTTAGCTTTAGTTTTAGTTTTTTTGTGATAGTAATGAGGATAGTGTAACTAGCAGGGACATATTGTGCTTACTGAGGGTGCATCTTGTAGAGGGAGCCGTCGATGCCCACGGTGGTGCGAAGGCGAGCCACACCCTTGTTCTCCTTCAGGCGAGACAGGATGCCCCCCAGGGTGGCGGCGATCAGGTTGGCCGAGCGGAAGGACACGATGGTGCACACGTGCTGCACGGCGAGGCAGTCTTCATCGGAGGGCTCCACCCCCAGCCTGCTTAGGATTTCCATGCACTTCTTCAGACCTTCTTTCGTCCTGGTGGGGGAGGGATCATTCCGTGTCAAGTCAAAATGGTCGGAACGGTCGCAAATGGAGATTGTGGAAGCTCCGCCCACTTTGGAAGCTGATTTTGGTATCATTGCCTTCATCATCCTCCCAAAGTGTTACAATGTTGTATCGCTTAACGGCACGCCACTCACTTTTCAATGGCCGAGACGTGCTTGGTCTCAATCTTCCCTTTTGTCAGGAGCTCGGGCGTGATGCGTCCTTCAAACAGCAGACCTTCTTTGGCCATCTTGACCAGAATGAGTCGCACCAGCTCCCCCATGTACATGCCGCTGGCCATCTTCTCAAAACTGAACGGAAAGAAAACACGGCTGCGATTCTCACTCGCGCTTCTTCAAAGTGTCTGCTGTGGCTTCTCAACGATCGTCAAAGATTGAACGGAGACATCCGGACTCTGAAGACTTTTCACCGACGCAACGGGCCCAGAGTCCGGTTGCCTCTTTTCAGTCTTTCCGAAACGTGGCGGTGAAAGTCCGGCCCGAAAGAAGCACGGAAACGTCCTTGCGGAGTCAAGAAACGTTGGCGCTCACAGCTGCTTTCCCGGGTTGATGGAGCCCCTGTCGATCTCGCGGTCAAACTCGGTGCGCAGGTCCTCCAAGGTTCCGTCGTCGCCAAAGGCCCCCCACTCGGTGTTGATGCACATCCGACCCTCGTCGCCCTCCACCTGGTCGATGTGACGCATTTCTTCCATGTAGCAGGCGTTGGTTCCCGTTCCTGGCGGCGGGAAAAGTTGGGAGAGGCGTCAGTGGGGCGGCGCAACTGTCGCTCTTGTGGTCAGAGTCTTTTTTAGCGCGAGTGACACCGTTGAAACTCCAGTGAAGCAAACCCAAGTTTGGGAACCCCCCCCACCCCAAAAAAAAGTTGCGTTTTTAATCTTGTTCGGTTTGTCTTTGGGATGAAATGGCAGACAAAAGAAAATCCCCCCAAACTATTCATGCCCTGAAGGCGAATTGACAACAGCTAACAACTAGCTATGCTAGCTAAGTGACATTTAGTGACATTTAGCCTTCTGCCCGCTAATTTGTGAGAAAATGGCTAAGTGACTTTGCAATTTATTACCATGGTTATGTTACTGAATTTGTGAGTTCTTGAGTGACAGTTTTTCAGGGGGGGGGGGGTCAAATTGATCAGAATTGAAAGCAATGCTAGCCATGAAATAATGAAAACACATTCCCTGTTGTCGACATTTGGCGTCCCCGCTGCTAAGCGCCGCTACATCAGTCATGTGGGTCATCGTCACTTTGTTTCCAAAGTAACAGTTTGACCTTTTCATAAGCGTTGTCGATGATTTCCTCGTTCCCCCTAGTCACCGACGATCCCGTAACACCCGTGTTGTTGTTGTTGTAAAAAAAAAATGCCACGTTCTCATGGTACCGCGAGTTCCGCCAAGCCCGACTTACCTATAATGATGCCCACCTCGCAGCGCTGGTCGTCAAAGCCGCACGTCATCATGGTCCCCACCGTGTCGTTGACCACCGCCATGATGTCGGCCTCGTAGTCCTGGCAAACCAGTTTGGCTGATGACAAATTCTTTGGTCCCTTGCGGGTTTCACCTCAGCGGAACCTACCCCGCGTTTCTTGATGGCCTTGTTGAGGAGTTTGACGACGTCCGCGCCTTCCACGCCGCTGGCCTTGAACTTCTTGGTCCAGGTCACTAAGACGGCCTGCAAACCAATCGGTTGCGAGGCCCGCCATGAAATCATCCAATGTTCCTTTTCTTTGGCAGCGTATCTCGGCACGCTTACCTCATCCAGTTTGCTTTGGGCGCAGGGAAAAGAGAAGGTGAATCCCACGGGAAGCTTTTTGTCCTTAATCTTTTGTTTCTCCATGAAGTCGCCCAGGCAGTCCGCCACGTGGTCGAAAAGCTGCGGACGCAACGCGGGGAAAACATTGAAACGCGAGTCGTGCTGCCTTTGTTTTGGAAACGGTCCCTTGCTCCCGGCGTCTCGTCGTCGAGACGTGGGACGCGTCGCTATCCCCCTTTCGCCGCCAGCGTCTCGCTCGAGGGGCGTACCTGAGTGCCGCTCCCGTGAATGATGTCGTCGGGCGTCTCGTAGACCTGGCTCTCCATTTGAACCGGTTGCTTTTTATCCTGGGTCACCTTGACTCGCAGGATGCGGAAATTGGAGCCCCCGAGATCCAGGGCGATGAAATCCCCCTTCTCTGTCCAAACGGCAAAACGCATGAAAAGTTTCCATCCGGAACAGGCAAACGCGAGTCGTTTGAACAATCATCTCGTCAAATGAGACAAGCAGTCAAAGTTCGGCCGGTGAAGACAACTAGAGAGCGAGTCTGCTGTATCGCTTTTTGGCAGCCATTTTGGTTTGAAGCAACAAATTCCATGCCACTTTCTTTTCTTATTAATATCATATATGAATGATCTAGGGGGTGGGGGGCGGGGTCCTCCCAGCTACGCCTAAATGAACTGCCCATAATTTTTGTTCATGCTACCTGAACCGTCAGGGATGGACCTGACAAAGGTGGGCAACATCTTGACCGTGGCGTTGGGATTGGTGCCGTGGCCCAGGCCATCCTCCATCTCCCGGCGGAAGCGGTTCATGACGTCCTTGAGGGTCTCGTCGGAGAGCCGCATGGAGTAGAGGTACTTGTCGATCTGGGGGGGGGCACAAAAACCAGGGCCGCAAAATGCTCACTTACCGACCGTGACGACATGGAAACGGGACAGAAACATGGGCACGGTTTGCAACAACGCTTGGACGGAACCGCCGACGTTTGGAAATCAAGAGGCCATGTCAAATTTACAATTTTGGGGGGGGGGCTTGGGGGGGGCGTAAATAGTGGCAATCTTACTAACATAATTTTGTCTTTTTTTTTGAGAGGGAAAAAAAACTGATCGTTTCCCACCAAAAATGATATGTTTGGGGGCAAGGGGGCAACTCCAGTCCTCGAGTGCAGCAGTGCGGCCCGTTTCAGATGTTTCCCTCCTCCAGCACACCTGATCGAAATAATCGGCAAGCTCTGCGGAAGCTGCATGGAGAGAAATCCTCATCATTTGAATCAAGTGTGTTGGAGGAGGGGCACCCGCAGATGCCCGGCCGAGGCGAGAACAAATGACCACCCCCAGGGAAGGCCCCCACCGAGCCATCAATGGAGGGCCTCGACAATTGAATGAAAGGCCACAAGAACAGATTAGTTGCCTCCATTCAACCAATCTCTGGAAAAAGGGCCGTGGGGGGAGGAAGAGAATTCTAGGATTGGTTTTTTTGGGTGGGGGGGGGGGTATTATCTTGTCTTTTCGTGCGTGATGTTTCCCCAGAGGCCCTCTTTGCATTCGTTTCCGCGCACGTGCATCTGCTGCACTGTGACGTCACAGCAGCCCCCTCCCCTTCCCCTCCCTCCACTTGACTTGTACAAGGCCCCTCCCCCGACCCTCCATCCGCGTCGCCGGTCTGTCATCTCAGTCTCACGCGCGCACGCGCGCTAGCATAGCGGCTATGGGCCGGCGGCTAATATGTGCAAGGTCACACATCTCGGGAACGTTTGAGCGCGCGCGTGTGCAAGAATCCGGAAGCCTCGCCGGCTGACATCGACGCGAGCGGTCACGGGAGGTGTCCGCGTCAAGGGCACGCCGATGAGCCTGCGCCGCCGCTAGCGCGTCCATCCGCCGCCTTCTCCTCTAGCATCCTCCCAGCCAGCCAGCCGGCCGCCAAGTAACATGGCTGCCGTAGAAGACGCGAGTGGCGTTTTTGCAGCCTGGCCTGAGCCCTTTGTACCTTTTTGAGTTGATCATCCTTCAACTCGGTGAAGTAGTAGGCCAGGAGCTGAGCTGCGATCATCTTGCCTTCCTTCCTGCGGGGATGCGGGGGTGGGGGTTGTCAAGAAGAAACTGCGGGGCCGCTTGCTTGCTCGTCCGCCCTGCTGTAGTTGTGTCCCGTCTTTTCCTTCCCACTGGTGGGCGAGGCTGACGGGGAAAAGGGAAGCGTAACTGGCGGCGGTCGTCTGCGACGAAGGCGCACACTCGGGGAGGGAGGGGTTTGAGTGTGTTTGCCCCCCCCCTTCCTCACTCTACCCCCGACGTGGAGCGGCTCGGCCGCGGAATGGTTCTCGCGCCGAGCCGTGCCCTGCCCCCATTGGCCCCTCCCGATTGGCAGAGCGAGAAAGACATGCTGGCAAGCAGGAAGGGAGAAGGGGCTTGGAAAAAGAAAATTAAAAAAAATTGTCTGTTTGGTCGAGAAAAAAAATGTTTTCTGGAATTTTTTGTTGGTGTTTCTGTGTATGTCTAATTAATGGGCATTTCATTTCGTTCTCGGGGCAAAAAAGGTGAATAGATTGTAGAAATGGGGATATTTTTGTCTTCTAGAATGTTGCGGTACTTTTCCAGAAAAGTTTTATTTTTCCACATTTTCAGCTGAATTTTCCTCGTGATCTTTTCAAATCGATATTTGTTATGAAATTTGAGAATCGTTGTTTCTTTACCGAGATTTTTGTTGGATAAAAATAGACAAGATTTTTTTTCTCTATAATTTTTGCAGATTATGATTTTTTGATTTTTCTAGATTTTCTTTAACAATTCTTGAACAATTTTATTTTGCTGCACTTTTTTTTCCAGAGGAAAAGAAAAGTTTTTTAATGATTTAAAAAAAAATCTACAAATACCGCCATTTCTAGATGTTCTTGTTTTACAATTTTAGATTTTTAAAAATGTTTTTAAATCAAAATGATCTTTTCATTCGACATGGCCAAACTGGACCACATTATGTGTAGTCCAGTTTGGCCATGTCACAGTGGCTTCCTTCTTGGAGCATCTCCATTGGCTGAGCAGGAAAGATGGGCGGAGCATCAGGAAGGGCAGGACCCAATGAGGGTTTGAGGAGGGTTTATCGCAGGGCTCCGCTCCCACTGAAGCAGGAAGCTGCATCTGACTGACAAACTGATATTCCCCCCCCCCCGTCCCCCCTCCCCTCTCCTCTCCTTCGTGGTTGGCACGTCTCTCACGTTGCCACGGCAGTCGTGGGCGGACGTGCGGATGGGCGGGGCAGCCTCCGCGCCATGTCATGTGATGTCATCATCACGCTTCCTGCCGCATCACCCGCAGCGTCGGTGACGACATCTTGGTGGACTGTGGAGAGCGGGAAGGTGAAAATGTGAAACGAAAGACGTACTGTATGGTTTGCGCATACACGTACAGTATACTGTATCTATTTTTTAATCCGTAAAAATTCACGCGTGTGTGTGCGGCTTTGAGTCGTGAATGGCAACCCCCCGCAGACAATAAGCAAGTGTTGACTTGATATGGTGAGCAAACACGCCACTCCTTCAAATAAAGAAATAAAAGTGCCAGCACGCCCCATGGCATCGTAAAGGATTCACTGGAATCAGAGATAAAGAATTATCGTCACGACAACCTGCCCGCCGTCCGTCCCTGATGCAATCACAAGTCCAGGTCCTAAGGACTGTTACTGTGAATGACATTTGAAACGTTTGCTTCAGACCTTAGCGAGCGTGGTGGAATTTGACGTGCTTGATTTGCTTTCGCGGACCACCTGAAATGTTGTGGTGGGCCACATGTGGCCCGCGGGCCTTGACTTTGACTCGACGATGTGGAAAATGGGAAAAATCGAATCGAATGGGAAAACCAGCCAGAAGAGTCGGCAGCGGCGTGGCCTGCGCTCACATCAAACTATTTCCCTTTCTCAAGTGCGTCGTTCCCTTTTTCCAGATTCCAAACGTCTGGCAACCAAGCGAGTCGAGCGCATTGATCCCTGGAAAAGGCACAAATCGGGCGCTGCCTCCTCAACTCGCTTGCCGCCTTCCAAAGCGGGCATATTTCATTGTCACCATCGACTGAGCCTCCCTCCTTCTGCGCTCAGTTGAGTGTCGTATTCAAAGGTTGGCCACCAGAGGGAAGCCTTGCACTAACACAGCCCGGACAACTCTCCCGATCGGCGCGTTCAAACTTGGAGCTCAGAAGCGGGTGGCGCTGGAGGTTGTCACGCACGGATGTCCAACCGGGGGGGGGGGGGGGTGGGACTGCGGTCACCGTCACCCGCTCCATCGAGGCCATTTTTTCACCTACTTTGCGCTCACCCCTTCTCTCGCATGGCAAACAAGTTGGCTGCGTTCCCTCCCTCAACGGCGCAAGCGCCCCCTTCGACCTGCACCGAAACTTTCCAGCCATGTGCTCAGCTCAACTGCGCTCTTGCACTCAACTTGTCGCTGGACATGGAAATAAGAGCTCCCAGTTTCTTTGGGAGAGTTTTCTGTCTGCTGGGTTTTGAGACTTTGGAAATAATGGCCGGGCTGCACGGTGGCCGCCTCACAATGCAAAAGTCGTGGCTTCAAATCCAGGCCGCGACCTCCCAATTTGGCGGTGGCGCGTTCTCCCCGTGCCCGCGTCGGTTTTTGCCGGGTACTCGGGTTTCCTCCCGCATTCCAAAAACAGGTGCGGCAGGCAACTGGCACACCGGGAATTTTCCCGAGGTGTGATTGTGAGCGCCCACTGCCCCAAGACGGCACCTCCCGGGCCCCTGTGGACGATAAAGCGGAATAGATAATGGATGGAAAAATTGGCCAAATGAAAAGGAAACATCCAGTGGGTGTGGGTGAGCCGGTCTTTGTGCCATTTTGGAGTTGAGTTTGGCACTTGTGCACGTAGCAAGTCAAACTTGAGGCGTGTCCATGTCACAGACACGTTTAAAAATAACGGCAGCCAAGGCGCCCTCTCGGCAGAACAGCCCCCCCCTCCCTCCTCCTCCCCGGACCCTCAGAAGATTCCGGCGGCCTTTCGCCACCTTCTCGCAAATAAACAATGTCGACATTTGCGAGTCAACGGACAGAAATGGCAACTTGTGACAACTCGGCGTGCCGATTCATGATCGTGAGCTGACACCCGGTGGGAAGTCAAAATGTCAGAATATTCTTTCAAAAATGTTAAAAGGACAAGGTCATCATAAGGATGAATGAATGAATGAATGAATGAGTGGAATAGTTTGAAGATGATGCCGATGATCAGAAGCCGGTCCAATTGGAAAGAAAGCAGAATCAGTCGGCGGATGCTATCTATAGTCGCGGGCGCGTCCATACATGGGGTGGAAGGGGATTGGCATGCCCCCCCCCCCGGTTGCCCCCCCCCCCCCCACCCCGCGGGCTAATGAGGCTAATGTTTTTTTCTTGCCACCAGCAAAGCGCTTCCCAATTCACGTCCGTCCACTGCTCCAGCACCGCCAACGTCGCTCTTGCTGCGCTCTCTTTTTGAATCTCTCGGGGGTAAGTGCGCTCGCTTTTTTTTTTTGTGTGTGCGCTTGGAAATTGAACTCACCCTCTTGTTGACATTGCGACTTCAACAGCCCGCAAAAGGGTCCGAAATAGAAGTCCACTTGTCACTTGCTGACTGGCCAAATGGCCCGTTCACGTATACCTTTCCGAAAACAGCCTCGCTCGGGTCAAATTGACCCCATTGACCCCAGGAAAGCCTTCCATTCGAACTTGACATGGAATCGCAATTTTTTCACTGCCCTAAAACGTCTTTGCGGTGGAATTTGTCGTGTCGGTGACCACCTAAATAGCCCCAAAGAGATGTTTTTGCCTGGGGTCACTTGGGTCACTTGGGTCACGGCCTCGGCTCACTTTGACGCCCAGATGATTGGATGGATGTTTGTGAGCCTCCCCACCCGAATGTTACTTTCAAATATCCGAATCCTCTGGTCCATTTAAACCAGCGGAAAATTATTCCAAGTCGTTTGATACGGCTAAAGCAGCTTTGGGGTCAATTTGACCCAAAACAACACTAAAGACTGCCGATACCGGCCACCGATACAAACATTAGTGCTCTCAGTTTAACACGTTATTATCGGCATTCATTGAAGACAATTTTAACTCGATTCATTTTTTTTTAGCGCCAGATGTTACGTTGCTCTCAAATAATCAAATGTGCTCCACGTTTGAAGAACTGCTCCGAGTGTTAAACGTCAAATTGAAAGTCTAAATTGTTGTTTCTGTAAATATTTGCATTTTGCAAGAAGAAAACCACGATTCCATGTTGATGAGAGCATTAAAATGGGGAAAAATAGGAGGAGAAGAAATCAAAGAACATTTAGAATACATCAAAATTAATTAATTAATTAATTAATTACGGCTAATTCTGAGTTAACTCTGAAATTATACATTTGATCGCAATTAAATATTGTAATCATTTGACAGCATATATATATATGTGTGTGTGTGTGTGTGTGTATGCACATGTGGATGAATACGCCGATCGTGCCGTTGTAAAATCCTTTTCCGACGGCGCTCCCTGGTCATATTTTTAAACAAGGCAGCAGGACAGGTGCCGACGTGATGGCCGACACATGTTTGGTGTCCCTTCCCTCCTCCAAACTCGCTTGTATTCTTTGGCATTCGACTCAGCATGACTTTGTTCTTGATTTTACTATTTGGTGCTTTCTAGCGCCTTTACTACCGATTTGTCTTCCTGTTTATTGTGCCTGTTCAATTGCTCCACGTACAGCACTTTGGCTGTTTGAAAGCGCTCCAGAAATACTCTTGACTTGACTTCCCTTCCTTGCCTTGGTCCCCCCCACAAGGCCTCCTCGTCCTCCCTTTCCAGCGTTGTCCGTCATGGCTTCCAAAGTCATTCCCTGGTATAAGCGGAAGAGCGGCAGCCAAGTGAAAAGCGATCTGGCTTATCAGTACAGCAGCAAGCGCGTCATCTCGCTGCAGACGGCGCAAAGGTACGCCGGGACGCTGCGTCTCGCCGCTCGGCCGCGTTGGATTGGCACGCGTGCGTGCGTGCGCTAGCGGACTTTGGCTTCGCTCATTCAGCGAAATTCTCCAAATGCTTTGAGGTAGTCCGAAAACACTCGGTGGAAGCATACAGAAAACGAATTAAAAAAAAAAAAAGAAAAATGTGTTTATTTGGCTTTGCCTTTTTTAGTCAGGGCGCAGTGGTGCAAATTTGGAGGTTCCACCACTCGTGAGGGCACGAGCCCGGTCGCCTTCGGCTTCACGCTAAGCTTTCTGCTTTTGCCCGCTTTGGCGCTTTGGCTTAGCTGCTGGTGGGATGGCTTTCGCTAGACTTGTTGCCGCCGTTTCTGGACATCTCACCGGGGAGGCCTTTTCACGGGATACCCGAGCCGCCTCCTCTGGCTCCTCTCGACGCGGAGGAGAAGCGGCTTGACTCTGAGCCCCTTCCTCATGACCGAGCTTCTCACTTTATCTCCAAGGGCCACATGTATAGCAGTCATTCTTTCGCTCGTCATCACCCATAGTGGCCTTCGGTGGCAAAAAAATAAAATAAACCCTTCAAAATAAAGTGCTGTGCTTGGAGCGTACAGTCGGCTTGCTGGTGAGGCATGTCACAACCGAAGTTGCCACGACAACCGGCGGCGAGGCACAAAAAATGACAGCGGCTGACTTTTTGTTGCGCCCGATCAGCAGAAAGTCGCGTTCCCAGTCGGCGAGGCAGGTGCAGGCCGGGGCCACAGAGGCGATGGCGGAGGCAGCGTACACCATCCCGGTGTTCCGGCAGAGGTGAGCGTGACACGAGTCGCGGGGCGCTATTCTCAGACGTAAGACGACACCCGGCTGCGCCCGCCCCCCCGCGGTCAGGATCCCCCGGCGGTCTGCGAGTCCCCAGTCGAGTTTCGGTATTGACATTCCAAATAAAACAAAAGAATCAAATGTCAACAGGCGTCACGAATGGTCACCAATACCGAGTGAGTCAAGGAAGTCCGACATCACGGACGCTGCGATACGGTCGTAAAAAAAGCTATTTCTGACGCGATAGCATACGATTCCCTCCAATCGCGGTTGGCTGTGATAGCATTCGTTCCAAATATGATGTCGTACGACTGACTCCAACGATCAGAGGATACGATGGCGATCGCGGCAGTTGCTGTGCGATATCCTTCAATTCGCTCCGATTTCGGTACGATAAACCCTTTTGTTCGTCGACAACATGATAGCGTCATATCGTCCTTTTCGTTTCTGAGATAACTCACTCCCAAAGCGATACGACGCAGTTGACTCGGGTTGCGATGCGATTTCCTCCACGTGAGTTGCCATTCATTTGCGCCGGCATCGTCGTCGATGAAAAACTTTGGGGTTTTTTTGCGGCCTCGCAGGACTAGCGAGGAGATGGGAGAGATTGAGGAGTACCAGCGAGTGAGCCGAAAAGTGGAAAAGGGCTTGGCTGCCATCCAGGAGGAACTCCAAAGGATGAGGATCGCCACCAAGGCTCAAGTGGACAGCCTGGCCATCGACAGAGAGGCAAGGGCAGTCCGTTAGCGTCCGCGGAGCAAACGGGGGCCGCCATCTCGCGTCTCAAAGCACGCGTCTGCCGCGGCAGGTGAAGGAGAAGATGTACCGGAAAGTGGATTTGCCGCGGGAAATCCCGCGCGTGCCCGACTTCATCGTGGCCCTGCGGCCTCACACCGTGTGGGAGAAGATGTCCGTCAAGCTCTTCTGCACCGTGCTGGGGACCCCCATGCCTGTCGTCAGATGGTGACACTCGCAAGCTTTTCTCCCGTCCAAGTCTTGCGCCGCCGCGCGCCGTCTTGCGTCGTAGGTAGAAGAAGAGTTACGCTTGTGTGCAGGTACAAAGGAGGCGTCCCGGTGGACCCCCTGAGCGCCCCGGGGAAGTACAAGATAGACAGCAAGTACGGAGTCCACAGTTTGATCATTAGCAGGTACGACAGCAGGAATGGGCTAACCGCTAACCGCTCGTCCGCCGTTGCCGCCCGATCACGACGCCGCCTCGACGACGCTTCCGCACTCTTGAACGATTCTCTGCGATTTGTACCTTTGAACGCGGGCGGCTCTGTTTTCCAGGTGCGTTCTGAGCGACACGGCCGAGTACAGCGCCGTGGCCACCAACCCCCACGGCACAGCCACCAGCGCGGCCGCGGTCGCCGTCAGGAGTAAGTTGACGCGCCGCGCTTGACGTCCTTCTTCTTCTGACGCCATGACAAATTTTGTGTCCGCGCAGGCGCAAGCGGAGGCGCGTGGTCCAGCCAGATCGGTCTGGGTAAGAGGACGCCGACTTGAAATCTTACACGGTTGACACTTTCCAAAGCGCTTTTCTCAAGATGAGATCCCGCAACACACCCGGCCGTGGAGTCGGCCAGTCCTCCGGCAAGCGTCTCCAGTTGGTCCACAATGCCGCCAAAAACTCCTTTGGATTCTTTGGCTTTTGACTCCACACACACGAGACTCGATTTTGAGCTTCTGACGGTCTCGGTTCTTGGTTTATAGTTTGTTAGGACTTCTTTGGATGCGGCGGCGGTTGTTTTGCTCTCAGACGATTGCGCAGAGCTGTGATGTGTGTCTTGCCGAATCGCAGCCCCCCGTCCGAGCGGGGCCCACTCCAGTAAGCTGGAGGTGAGCCTGGTGCATTGCTTCCCGGTCACCTTCGGCGTGGAGGGCGAGTCGGCCAGCCTGCTGTGCTCCCTGGTGGTGGTCCCCGACCTCCCCAACCTGCCGCCCTTCATCGAGTGGTACCGCGACGGTGAGCCGCCTTACTCCGCAATGTTTGGGGAATCGATTTCCCGGCGCTCGGCTCTCGGTGATTCCGACACGCGGTTTCACGAGCGCGCCGGCCGGCCGTCCGCGCCGACTGACCCGCACGATTCTTCTCCTCTCTTCCAGATCAACTTTTGCAGCCCGGCCCCCTGGTGGACATGTCGCTGGCCGGCAGCGTGGCCCGCCTGGCGCTGCCCCGCCTGGCCAAGGACGACGAGGGCCTCTACACCATCCGCGTGTACACCAAAGACGGGGCCTCCGAGCACTGCGCCTACCTCTTCGTCTCAGGTGGCCTGTGCTGGCGTGTTAGCATGTTCGCATTCCATCAAGCGTCGCCTCGGGGCGGTTTTCTGACTGCCCTTTGCTTCGCTACTCCACTCCAGACGCCGCCCCGCCGGTGGCCGGGGCTCCCGGAGCCCCCGTCGATGTCAAGGCTTACGACGTCAACTCGGACTACATCCTGGTTGCCTGGAAAGCGCCCAACACCGTTAACGAGGCGGCCGTCAGCGGCTACTTTGTGGACAGGTGGCTTTGCTCTCCTTCGTGAGCGTGTAGCGTCAACGTGCCTGAGGCGCTCATGTTATTGATGTCTTTTTGTTGTTGTTCAGGTGCGAGGCAGGGAGCGACTCGTGGACGCAGTGCAACGACGCCCCGGTGAAGGTGTGCAAGTACCCGGTGGCCGACCTGAAGGCGGGCCACTCGTACCGCTTCCGCGTGCGAGCCGTGAACGGCGCCGGCGTCAGCAGGGCCTCGCGACCCTCCGACGCCGTCGTGGCCCTCGATGCCGCCGAGAGCGCCCGGATGGAAGGTGGCGCCCAAGGTAATTGCAGGGACGGCAAATCCAGGGTCCGACCCCATTTTTTTTTTCCCCCGCCCGTAGTGGTTGAGAGCCAGGGGAAGTTCCGCGTTGTCGCCAGGAATCGTGAGTTGGAAGGTACGAGATTCTTGAATGCGCTTTTCTAGCCACGCCGAACCAGCCTGCAACCAACCTCAGCCCGCCTTCTCGTTGACGATCAAACAACCTCGGACCCGATCCCACTGAAATCCAAACTAAACCCACCCTCAATCCACCCCAAATCAAGCTTTCACCCACTTTGAATCCACCTGACCCCCGAAAACACACCTCGATCCCGCCCTCACAACTCCTCAGCCATCCGCCGTTCGTTCGTAGGCCAGGCGACGGTTCCCGGCCCGCCCGGCGACGTGCACGCGTCCGAGATTTACGAAACGCACGTGGTGCTCAGCTGGACGCCACCCAGCCGACGCGGACCGCCGCCGCTCTGCTACGCCGTGGAGAAGGTGCGTTCGTGCGTTTCATGTCAGCTTCTTCTTTGTGGAGACGCGCCGGGGAGGCGGCGGGATGCGTCGCTGCTCCGATGCGCTGCCGACGGGACGATTTCTCACCGAAAAGTCGGCCGGTCCAAACTAGAAGATCCAAATCAAAGTCCCGTGTTCACATAACCTCAGTCGGGCACGAGCCGACCGTCCAAGTCCAAGTCCCAACTCCTCCCAAAGAGAAGATCTCCATCAGTCTTTTGATTTAACAAAAAAAAAGCCTGTAGATCCGTGTCCCAACTACGGTCCGCAGGCCAATCGCGGCCCGGGGGTTTGAATATGGCCCGTACGTGGCGCTCAAGCTCAACTCTGTTGAACTTCTCATTTTCAACACTAGATGGAGCCAGTAACAAAAAAGGTGCTTCTCTGCTAAACCAAATTAAGCAAAGAAAAACATTGACCACGAGTCACCAGAAATGGCGGCAACGAAGAAACGAAAGAGAGCGAGTGAGCGCAGAAGATTTCAAATGAATATTTCTTCAAAGACATCAAAGGAAAGCGTGTCTCTTGAAGATTTTGCCGTGATGAAGCGTAACGTCCGTCGGTAGCATCGAACCTTTGCCTGAACATTTTTCTGTATTGGGCCCCACCCCTGACCGAATCACAAGCCGAACCCGATCAGTCTTTTGTTTGCCAAAGGGCCTCGGTCGCAAACAAGTCCAAGGTCTTATTGTCGTGCGTGTGGTGTGCCTCAGTGTTCAGCCGCCGTCGCCGTGGGTGGCCCCGGTGGCCCCCGTGAGGCGTGGCATCGCGTCAACGCCGGCGTGGAGCTTCGCTCGCCCCGTTTAGCCGTCTTCCATTTGCCCGACGAGGGCGCTCACCTCTTCCGGGTGTTTGCGTACAACGCATACGGCGGGGGGCGGGCCTCGGAGCCCTCGGAGCCGGTGAGCAAGGTCCCGCGGGACGGTAAGGGAACGCCACGCCACGGCGGCCTATACGCGCTACCTTATCCACATCCTCTCGTGTAGCGTCGCTGACGATGTGGGACCTTGTGTTGCAGGTTGCGCGCCGCCCGTTGGTACGTATGGGGGCATTTTCATTCACTTTGACTTGCGGCAGGTTTCACGCATGTCCTCCTCCTGAGCACTTTGCACATTAAGCCTCATCATCTGCGGGTCAAATTGACCCAAAGGGGTTTCCAATTTCACAATGAAATGGCTCCCTGCCGGGGTTCATCATGAGCGATGGGGAGCAATCATTTGCTCCCGCGACGTGACCCGGGTCAGTTTGACCCGGGTCATGTTGAAGTCACTCAATTTTGCAAGAGGCAAGGAAAGTGTTGTTGTTGTTGTTGTTGTCAACTCACACACTGTGAATGAGGCACCCTTCCCAAGACCCAACGTTGAACGTCGGCGCCTGGTTCGCCGCCCCGCCGCTAACGGCTTCTGCCCGTCTCTCCCGACAAACAGGCGTGGCGTCCGCTCCCGGGCAACCGGTCGCAACCCGCAACACCAAGTCGTCCGTCTTCGTCCAGTGGGAGCCGCCCACGCACGGACAGCAAGGCCTGATGGGCTACTACATCGACGCCCGCGCGGTGGGCAGTGAGGACTGGTTCGCCTGCAACAACAAACCGTTCAAACACAACAGGTCCTTTTATTATTGTGCCTCTTTTCTGAGCCCCTCAGGCTAATGCTAAGGCTAACTAGCAACCGTCTTAGCGCTCTGTCTCAAAGGCGACCCGAGTAAACGGCACGGCCAACCTTTCTGCTTGCCTATGTTCCCAAACCAAAACTCATGTGTACTGAATTAGCTGGTTAGCGCACGTCCCCCGCTAGCGTCCCACTTCTGTGCGCTAGCGCTAATGGTGAGGCCATTTTTTTTCTTCACAAACCAAATGAGAGAGACAATTTTCCACAGTGCACCTCGGTAGCAACGCGTCTGATGTCAGGGTAGATGGAGTTAGCCGGTTAGCTCTTCTATCCGCTCTTGCTAATTTCCATTGTGTTAAACAGAAAGCGGTACAACAACCAGAGGAAACGACAAATGTGATCAAAGTTAGCCAATGAGTGAGCTTTACCACTAGCGATTCCCACGTTTCAAACGCTTACATGCTAATAGCACAAATACAAAGTGTGAATCATGTGAAACTGTCTTGTGTCGCTTTTAGCGCCTATTCCACACGAGGGGTTACATCTTTCCAGGTTTGTGGTGCATGGCCTTACGCCGGGGGAGAGCTACGTGTTTCGGGTGCAAGCCGTCAACGTTTTCGGCCTGAGCGAAGAGTCCCAGGAGTCGGGACCCATCGCGGTGGAGCCGGCCCTGGGTGAGCACTGCTGCCAAGTTTTGACCACAAACCGCTCGCTTTCCCGTCCATACTTTCGTGTTATATGCTATTCTACTGTTCTGCCAGGTGGGGGGTTTGAGTATGGTATGTATGAAATGTGTGTGCGGAACCCTACACCGCCCCCCCCCCCCCCCCACGCCTTCATCTGCCCACCACCTCCTCCTCCCACACGTGATTTAGTGTCCTCGTCACAAGTCACATTTGCAGCTTTGTGTAACACGGATGCGCTCACGACTCATCCAGCAACCTTTTTAGAACGGATTGTTTGCATTTTCACCCTTTCCCGTTGGTAAAATCATTTGAGATTCAAGTGTTTTGAGACACACGGGTGTGGCGACGGAACATATGGAACTCGTATCCCAAGACACACCGCTGTACGACTTTGTACGTACGACAATTGTAGTGTCGTATATCAGGGGTCCCCAACCGCCGGTCCGCGGACCCAGTACCGGGCCTCACAGAAAGAACTCGCCTTCATTCGGTTTTATTTATTTCGGAATACGACAGATGTTTTATTTTGAAAAATTACCGGATTCTCCGTTGCATCCGTCTGCCATGCTTCTCCGTCACGTGACCGATTACGCTAAAAACAAAACGCCGCAGCTCGCAAAATGAGTACAAAAAAAAACTGCTGTAGATCGCAAATGACGGCGGCCTTAAAAGTACGTTCGAGACAACTGGATTCAAGTTATGGCGGAATACTCTGAGATCGCCACAATAGCACTGTTGCTATTTCCGACATCGTGCCTGTGTGAGGCGGGGGTTTTCTGCAGCAACGGCGACTAAAACCAACTTACGGAGTAGACTGGACATAAACCACACACTTGAGGTGTCATTGTCTCCTATTACCCCGAGATGGGACCGTCTGGTTGCAGAAAATCAGTGAGTCGTCATTTTCATGCACTTTGAATGTGCCTTGTATCGTATTTTGAAGGCATTAAACACTACCATAGCGATCCGAAAAATGTTGGGGACCCCTGTCGGATAGTACGGGCGTTTGCTTTTTCTGCCCTGTGATCGCAACGCGACAGCGGTGCCGTTAACAGATGGATTCGGTCAAGTAAGTCCCCACCGAAGGCCCCGCCTGCTTCAAACCACTGACCGTCACTTTTGCGGCAGCCCCCCCCAGCGCCCCCTACGGCATCAGCCTGCTGAACTGCGACGGCTCCTCCATGACGGTGTCCTGGAGCAGCCCCAAGAGCTGCGGCGGCTCCAAGATCACTGCCTACTACGTGGACAGACGAGACGTCGACACCCTGGTCTGGAAAGAGGTCAATGTGGGCGCCATCGTGGACCCAGTGTGCACAGTGAGTGTCCGGCACCCCCGTGGCACCGTTGTATCGCGACCGACGAGGCGTAACTGGAGTCTGCGAGACCGAAGCTTGAGGACCCTCGAAATCTTTAGCAATAAATGACTCTGTGGTATGGCTTGTACCTCCATCGAGCGACCGTTGCTTTTGACAAAGAACTCGTCTTGATCTTTTCTCCGATCGACCGCAGTCTAAGAAGGAAGTTCTATTGCCATTCCTTAGGTGGATAATCTGACTGAAGGGACCTTCTATGAGTTCAAAGTTCAAGCGGCCAACATGGCAGGCGTGGGCGTGCCCTCGGCCCCCAGTCTGCCGATGAAGTGTGAGGCGTGGACCGCGGAGCAGCCAGGTGAGTCCGTTTTGGGGAAGCCTCGCCGTTGTGTTCCCGTTTTCCATCGCCCCTTGTGCTCTTGCAAGCTCGAATGCAAATTTACGGTGTGTTTATTTTTTTCCTCTACCCAAGGTCCAGCTTATGACCTGACCTTCAGCGAGGTCCGTAGTCATTCCCTGGTCCTGGTTTGGAAAGCTCCGGTCTACACTGGGTCAAGCGCCGTCTCCGGGTACTTTGTGGACATGGCCAAGAAGGGCTCTTGCGATTTTGTCGCCCTGAACGAGAACGCCATCACTCGGCGCTACATGCAGGTGAGATACCAGCCAGAGTGCGGAGGGCTCGGTCCAATCTGGTCACCTGAAGATCCGATGGTTGTTTGCCACGGATGATAGGGTTTGATGGGGGTTCTCTGGGATTCATCCAAATGAGATCGGCAACACTTGTCGGATGTCCGGTCTTGGTCAATCAACGTGATCACCCTGACCCTCATATTTTGGTCGTGAACCAAAGGTCAAGATCGTGAATACAAGCGGCTTTGTCTGGGTTCTGTTGAGGAACTTGCTGAGGTGGTTGTGGCATCTCTGCGGGGTGCCTTAGAGATAGGTTGAGGACTTTGCGCGTAGGGAGTGACTCGTGGCAGAACGTCATGAGGAGTTGAGGTGGTTCAGGCTTCTTTTGCAGATGCCTCCCTGAGAAGCTAGTCTGGGTACCTCCAACCAGGAGAAGGCCTCAGAGCAGGCGAGGTCGAGAAACACATCTGAGTCTTTCTGGTGACGTTAAGGCGGTTAGAACAAGTCTCGGCCTAACTGCTTGGGGCTCCGGCCCCCAGAATTCTGCCAGGGATAATTGAGACCAACAGATGTAGCGCTGTTTTTCTTGTGCTACCTTGGCTGCCGCAAAACAGTAACCTTGGCACCTTCCACCGCTTTTGTCAAACAAAAAACGAGCTGTGTAGCAATGTCCCACACGCGGCACGTTGCGCTTCTGCTTTTTATGCGTCCTCCGGGTAAGGTGCCCCTTGTCATCGCGTAGGACACTGAACCGAAGCAAACAAAATGTCCTAAGATGTGGGACAAACGAGAGCAACAAGCTGGACTTTGTCCTTCAGGTGAGCGGTCTGGAGGAGGGCGAGTGGTACGTGTTCCGGGTTCGTGCCGTCAACACTCACGGCATCGGTAGACCCTCCCTGGTGACCGAGGCTGTCTGCGCCAAACCTCCTCCAGGTAATGCCTCCGGCGGTCTTTGTAGACTCCGCTGAGCAGGTCCGCCTCGACGCCGCTCACCCGTGTGTCCAGGCACCAAGGAGATCGTGGCCGGTGTGGATGAGGAAACGGGTGACGTCTACCTGTCCCTGGAGGCCAGTGACGTCAGCCCCGCCTCTGCCTTCGTGTGGTCCAAGAACTACAAGCCCATCGGCGAATGCCCTCGCGTCTGCGTCACCACCAAAGGACGCACGTGAGCTTCTGCACTCGGTTCAACGTCCTGTAATTCCTTGGCACCAAAGCAAAGCTGAAACATGCCGTATGTCAATCCACGAGTCTCAAGTATGCCGGGAACACCGTTGGCCTCTTTTAGTTCCAGACTGAGTTTCCTGAACCCCGACAAAGACGATCTGGGCCGCTACTCCGTGCTGGTCACCGACACCGACGGCGTTTCTGCCAGCCACACGCTCTCCGAGGACGGTACGCCATGACAGGGCCGTCATCCTCTGACCGATCCAAAGCTTATCCCTTCACCTTGGTTGTCTTTGCCCCGCAGCGCTCAACTCCATGCTGGAGCTCAGCAACGCCATCAGGAACCCCGGTGAGTATCAGAGAGCGTCGCGCACCGCCAACCGGAGGTGCAACGTCATCCCTTTGAGGACCAAAACTTGAATTTGACTTGCAAGTACAGATGCTGAGTGCCAATAAATGTCGTGATTGAGCAGGGCCGCATGACTTGCCAAGCCCCAAGTGAGCGGTGACTCCAATCAACCGGCTTGATTTTTTTCCACAGTGACTTGGGAGTCACTTGAAACCCGACCGTGAGGAAAATTTGTCTCCTCCTTGCAGTCGTTCCACTCAAGCACGGCCTGAACTACGAGGTCCTGGAGAAAGGCCACGTGCGCTTCTGGGTGCAGGCCGTCAAGCTGACGCCCGCCGTGACGTACAGGTTCGTCGTCAACAACGAGGAGGTGACCAGCGGCGAGGTAAGCGGCGGGGAAATAATGAGAATCACGACTTCATGTTGCTGAGGAAGAAAAAAAATCCTAATTTGGTTGCCCCAAATCTCTGGGAGGAGTCAGTCCTTGAAGGATTGTGGAATTCTGCTTCAGACCAAAATGTCTGACTTGCGGGCGTGAGTCCGTGAGACTTTTCAAAGTGCGTCAACCCGTCGGCATTTGTCGCAGGGCCGCAAGATAAGCCACGACGTGTCCACGGGCGTCATCCAGATGATGGTGGAGAATTTCACCCGGGAGAGCGAGGGCACCTACACGGTGCAAATCCACGACGGCAAGGCCAAAGCGCAGAGCTCCCTGGTCCTGGTCGGAGATGGTAAACCCGCAGCCGCGGCCGCTCGCCGCGCTGGCGTCGGCACAGACGCTGACGTTTGTTCTTTGGCTTTGTGCGTGCAGTGTTCCTGGCTGCTCTGAAGGAAGCCGAGTTGCAGAGGAGAGACTTTGTCAGGAAGCAAGGTGAGATACCAGGCTTGGCCACTTTGCTTTATCGTTGATCCTGCCGTTGTTTAGAGAATTTGACATTCGCGTTTTTCATGACGCCTCTCGCCGACCTCATTTTGGTGGCTCTGGTTTTCCCGAGCGGTTCACGTGGTTTTCTCCCCTTTGCAGGTGCCCATTTCTCCGAGTACCTGTCTTTCGCCGTGACCGAGGACTGCGGCGTGATGCTGGCCTGCAAGGTCAGCCCGGCCTTTCTTGACCTTTGCGGCTTTGTCTTGCGTGGCGGCGATCAACCCGTGCGCGGGCGTGTCTCTTCCCAGGTGGCCAACGTGAAAAAGGAGACCGCCTTCCACTGGTACAAAGATGACGAGGCCATGGTTCCGGAAACGCCGCCCAACGTCATGTCGGGATCCTGCACCCTTCCCATCCCGCAGGTGAGAGCCCGGCGGCCGCGTTCATCGTATCCGCCCGTATATCGACCGACCGACGGATCGATTGAGCAATCGGTTGCAGTTCTCCAGGAAGGATCAGGGCGTGTACAAGGCCGTGATCGGAGACGAGCGCGGCAAGGACACGTCAACCTACGACATCTCGGGGCAAGGTACTTCCCGTCGCTGTTCCACTTGGGGATCCTGTTCTTCGTGCTTGGCGTTTGACACCAATTTCTCTCCTTCCTTTGTAGTCTTTGATGACATCATCAACGCCCTCGCCAGCATCGCAGGTGGGTCCGCCCACTCCGGTCCAACCAATGAGAAATCCAATCAGTGCACTTAGCTAGCGATGTCCACAACGCTTTACAAAGCCTCCTCAACAATGGAAAGGCTTTCCTTTTTACTTGAAAATAACTTCCAGGATCCCTCGCTGCAGCTTAGCCAACGGTAGAACTCAGAGTGTTTTTTGTTTTTTGCCTTTGGTCCGGTCTTAAATCCATCCCCACTGTGTAGCGCTAGCCTCACCCGAGCTAGCGCAGAGCTAGTTTGAGAGTCGACAGTATATTAAATGGCGTGTGGAGTATAAAGTACGCCATGAGCAGGATTTTGCGTTCCAGGCGAATCGGCCTCCGAGATGGTGCTCCAGTGTACTCCGGAGGGCATCCGTCTGCAGTGCTACATGAACTACTACACGGAGGAGATGAAGACTACGTGGAAACACAAGTACTGTTTTTTTTGTTTCTTTGTTTGTTTGTTTTTTTTTTTGTTATGCATAGTGGATGTGGTTTCTAGATTTGCGTCACGTCATTTTGTAGTGACTCGTGGCCCTCGTCAGTAGTTTTTGGACACCGCAGGCTTGAGCGTGAGCCACGTGAGCGGCTCGAGCTGCCAATTAGCGAACCTGCCAAGAGGCCACCGTTGCTAGCCCATGATCCCGTGCGTGGTCGCCCCCCATCCCACTCCATCCCACCCCACCCCACCCCACATCCCGCAGGGAGAGCAAGATCGCCTCCTCGGAGAAGATGAAGATCGGCGGCACGGCCGAGATGGCCTGGATGCAGATCTGCGACCCGTCCGACAAGGAGAAGGGTCTGTACACCATCGAGATCTCAGACGGCGTCAAGACCCACGCCAGGACCTTCGACCTTTCCGGACAAGGTAATGTCTTTGGTGAAGGTGTCCTTCAGATGACGTCACAGTTCGGGACAACTTTCATAGCAGGGCGCATAAAAGCGTCTCGAGGACCCATGCCCAAATTGTGAACATGGTCTCTGTCACAAACGTTCGACTTCTGTACCCCGTGACTCAATAGAAGCTTTGAACGAGACGTTGAAATGTCCTTTGTCGTTCGGCAGCTTACACCGACGCCTACGAGGAGTACCTCAGACTAAAGTGAGTCCTTTCTTAGTGTCAATATTGACGCAGCGTCTTCTTCATCAAACTTGACGCGTTGCCTTCTTTCAGGGCCGCTGCCTTTGCGGAGAAAAGTGAGTATCGGGGGCCCGATGTCAGCGCTGGCATGGGCTCACTCAAAGTGAGCGCCGCCGACGATTTTGTTTGTCTCATCAGACCGTGGCCGAGTGCTGGGCGGCCTGCCCGACGTGGTCACCATCATGGAGGATAAGGTACACAGTAAATACCGGCTACAGTGTGTCGCGTGGACGGGACTCAAATCGTACTTTGGTGGACCCGCACCTCGTCTCCGATTGCAAAGGCGGTCCGCTGGTTTTCCCGTTTTGACGCACATTTATTGCCTTCCCCTTTGGCCTCCTCCAGTCCCTGAGCCTGACTTGCACCGTGTGGGGCGACCCCACCCCTGAGGTCACCTGGTTCAAGAATGAGCAGGAGGTGGTCTCCACCGAGCACACCAGGATCACTTTTGATAGCGGAAAGTTCTCCAGTCTGCTCATCAACCGGGTCACGCCCGAAGACTCCGGCAAGTACAGCATCAACGTGCGCAACAAGTACGGCGGCGAGTTTGTGGAAATCACCGTCAGCGTGTACCGCCACGGAGAGCAGATCCCAGAGTCCAAGCTGGCCCGCGCCAAGATGGCCACGCCCGCTGTCATACCGCCCTCCAAGACGCCCACCCCCAAAGCGTCCAGTCAGTCCCCAGCCATGTCCGCGAAGAGCCCCACACCCGCCGCCACCACCCCCAAATCCCCAACCCCAGGCCCCAAGTCCCCAACCCCAGCCCCCAAATCCCCAACCCCAGCCCCCACGTCTCCCACCCCAGCCGCCAAATCTCCCACCCCGGCCCTCAAATCTCCCACCCCAGCTCCCAAGTCACCCACTCCAGCCCCCAAAGCTCCGACCCCAATTGAAAAGTCCTCGACTCCTACCCCTCAGTCCCCCACCCCCACCCCGAGACCTAAGTCCCCAACCCCCGGTGTCAAGTCCCCCACTCCGTCCAGATCCATGAAGTCTCCAACCCCACCCGCGAAGTAGTTGGTGGACCGCCCCCACCCTAAAATCCCCTTCCCCTAGCCTCAAAAACTCCCAACCCAAAAATGTCCTTGTTTGAAATCCAAAACTCCCTTGGGAATGTCTCCGACTCCACCCTTTGATTATCTGACGCATAGCCTGACTCGTACCAAAGTCCCCAACTCCCTAGTATCAACCCACCTACGCTGTCCAGATTAAAAAATTTTCCCGTCTCTCCTGGGAGGTAGATTGTGCCCCAAGACAGTCCCAAAGTCCCTTTCTTGGCCCGACAATCGCCTACCCCAGCCCCCGAATCATGAGTTCAAGTTTCTGACTTCCTTAGGAATGTTCTACAATCTGCTCCCCCACCCCTTTGCCCCCCAAATTTCCGACACGTACCCTGACGCCAAAAGTTCCCTCCCCCTCTCGTCATCCTGAACGTGATGGGCCCTGTTGTCACCCACCCCGCACCGTGAAATCTTCCACTCACCCCCAAATTCCCCACCCGACTCTCCAAATCGGCCTTGGAAATGTCCCCCGGGCCCCCCATTATGAAGTTGCCGCCACAGCCCAGATTCAGGAAGTCTCCGATCTCGCCGAGGAAGGTGGTGAGGGTGTTTAGCATCCGAATGAAATTGCTCAGTGGGAAACGGAAAGAGAAAAAGTGAACTTTCATGGTGTCTTGAAGAGATTTGCAATGTGACTTGATAAGTTGAAAAGCTAGCGCTAGCGGAATGCTCTGGGGGAGTGGTCTCAGCGTGGTTTTTAGCACTTCTTGGGTTTTTGGTGGGGGGAGTGGGATCATCTCAAGTTTTCAGCACTAAAGCGAGAGCTGGGATACAAATTGTTTTTTTTTTTTTTTGTGGTTGAAATTAAACAACCAAGTCAAGTGACACGGCCACAAATTAGCGTTTTGTGCCCACTTGATGTATCGACAATATGCTTTTTTTTTCTTTTTTGGGGAGGTGTGAAGCAAAATATTCCCTCCATCAACAATGACGCTGACGTATTGACCCGGTCTTGGTTTTTGTGGTGCTGGCTGTGATGCAACTGGCCGAACGGACATTTTTGTGGTCACAGTGTCGTATTTTTTCCTCACAAGTCAGTATTTTGTAGCCACAAAATTTTTTGAGGAATAGACTCGGACAGTTACAGCCTTCGAGAGTGGACTCGGCGTGGTCGACTTCGAAGATCGTACACCTGCTTAGAGCGGACTCGGAAGATGATTTGGGCTCGGGAAATTGTCACCGATCACATGTCGTACTTTATGGCCACATGTGTCCATTTTGTGGCCACCACGTTGCCTTTTGTGTGCATGATATACCATTTTGTGGCCACAACGAAAAAAGTCTGCCACTTTGTAGCTTCCTGCCCTTTTCTATTCTGGGGATGTGTAATCAGAAAGATTCCCTTCCTGCTTTCCTCCCTTAATAAACTTGGCTCTGACGGATGGGACCTGGTCTTGGTTTTTGTTTTGTGGCGTCATTTGTAAGGCCCGCCAGCCAGCTGAACAAACCTGCTCCCGGTAGAGCCCCGGGCGAGGCGTGTTTCGTGTGTGTGTTTGGGTCGCAGGTACAACAGGTTGTGATCCACAAACTCGGTCGCCGGAAGCCATGCGGGACTTGACGCCAGCACTCTGCTAATTCCCCCCCAGCTAAGAAGAACCCAGTTGGCCCTCAAATGAAAGATAAGTTCTGGCAAGTTGTACCGTGTGTGTGTGTGTGTGTGCGTATGTCTGTGTGTGTTCCAGGGAAAGACTCGCCCCGCGTTGTTTACTCACGCTGGACCGACCGGTTCTGGCGTCTTTGCTCAACGTATTAGCGACCGGTTTAGCTTAACGTCTGCAAAAAAAAAAAAAAAAGCCAAGACGAAAACGAAGGAGAAAGCAACTGGAATCCTGACACCACGGAACTCATTCTTGCGGATGACAAGCATGTGAGCGCAACTTCGTCATCTTCGACATCAAACGAGGGAGTCTGAGTCTTCAAGCATCGAACCGGAGGGGTCGACCTGTAACCTGGTAGAATGGACTCGTGGTTTTGCCTGACTTGACTTTGGAACCTGGACTCGGAGGATTCGAAAAGTTCTCTTGAAGAACTATTGATTTGCTGGAGTGGACTTGTAGACCCGTTGACTTTTTCTGGGAAAAAAAAAACTTCACAAAGTTTTTTCCTGAGGAACAATTTCATTTTTTGGGGGGGGGGGGAAACACCATTTGACTCTGGTCGCACAACAACTAAAACTATCCACATACGTACGTGTGGTAGACAGGACGCGTGTCCTGGCATGAGTGTACTTACCCGGACGAGGGATCCGGCCTTGACGGTGGAGCACCGCGCATACTTCACAGCATGCCCGAGCAGACTTGGTGGAGTTAAGACTTGAAGGAGTAGACTTGTAAACTTGCTCGTCCGTCACCTTTGTGGGGTGAACTTGCAGACATGGGAGTCTCGCAGACTTAAAGGGCACATGATGGACAACAACTTGTAGCCCTTTCAGAGGGGACTTGTGGACTTGGCATGGAAGACCCTTTGACCTGGACAGTTAACAATCGCAAGAGTGGACTTTGCGACAATGAGAAGTCGACTCGAGGACAAGGACGAGTAGACACGTACACCCGATGAAGTGGACTTGCAGACTCGATAGAACTGCAATAGTGCTCGAGCAGACTTGACGGAGTGAACTCTTTGCAAGATTGTAGACTCGGTGGAGTGGGCTGGAAGTCTCGATGGTGTCGGTAAAGTGGACTTAAAGACGGTGGACTCGCGGCCCCTTTGTCGAGAGAAGTTGTCGAGTCGCAACATTGACACTTGCTGACATCGAAAAATGTAGTCCTTCTCAAGTGCACTTGTGGACCTGAGAAGGAGCGAGTGGACGTTCCGATTCGGTGGACAGCCCCGAAGAGTAGACTTTGAGACCGAGAAGGTTGGACGGCTGCCGGAAAGCGATGACATCCAGGGAGTCGGTGTGGTCGGGCTTTTCTGCTCTGAAGGACAACGATCCTCCTCCTTACATCCATCCTCACTACAAGGAGACCTACCGTCTGGCCATCTACGCGTTGCTCTGCGGCGGCAAGGAGGCCTACGACGACTTCCTCCAGGCCGAGCAGATCAACCACTTCCTGTCCGAGAAGGAGATCCGCTTCATCCTGGAGAGTGCCGAGCCCCCCCAGGCGGAGGACGACGACAACGACGACGTTGACGCGGTGGGGCTGCGCCCCGGAGGCAGGCCGGGCCCTTCCACCTACTTCCCGCAGGAGTCGGACGAGGAGGTGCCCGACCTGGACCTGGGCTGGCCCGAGACGGCCCCGGAGGACCAGGACACCAGCATCAGTTTACTCTTTCAGCCGCCCAGGGCCAACACGCCCACCATCAAGGAGGTGGTCCGTAAGCAGATCCAGGACGCCAAGCAGGTGAGGGCGCCGGCTCCCTCTGCGGTTTTTGAATTAGGACTCATCGAATTGCCGTAAAAACAGTTTAAAAAAAAAACAGTTTCCGAAATCTTAATTGTTTAGTAATCAGTTCATTACATTTCTTTCTCTCTTTTTTGGAGCCTGGGAACACATAATAAATGTTTAATAGACTGTTTATTACAAAAGAACTCCCATATTTGGGAGCATTTCAGCAATGACGTTTATGAAACACGAAGGTCCGCTTTTCAGAGTTTGCAATCAGCTCGTCGATGTGCCATCGAGTTGATTGAAACCAAAAAGTCCTTTTCAGAGCGCTTATAAGCCAGTAATACATGTGTAACAAACTTATTTTATGAATGACTTTATTCAAGATGGGCTTGACACGCCCGCTCTGAGTTTGTAGGTGGTCGCCATCGCGATGGACGTCTTCACCGACGTGGACATTTTCAAGGAGGTGCTGGGCGCCACGCTGCGGGGGGTGGTGGTCTACATCCTGCTGGACGAGGGCCACTTTGGCAGCTTCCACGCCATGTCGCGCAGGGCGGGCGTCAACATCCAAGACCTCAAGGTAACGAGCGCCCCTGTCGGTCGACAATCAAAGGCAACTTGATTGACAGGCGTCCCGACACGCGACAAAGCGTTTCGTCGAAAATGATGAGGACGCGTTTGTTCTGGAAATGGGCAAAATGAACCTGAAAGGAAAAAGCGGCGCTCCCGGAGCCCCGCGAATTCCACGGCCTCTCCGAATGCGGGCGATGTGACGCCGTCGGTCACGCGATCAAATCTCCGTTGCGCCGCGCGAGTTTGATCGTGAAAAAAAAAAAGGCCTAGATGAAGGCTCGGCCTTAATTTGCGCCGAGTCCGGATTTTCCTGTCGGGCGACGTCGACGGCGGCAGAACAAACACGGCTCTCAGCCCTCGGCGTCGATCAAACGTCAGGCGTCTTGAGGGAAGGACCTCCGCCAAGGCCCGACAATCCGCGCCCGCATGGAGACGCGCCGCCTCCTCTCAATGACATCGTTAGAGGAATCCACAAAGACAACGATCTCATGTTTAAAGTTCGGGCCGTCCGGACGGAGGGATCTTGGGATCCGCGGTAATCACATTAGCGCAGGAGTGCAAACAGACGGCAGACGGCTAGACTCAGCTAGTCAACAGTTTAGGAACAAGCTCTGAGAACCGGTTACGGCCCCGCCGACCGTTTGTCATCTACAAAGTCTGCGATTTGTTTACCCTTGATCCGTAAGTAAACAATAAAAGACCGACGAGGAACACGAGGGACTTTAAGTGTGATCGCGGAGCAAGTGGCCGCCGGTTGCCCTGAGAGATCCGCTCCTGCCGGACTGCACCAACGACCTTCCTTGAGTCGGGTTCTTTTGTGTCAACTTGTCCGGGTAGAACTCTGACAGACATTCACCTTTGATGGCTCGGGCATCGGGGAATGCCATCGGCTGTGGCTTCTCGCTCCTCACGGGTCACCAAAATGCAAACGGGGCTTATCGAGGCATTGCACTTGTCGCCATCAGAACATTCGCGTGCGGACGGTGAGAGGTCAGCAGTATCGCTGCCAGTCGGGCATCAAGTTTCACGGCGGCTTAGAGCAGCGATTCATCCTGGTGGACTGCCGCAGCGTTTTGTACGGAACCTACAGGTGAGTATTGAGCACCTTGCCGGCGTGCCGACAGTGCAAACCACGCAAACGATATTTCGGAGCGTTTCTTACTTATATTTCTGCAAACGGCTTTCTTCCAGCTACACGTGGTCCTTTGAGAAGATCAACGTGAGCATGGTACTGGTGGTCACCGGTCAGCTGGTGAGCTCCTACGACGAAGAGTTCCGCCGCCTCTACGCTCGCTCGAGTGTCCCCGAAGCGCTGCACAAGGAGCGGTCGCACGTGGAGTACCTGAGAGAGGTGGCGCCGCTGCGCGGTCCAAACTCCAGCCAACTTTCGCTGCATCAACTTCACGTGAGATCCCGAGGGACTCGCGGTTTCACGGGTTTGGCTCAGGACGAGCTCTTGACCAGGGGCCTCAGCGTACAGGAGCGCCTACATCTGTCCCACTTTTCCGACCACATGACAAGGGGCCACAGTTTTGGCGCAGACCTGCAGAAGTTAAGCCCCGTGACTCGGCTAAGGATGGAGACCAGAGACATCGGAGCGCCCCTTGTTCCGGACAGGGCCGGCTCTGGTCTCCCGGCGCCCACCAGGATGTCTCACCAGCATGTTCGACACCAAGGCCGATACGGCCCGGACCAGAATCTAATCCCTTTCAACTCTGAGACCTCCCTCCACAGGTGGAAGATGGACACGTACCTGAACAGCCAGGTGAACCTTGACGGATCGTGCGACGCCTTGTCCCCGCTGACGTCGCCCTACGGCAGCCGCGCGGTCCTGAATGAGCACCGGCCGCAAGGGATCAACAACAGATCCGGGGACATTAAGATGCGTCAGAAAAGACTCAGTTATCAGGAGTACAACAGTCTCAGGCACAGCCAAGAGTCTCTGCGATCCACATATCAAAGTCTGGATCGGCCCAAATTCAAGTCTTCGTTTAGAGGCCGAGACGTGCGGCAGAATGTCGCGGAGGAGGCCGGCGGGCCGGGAGACGCCAACCGCCGAGACCTCGATTCAAACCGGGCCGACGACGGCGACCGCTCCGCCTCATACTTTGACATCCAAACGGGTCCCGAGCAAAAGGCCGGCCCCGCGTACGAATGGTACGAGCCCATTGCCAGGACCGCTTCGGCCACCCAACTGGAGGACAAACTCAAAGAGTCCTCCCTCAAGTACCCCGGCGGTCTGCAGCGCCCCAGAACCATGGAGTCCCTCATTGAAATCCCAGAGGAGAAAGAGGTTTGCAGCCATCCCGTCCTGACCGCCGCTGTTCTCAAAGACCGGAACAGCAGAAATGAAGACAAGACTTCCAAAATGTACTTGACTGAGAAAAATTCCGGATCTCAGGAGGCAATGTCGGGGCCTCGAGAAACAAACAAGGCGCCTTCTCCCGAAAAGGGAACTCTTCCAAAGATCTTAACTGCCGGCGAGCTGAAAGGTCATCATCATCGGGAGGAGTTCCCGCTTCAGCGGAAGAAATCCAGCCGGCTCAAAGGTTCGGAGGAAAAGAAGGCTTCCAAGAAGGAGGAGAAATCCCTCCAAAGGAAGGTATCGCTGCGATCGCAGAACTCCGGCAGCTCAAACTCGCGGGCGTCTCTTTTGGGAAAAGCGTCTTCCACCGAGCACAGGAGCAGCCAGAGCTCCGCGGTGGAGAACGAAAAGCCAAAGTCTTCCTTCACCTTCCACCGACTGTCCTCTCAACGCTCCAGCAAGCGAAAGTCCAACCCGGCCGCGGCGGGGCCGCAGCAGGGCTCCCGGGAGAATCTGGAAGAGCAGGGAAAGGCGGCCCACGAGAGCCGGCGGGAAAAGGGCAGCGGTCGCTACGAGTACCTGCTGCATTCGCGGGTCCCCGCGCACAAAGCCAAGCGAGGAGGCGGGGGGCAACCCCCAAACAGCCCGACGCAAGGCGGCGCCGACAACAGACTGGGACGATTCATGCAGCGGGTCGGGAACCTCATCGGGAAGAACAAGTAGGACGTCGGAAGAAGGCCAATGGTGTCAGGAGGCTGACCACGGCGTCACTTAAAAGTTAGGTACCGTATCATCTGGACTTTTTCACTTTGCCTGTGCAAATATCGGTGTGCCTTGTGTCCCAGCCGTTAACTGTGAAATTAAATGATGAAGTCGATCGGACTATTTGTGAAGAAACAAAACCAAGGCACCAAGTCAGGTTTACAAAGGTTCCTCCGCCTCTCCGATTGACGAAAATACAACGTAATCGGTCTGGGGTGTATTGACCGCATTTCCGTGGGGTCGATATTCGGCTGAGGGCCAACATTTCGGTTTCCGAAACGGAACGGAACAACCCGTTTGCATGCGTAAGACGACATCGTTCCTGGCGTGTACAGGATCCACTTTCGAGCTATAAAACAAGAGCCCGTTTTCCACAATCGAGTCTCAGGTCAGCTTTATTTGTTAGCCGTGGCACGCTAGCAATGGCGTCTTCATCGGAAAACTTTGGATTGGATGGCGGCAAACCTTCTAGATAAAGTATTCCAGGCACTTGTTCCTCTCGTCGTCCAGTTCCTGGGTCTCAATTTCAAACTTCTTCATGGCGATGAAGTACTGGACAAAGGGCTCGCCCAAGGCGCCGCGGATGACGTGGTCCTCGGCCAGCGCCTCCAGGGCGTCGTCCAGCTTGACGGCGATGGCAAATTCCTTCTGCTGAGCGGGCGCCTTGCGCACGCCGCCCTCGATGCTCAGGTTGCGGCGGATGCCGTCCAATCCGGCGGCGGCGGTGGCGGCCAGAACCACGTAGGGGTTGGCCATGGCCGAGCCCAGCTTGTTGTCGATGTGGGTCTCGCGGCCTCCGTGGGACTTGACGTTGAAGGAGCTGCTGTTGTCGTTGCAGCCGTAGGTGGCGTACAGCGTCCGCTTGGGGTCCTTGACGGCCTTGGCCATGTGGCTGCGGCAACCGAGACCCGGCGACATGAGGCAGCTGAGGGCGGCCGAGTGCGTCAGGAGCCCGGCCAGCCACTTGCGGCCGATGTCGGACAGCTCACCCGCCGCCGCCTTCTCGCCGCTTTGGAACAGACTCCGCCGCCCGTTGGCGTCCCACAGGCTGTGGGAGAGCACGCCGGCGTTGTAGAGGCCGTCGTCCGTGAAGAAGCTCGCAATGTAGCTGTGTTTGCGGGCCATCTCCTTTCATTTGCGGGACAAAAAACAGATGCAAAAAAAGGCATTTCAAAATAGATAACCGGAGCAACCCCCTCAACCCCTCACATTTTTACTGAATTTGCAAGGCCCGCTGAATTTTCTGTTCTACTCTCAGAAGAAAGGTGAGACTCTCTTCTTTCAGCAGAAAAAAAAAACTTTGTTTCTATATTACTCAGTTCGTTGGCAAAGGTTTTCTGGAAAAGGCCGATTTTCTTCAGAAATCCAGAGAAACTGAGCATGCATTTCAAGCATCATTTCAAGTTTGGCACTATTGCCACCTGCTGGACATTTTTCTTTTTACTATTTACATTGCAGTCAAGCCTGCTCCTTCAGTGAGAAGTTGCCTCAGACTCTCTTGCACCCTCCCCCATTAAAAAAAAACGTGATTTACGCCTTTAGTATACTGCCTATACTACCCAGTACTATACTGCTTTCCCGCCACCTGCTAGCCTCTCGGTGTCAAGCACTGAAGACGAAGTCTTCATTTTTTATTCCCCCGTGTGGCATCTATAGAAAACCACAGCCCCCTCTGGTTGAGCGCCAATTCCTTATGTCTATATCTTGTCGCTTCCTATTGGGGGTCTGCGGTCCCACTCGGCCAGGACCCGGGGTCTGCGAATAAAGCCGACCGATTGAACCGAAAGAACTTGGAACCTTGATGCCGGTGCGGAAGGTGAAGGCGCTGTCGGCCGCCGCGATGCCGAATTCGGGCCTCAGGTTGATCTCCATCTGGCCCGGCCCACTGGCCGAGGCCATGCTGTCCACGTCGGCGCCCATGCAGTACATGCCGTCCACCAGCTGCTGGAAGAAGGGCAAGTCGTGATTACCCAGCAGGGTGGTGGCGGGAAACAGCAGCGTCTTGGGCCCCATGCGGTCGGGCGCCCCCAGCACGCAACACTCGTAGGTGAAGGAGGAGTGCAAGGAGAAGCCCAGGCTCTGGAGCTGGCTCAGGAGCTGCTTGGCCAGGAGGCGAGGGGACGTCCGCAGGGGAGCGCCCGTCACCGTGCACGGGTCGCAGATGACCCTCGCCGTCTGCTCGGCCCACGGGAGGATCCGGAAGGTGGACAGGTCCGGAATCAGGAGGATGTCGCTGCTGAAGTTGGCGGCGTTGGCGTGGTCTACCTCGTTGCTCTTCGGACTCAGCGTCAGCTCCAGGTAGCTCCTCGGCATGGGGATGCCGTACACCGCCTTTTCCTGCAAACGAGCGAACAAACAAAAAGGCTTTGGGGGCGATGGCAAGGCTCTACCGGAGACCCAGGTCCTCGGTAGCGTCGTGGGACACATAGAGTGCTTTGATACGTCTTTTATGGCCTTTGTCCAGACGGACCGAAGAGTCTACGGATTGCTAAAGACAGGAAAGTATGGACGGGTGGAAGGATTGTTGGAAACGGATGAGTGTTGGCCGGTCGGACGCCTGGAACCTTTGATGACTTCATTGACGACCGGCCGGACTGATTGTCGGATCGTGAAGGACGAACGGACGGACGCGTGACTGGAGGTGATTACATGGAAGAAGCGGACGGGCACGGTCTTGGATCTGGAGACCCCGTGCAGGTCGGTGGCCTCGAAGCGTACAAAGTTGATGTTCTCCCTGGCCATCTGCTGCTTGATGGCCTCCATGCTGGAGATGAACCTTTGATTCCCTGACGTGTCCGGGCTCTCGTTCCCGTTATCTGCAGACAAGAGTTTCAAACCGTTTGCGCGTCCCACCCGGGGAGGACCTCTCACGAGGAACCGGATGGCGTCAACGCCTGTGTCTGAAAGCTCCCGATCATCATTTCTCCAAAAACACAATCCCGGTGGTAAATACCGACCTGTGTGAAGGGCTTTGGTCTCTCTGCGGGAGCCTCCGCTGTTGCCAGCGCGCGCGGGAACTTCTGTCTGTCTGTTTGTGTTGGCGTCAGGGCTGGGCGAGCTGGATGACTCCATGGCGAGAGGCGCGTGAATGGGAGAGTTCTCTCTGGATCCGGGCCCCTTTCTAGAAGCCTCAGGCTGAGGTTTGAAGGTAATGAACGCTCTCAGTGGGCTGACGTCGCTCCGCCGCCTGCCGGTCTCGCCGCTGCCGGTCTCGCCGCTGCCGTCCCCGTGCGGGTAGGAGTAAGGACTTCTTGCGGGGTGGAGAACCGGTCCGTCCCTCAGGAAGCTCTTGAGTTCCTCCACAGTCTGCCTGTGTGGGGCCCCACTTGGAGGCGGCCGAATCAAGTCCCCGCCGAAGTCCGGTCCCTCCGAGCCGGGCCGCTCATATGGCTCAAGCGGAAGTCCGCCGGAGAAAGGAGAGTCCGGGGGCTTCTTGAAGCTTCGGCCGCCAACCCAGTCCACGGCCGGCGCAGATTTTGCCGTCACCCTCACCCCCTTCCCGCTCCCCACGCTCATCCCCGCGCCGTCCATTTGGTCTTGGCTCCTACGTGGGCTTTCAAGGTCGCGGATTGAGTCGATGCACTGCCAAGCGGTCACCTGGGAATCTTCAGAGTCACTCATTTGGGGTCTTTCATCAACTTCCTTTTTTGGAGTTAGATTGCGAACTGAGACCCTCGCCGGCACATTAATTCTTATACACAATTGCTACAATGGTGACGCACTGGAAGCTTCCTTTTTTGGCTTGCCCCTGCCCGCGCAATCCCAGCTCGGGCCTGCCCGGCACCCGCCCGCCGGCCACTGGCTGCCAGACACAGAAGCGAGAAACTGCTTCAAAACCATTGGTTGACGCCGCTGTCCATTCGGAGACCTTTTGTGTCCCGGTCGTGCGAAAACGCCGAGCTCAGCTGCTTTTTTTTTTTTTTTTGCCTTTCTAGAAAGACGGCAGCTAAATTGAGGCTTGCTCGCCGAGACAACAGGAAAGCGCCGGGAGCGCATAGAGCAGCTTTGATCGATGCGCTTTGCATTGAAATGTCCCTCTCATGCACCGAGACACACAATTACACCCCACGTTGCATTTAATTGTTCAATTATTCCTGAAATTTCTGTCCATCAGTCATCTGCTTGGGAGATTTGATCACGGCAATTCAAATGAACGAAACACATCAACTTAAAATAAAAAATAAAAAGGGATAGCAGAAACGTTTTTGTAGTTTGTTGTATGTTTTCCAATTGAGTTTGTTTGTCAGAATACCATTTTATTATTTTGGGAGATTCATTCCAGTAGACAAAAATCTTGAGTCAAAAATTATTTTTAAAATCTAGATTTGAATGGGTCTTTTTTTTACCCACCATATAAAGTTGTCTATATTTTCGAATGACATTTGAGGGGCAAGTTTAACCATGATTTAAAAGAGAAAAAAATAGATTAAACGTTGTGCATATGAATAAAACTTTGTGAATATACCCTATAAAGAAAATAGGGAAAGAAATGTTGTATGGTTGTTGTTTTTAATCAAGGCTTGTGCAGTGAATTTGACCAGCGCTGTATCAAGTGGGTTTCAAACCAAAACACAAACGTGTCTTTTCAGTTCGGCTTTTCCCTTCAGGGGTCACCACAACGAATCAGTTGCCTCCATCTAAACCCGTTTTGTGTAACCTCTTTTCTCACACCAGCTACCTCGCTCTAAAAAATATTTGATGTGTGCTTATTCGTTTCACATCTTTAAACGCCACTTTCGCCTACTGTACAAAATAGATAAGGCGATTAGACTTATGTTTTTTGTAAGTATATGCGTGCATATTTTTTTATTTGCAGGTCATTTGATTTGTAATATAATGAGAAACGTGACTTTTTTTCTCAGGGTGCGGTTTGAGGAGCTTCATCAAGGTTGCATCAGAGGAAGTGACGACATACCCCGGATATGCCTTCAAAATAAACTCGTACTGGGCACCCTGAAGAGAAACATATGCGTTGAGAGAAAATAATAAATGCAACATTATTAATTCCGGGTAGACAACAACAGGACACTCCTCTAGGTTGGTTTATTTTGACGCTAATGCCGTTTTAGGCTCGGGGTGATATTTTCTTTTGAAGATCGCGAAAGGAAGTACTTGGCTTTGCTTTCTCAAGAGAGGAGACTTTGGGCTCCGCTCGGACACGTAAACGACGGGCTCGAATGGTTAAGAAGTATTTAATTGCTTGTCGTTTCCCCCCCTGAGGACCGGCTGTATGATTAAGTTACAATCTTCAATGAGTAAGCATATCCCAGTGAGTAACCTTTTTTGAGTCTTGTCCTGTTTTTTTCTGTATGTGTGAAGTTTCCACCAGAAAGAGTGTCGGCCTGATTTAAAAAAAAGAAGAAAAATTAGGCCTCGTTGTAATTGTGTTCCGGCTGAAGGTTGTAAATGTTCATAAAACGAACGACTAAAACGGAGGCGATTTTTTTTTTCGCTCATCGGAAGCCGATGGCAGAAGCTTGGCTCGAGCTGTTCCAAAAGTGTGATTCGGCTGCTTTATTATTGGATCAAAACGGGTAGGCTATTCCGTTTATTGATAGCGTTTCGGCGAGGCTTTATTTTCCCCCCCAACCGTGGTTTTCTCGAGGCGCCATGTTCGGCTACATTCCATTTGCGGGGCCCGTAACGGACTGCTCAACATGGCGGCGGCACGAAGGACAAGGTATCCGCTGTGCTTTCTTTTTGACAATTCAGCCACAACTCGTATAGGACAACACGAAAAACCGCTGTGACGAATTCGAGACGTGAGCGCAGTGTCGGCATATGGCGTCTCCCGCTTCCCTCTTTGTCACTTGAGCCGCCATGTTGCCCAGATGCAGTTTGAACCGGACAATGGCGGATTTCGCCGGTCGTTCTCCTGACGCGTTTTTGCCGTGAGACAAGACGATGTAAGTGTTTGAAAACGAACCAGACAAGGGCGCCCTGAATGTCAACTTTGAGTCAAGCACTAGCGGCTTGGGTCGAAAGCTTGATGACACACTTGCCGGCCGCGGTGACGTCACGGCGGGGCTTGTTTGTAGGCGATGACGTCAAGCTGCCGCCATGCAAATGAGCCTCATTGAACGAGTGGGCCAAACGGAGCATGCGCACTACTTCGCTCGTGCTCAGCGAGACCCTCCATTAGGGACACGGTCTCATAAAGAGAATGTTTTTTCAGTTGCCATCGACGGGGTCGGGGGAAGGTAGAGACACTCTCCACCTTTCGAACAACTTCCTGAAGACTTTGTATCTTGAAGTGTTCGTAAGTTGGAATGAATTAGTTGTTCCTGTTGTCCAGCCCGGACAGTTTTCCCACCACTAATTGCAGGAGACTGACACCCGAAGTAAATAGTCACACGGTCGCCCTTTAAAAAAACCTTATTCAGGATACCAATATGAGTATCAATACCACAAGCACGTTTAACCTCCCCCCCCCCAAAAAAAATCTTAATTTTAATGTCCCGTTCGTCAAGCTTAGTATCGGCCGCAGTGGCAAGTACCACTACCTTAAAATAAGGCTGGTATCTCTACCCGCTGGTCCATACCTACACACAAATGCAACGTGCATTGTTTATTTTTTTATAGTTAAACATAATTAAATAATATTTTAATTTATATTATTTGTATTAAAATAATAATTTTAATTAAATATAATTAATTATATATATATATATATTTACACTGAGAGAATGTTCTGTAAAGCTAGACAAAAAATAAATAAAATCCCCTGTTGGGCCACTCGTGAGTCAAGCTTCCACTTGTACAGGAGACGATAAAACGTCACGTCGTCACGCTTGGTTGAAAAACTGTTTCTCCCCTCCCCCGCAGCAGTTCTGTGGTGTTGTGGGTCGCACATTTATGGAGTTTCTGAAGGGCAGTGGAGACTACTGCCAGGCTCAGCACGCCGCTTATGCAGACGAGTGAACGGGCCGACTCCACGACCGCCCGGACGCGCCCGCGCCTCAGGAGGAGGGAACGCCCCCGACGTCGGCACGAGCGGGACGCCTCCCGCAACCGGCGACCACTCGGCCTGGATGGGGTAACTTGACCCGCTGCGCACCGCCCTTCCCCGTCGGCTCCCGCCCGGCCAAGAACAAGGTGGAAGCCGCCTCGTTTTGTTGCCACGCCCCGAGCGGCCCCCCGACGAGACGCCCACCCCGTTGCCGCCCAGAGGATTCCCGTCCCTCCACGCCAAACTGTTTACGTTCAGCGTCTCTTGCTCTCCCCTGCCCGTGCCAAAGCCACCTTGCCTTTTATTTCCCCCCTCCCTTCTCCTTCCCGTTGCCATGGCGCGCATGAACCGACCCGCGCCGGTGGAGATCACCTACAAGAACATGAGGTTCCTCATCACTCACAACCCCACCAACGCCACCCTCAACAAGTTTATCGAGGTGAGCCTCATCCAGTTCCTCGTGTTGACAAATCGTTGTCGTGTAGTGTCATGCGAGTAGTTAGGCTAAATTTGAGAAAATCTAGAAGACGCCATTCAAAAAATTTTCCCCGACAAAATCTGCGAGTAATTTGGCGTCGGGTGATTTGTGGCCGCTTTGCCGGGGGCATTCTGGGAAGTTGCGAACTCTAGCGACTCGAGCGCCAAGTTGGCGCGAACGGCGCGCCCGCCTCCTTTCGCGTTTGACGTACGCTGTCACCCGCAGGAGCTGAAGAAATACGGCGTGACCACGGCGGTGAGGGTGTGCGAGGCCACGTATGACGCCGCTCCGGTGGTGAAAGAGGGAATTCAAGTCCTGGTGAGTCGCGCCGGTTTAGCGCAAACTGTCTCGTGCGAGATGCTGGAGGCGGGCTCGAGGAAATGAGCATCAGTGTCACTGAAATTACATTTCAAAGCATCACTGTTGCATGAATTCTAAAACTAAAATTTTTTTCCCTATTGTATGACGTACTATCACGACAGTCACACGGTGACGACTGAGCGAACGAAATTTCCCGCAACGCCGATTGGACAAGCCATGTCATGTGATCATCTGCAGCCAGTGATGGCCCAAAAAAAAGAATAAATAAAATGGAGGGGTGGGTGTGGGTTACCAAAAATGAAAATCATCCAAGGGCACTTTACCCTAAAAGAAAAGTTTGACGAAACAAACAATGCAATGGTTCCTCTTGAGCTATGAGCTAGCAATTCTCTCCTGTACCAGCAGAGGGAGCCATGGTACCAATAGTGGACTCTTCACACCTTCTGCTCTCATCCTGCATTTTTTTTTTTCATTGTAAACGTGTGAAAAGTGCGAGCCGCTTTTGATTTTGTGGGTGGCTGTCTGTGTGTCTCTCCGCTGCCGCGCAGGACTGGCCGTTTGACGACGGCGCTCCCCCCTCCAACCAGATTGTGGACGATTGGCTCAACCTGCTCAAGCTCAAGTTCCGCGAGGAGCCGGGCTGCTGCGTGGCCGTGCACTGCGTGGCGGGCCTCGGCAGGTGAGCGCTCGGCCGCGACCCCCTCGCCGCCTCCCGCTCGGACGTCTCGCCCCTCCGAACCCCCCTTTGCCCTCCCCCACAGAGCTCCCGTCCTGGTCGCCCTCGCCCTCATCGAGTGCGGCATGAAGTACGAAGACGCCGTGCAGTTCATCCGGCAGTGAGTCACATTGGCAGCCTTTTCTTCACGTTAACCTTGCCAAAGAATATTCAAGAACGTGAGCCCGCTTGTCGAGGCCGATTGCGTATTTTCCTCATGTCTTCGGAATGGGGGCGCAAGTGAGCGCTGTATGTGTAAAGATGTCAAATAGAAGCAGCGCTCAGTCATTGTCCTCCAAATACGACCGCTTCCATGCTAAAACTTTGTGTTATGTGGCTGCTTGAATGTTGAATATTCACTCCCCCCCTTTGCGTGTGGCCCAGGAAGCGTCGCGGCGCGTTCAACAGCAAGCAGCTCTTCTACCTGGAGAAATATCGTCCAAAGATGCGGCTGCGCTTCAAAGATTCCAACAGCCATCGCAACAACTGCTGCATCCAGTAGGACGGCGATGGCGGTCACATGACGCCACAAATGACAAACTCCTCACGGGGAAAACCGTGTCGGCGTTTCCTTCATCGGCCATCTTAAGATCCGTGTACGACGACAAATTTTGTCCTCTCCTAAATTTGGGAATGCCAATAACGACTAGCAAAACATTGGATTGTTTGACAATAGTTACTTTGCCCGTACGTATTTGTCGAGCTTAACAAGAAGGAGAGCAACTGGCCGATGACTATTGATGCTGGTGGGAGGGTGTGAGACGTGCCAAGTGGCGCTACTCGTCGGGTTGCGGACGGGTCAACTAGCGCGCTTACCCGTGAGGATCAAAGCGCTCGAGTACATGGACCGCAAGATGGGATGAAAGAAACGCCGAAAGGACTTTCCCTCCGTCTTGTCCCATTGAGAGTCTCAAAGCTGATTCTTTGCTTCTGTTTACTAATTACCAATGTGATTTTGTTTGTGGACTCCCAAACCCTGCGATATTTTGTACGCCTTTTCATTTGATGTCCCTAACTTAATACTTGATGAGTTGATGTCTTTGGTGATGACGCTTCTTCTTGGTTGGCTATTTATATCTTCTCGATGGACGTGAGTGATTTAGTACGTGAGTGGCAAAGTTGTACCTGTTGACGGACTCGTGGGTATTCTATTAAAGTGACAAACCTCCACGCCCGTGTGTATATTTATACACATGCACACGTTCGAATGAAGACGTCGGCTTAGTGCTGCGAACGGCATGTTCCCATAATGCCACGAGATGCAGTATTGACTTGCGCGCGCATGCGTTATGGAATAAAATGCCCAACGTAAATCATGAACTGCGGCCAGAATAAAGCCTAAAATTAAGAATAAACACTTTTTACTTTGGACCGGAACGTATTGGGATGATTAGAAAATATGTAACTTTTCTCATGGTTGCTCACTGGCGTCACGCATGCTCTACGCTAGTGACATGGTTGCCCGTCCATATTTCCCTCCTGGGGTGACGGCGTTCCGTTACTGATTGAACAAAGAACATAAAAGATTTCCCCGAAGATTCACGTCTGTGAAAATATGATAATCATAGTCTGGATATACAAAAGTTGAAAACGCAGTCAATGACACAAAAACGGCTTAGTAGCATCTATTTTTATTCTTTAAATCTCATTACAGACTAGACGAGTGTGTGCGTGTGTGTAATGTATGTGCCGCATCACCTTGAGGCAGGACTTTGCGCATGCGCAGCTCTGTGTCCCCGTGTCCATCTGCCTTTTCTTGGTGGCGGGAAGGAGGACGAGGCGGTCATCTTCATATTCGTCATCATCTGTGCTGAGCGGACGTGATTGAAGAATTATGTTGACGTTGCTGACCTCCATGTATCTGATGGCACGGGCCTTTTCGTCGCAGGTCAGTCCCGCGATCCGTGAACGCACCAACTCCGTCAGTGCTGCCTCCATGGACGTCATTGCGAGGTTGCCGCTGCCGTTTACGGTTTAGTGCGGGGTCCGTGAATGCACCACTGCCGCTTTTTTTTTCGCCTCCGCCGTTGTTGCTCCCGGAAGTCACCAAATAAATTTGTCCAAACTAGACTTTCTAGTGTAGTGTCACGTGGTACACGCGTCCACCTGCTGACTCCTTGGTCAAGATTTTGCTCTAGTACCACTGACCATATCCGGTGGTTTCTTTCAAAATAAATGCAAACAGGACACGGGAGTATTTGAAAGATCATCCCCATTGACTAATACAAAGCTCTACTCTTCGTGGATAGATGTGATAGAAATATAGATAGTTGTATTATTAAGACCTAGCCAAACCGTGCTTGCGTTGAGATCACATCAGACGGCGGGACTCCATATTCATACCTTTCCCACTTTATTACTGTTTGTGTGTGGTGGTTTTTATTTGGGAGTGTAATTGGAGTAGTCGTATGGTGCGGGTGAGAGGTGAGGCGGTTCAGGAGGCACTTGCTGCCACGGCGCCTGCCAGGTTCTTAAAGGACGCTAAGTACGCTAATGCCGCTTAACGCGACCATGCACACACATGCCTCTCTTGCAACAGAATTACTATACATTTATTGATTACTTTCAACATGTTTTGTTGCGATTTTCTTTCACCTGAAATTTTGTTGAACCAAATACCTACCTATCGTCTCCCTATCTGGTAGTCCTAATATTTGCCACGTGATGTCGCTAACGCAACATGGACTCAAGCGAAAAAAAATGTAAAGCAAATGAATGAACGATAGCGACGGAATTGTTCTTCCAACGATGTCATTATGATAAAAAATAAACTAAACTATCAATAACGGAGTAGTAAAAGGGGATGAACACACGCATATACTGTAGTCAAAGTCATACATTTTGATATATTATTATTGTTATGACGATGATTATGATTATTATTAGTAGTAGTAGTATTGGTATTATAGCTACTCGATTTAATTTCACGTTGCGTTACATTTCCTGATCACGAGCCCAGTTTGGAGCAGTAGGCGCGGGTTGGGTTCCGCAATGCCTCATGGGACATGGAGTCCTTTCTGTGGAGGGTGGCGGGCGTTTGCTCCTTTAAAAGACTTCAAGTCCCACATGTCGCGCGCGAGTAAAGAGGCGTAGTCTTCGACAGAGGTGACCCCCAAGCCTCCAAGCGACTAAGTCCGCCACCATCCTCTCCTCGCTCCTCGTCGTCGTCTGAAATGGTAAGAACAACGTTTCGACTTCCTTCCAACAAACCCAAACATCGCGACGGACGTCCTTTCGCTTCTTTTTCCTTGCGAGCTTCACGGTGCTCCAAACAAAAGGGCCGCGTGTCTGAATGACATTTAATTCATTTTTTCCATCGTTCATCGTGACCCATTTGTGTGACGCAACGACACGAACGGACGATGCGACAAAAATACTGCGCGGCGAAACAGTGGCTCGGTGAAAGTTGAAAGTATTTTTGGGACGCCGGTGACGTCACCAGGCTTGTGTCACGCGATCGTGCGAAAAAAAGCCCCTTCATTTCGCGTGGTTCCGAACGGACTTGAGTGTCCACCGCAGCCGGGAGGAGACCGGGCATCTCATCCGACATCTTCTAATCGGCGCTCTCATCATTTGCGCATCAAGTTATTGCAAGCGTGAGGCAGAACCAAAAGAAAGAGAACGTGGTTCGAATTTGCTTCCGGTCAACTTTTTAATCAGAGACACGTGCTGCGTTGTGCAGACGTGCAACGTCGTCGCAACGCCTCTGAATGTTCTCATTTCATTCTCCGAGCATTGCCTGGATTGCCAGCGCAGGTTTTCCTCGGGTCACGCAAGGAAGAACTGGGAAGAAAGATTTACTGGATGCGAACAACTTCAGAGCCAACCGCGACGCTCCCCGTTGCGATCGATGAGGCGGCCCGAGAGTGGTCGTTAATGGACATCGGCGCGCAAGGGAAGCCGCGGCGTCTCGGCGCCCCCTTAAAGTCCGAGCGAGGCGAGCCAAAGCTAATCTTGTACCCAGTCGAACTTTGATCCGAGACGAGCGCCGCGCCCGAAGGCCGTCCGACTGGTTCCACTTTGGTGCGTGCGCAGGCGAGAGACGCGGCATCTGCTTTCTAAATTTAGCCAAAGTCATTTGAATATCAAGTGACAGCATCTGACGCACGCTGTCAGTCTCCCGATTGTCGTGTCATCCGGATTTGTGGGGCGCCGTCTGAATGGAGGATGAAGAACCGCCTTTGCCTTTGCTTGCCCGCAGGCTGATCCCATCCGAGTTGTGGTGACCGGCGCCGCCGGGCAGATCGCCTACTCGCTGCTCTACAGCATCGCCAAGGGCGACGTCTTCGGGAAGGAGCAGGTGAGCTTGCTATGCTAACGGGACGCCGGCTACACAAATGGACTCAAAGTGTTGTGGAAAGACCTCAGATGTGTTTCGAATAACGTCCTGGTTGGACAGAAAGGAGGAAGATTTTTAAAAAATAATAATAATAATAATAATAAAGGATTCATCCATTTTTCGAGTAATGTCCAGTTCTGAAGAAGAAAAAAGAGATTGCTGTCGCATGCTAGTATGTGATCGGTAATAGGGCAGTGAGTTGAGGAGCTTCATTTCAACAAAGTTGTGCCGTGGCGCCGTCTTTGTGGCGTGTAGAGGCAACTTGAAAGCCTTCAGGGGGGGGGGGGTCAATTCCTCGTAGAGTTTCATTATTCGGGGGCTCTCTGTTTGGGGGAAAAAAAAAAAGCTGAGCCAACACAATGTTTGATTAAAAAAAAAAAGAATAGAACTAAATATTGATCTCACACCCATCCTCCCATCTACTTCTTGTTTTTTTTTTCTTCCCTCTCCTCGGGAGGGTGAAGGTCGTTAATATTTGTCAAGCGTGGGCCCGTGAAGCCCTTTGAGCTCGGGGGGAGGGTTCAAAAGGTCACGCTTGTGTGTTTGTGTGTGTTTGTGCGCGTCAGCCCTTGGTGCTGGTGTTGCTGGACATCCCGCCCATGCTGCCGGTGCTGGACGGCGTGGTGATGGAGCTTCAGGACTGCGCCCTCCCGCTGCTGAGGGGTGAGCCGTCACCCCTACGCGCCCCCCCCCCCCGCACCCCTGGCTTAGCTTTGCGTAACGGCGCAAAGGACTACGCTGGCCAATTTGAGTGCGTTGACCCGGTGAGGGGGGGGGCGGTCGGGGAGGCGCGGCCAATGGCAGCGGGGATCACCGGGGGCGGGGGGGCGGTGAACCGCGACTAAAGTCCGCCTTGATAATGACGACGGCGCGATTATTATCATCAACCTTCGGGGAAGCTTGTTTTGTCCTGCGATCTTCGGTTCCGGTCTCCAATTGGGACGCTTTTGCGTCATGGTGGTCACCCGACGTACGCGTTTAGCTCGCAACGTCCTAATAACGCGCTTCAGGCATGACGACGTACTACAGGTGTCACAGTTCATCAAACTGATGAGCGCTATCTGATGAATCGGTTTTTATTTGCGATGATCGATTCGGCTTGAGGAGAACGTGTTGAACATCTGCGACGACGACGCAGTAAGTTGCCATAACAGGAGTCCTTTTGCGTCCGGGGTGACGCGTATCCTCGGGAGTATTCTTCTCTTTGTCTACATGTGCTGCTCCACCGTTTTGATCGATTCTGCTTACAACCATGTGGATGATGTCACCGCTGCGCGTCGGTGATCCAAAACGCTTTTTCGTTTCCTCGTGGCTCGACGACCACTAAGAAGCCCGTGAAATTGGACGGTAGCGTTAGCCTCTTCGGAAAACGCATCACAAAACTTCGATTGGGGCCCACATTTTGCATCGAGTGGACGTCTTTGGCGAGGATATTCCCAAACGCCTGCCGAACGTTGTCCTCCTCGCATGCTAACGACGCAAATCAAGTTGGCGTGACGCCCGTGGCTGAAATCCCCCCCCCCCCTTTCCCCGTCAGAGGTGATCCCCACCGACAAGGTGGAGGTGGGCTTCAAGGACATCGATGCCGCCATCCTGGTGGGCTCCATGCCCAGGAAGGAGGGCATGGAGAGGAAGGACCTGCTGAAGGCCAACGTGGCCATCTTCAAGACGCAGGGGGCCGCCCTGGACAAGTTTGCCAAGAAGACGGTCAAGGTGAGCGCAGACGTGAACGGGGCCGAGAGGGGGGGGGGGTGGGAGGAGTTGCCAGGAGGTCAAAGCTGCCCCTGCAGATCACGTGACCTTGACCTGCTGGTCAAGTTTTCCAAAATGGCCGACTTCCTGTTCGGTTTTGGATCCAAGAGATTTTTGTTCCGTTCGAGGGAAGCGGTGTTGAATATCAACGGATGGATGTTTCTAGCCGGCCGGCGCTGGGAGCCTCATGGTGTCGCTTCTCCGTCCAGGTTCTGGTGGTGGGCAACCCGGCCAACACCAACTGCCTGATCGCCTCCAAGTCGGCTCCGTCCATCCCCAAGGAAAACTTCTCTTGCTTGACCCGGCTGGACCACAACCGTGCCTCCTCGCAGGTGCGCTAACGCTAACGGGCAAAGCGCGTGAGGAGAAGCGTGCTGACTCCTCCTCCTTTGAGCGCAGGTGGCGCTGCGCTGCGGCGTGTCCTCGGACAAGGTCAAGAACGTCATCATCTGGGGCAACCACTCCTCCACGCAGTACCCGGACGTTCACCACGCCAAGGTCAACGTGCGCGGCGCCGAGGCGGCCGCGTACGACTGCGTCAAGGACGACGCTTGGCTCAGGGGAGCCTTCATCTCGGTGAGCAAAAACAACCACCCCCCAAAAAAAAATCTTAAAAATGACTTCATCCTGACACATTGGTATTTAAAATGCTATAAATAATAATTATAATAAAATGACAATTTTTTATTTGATTAATATCACTATCGATAGGGATGGGCGAGTACCGATACCAGGCGTCGGTATCGGGCCTATCCGACTTTATTTTAAGGATGAATTCATTCAAATGAATAAGAACTTGATTTTCTTTTATCGCGTTTCTCGCGGAGTTTGCTGATACTTGAGGCAAATCAAAAATAAAAATCTGATGATCGAGTTTTCTCACCTTGTCGTCGTCATTGCGTGGGCGCAGACGGTGCAGCAGCGTGGCGCCGCCGTCATCAAGGCCAGGAAGCTGTCCAGCGCCATGTCGGCCGCCAAGGCCATCTGCGACCACATGAGGGACCTCTGGTTCGGCACCAAGGAGGTGAGAGCGGCTTTTCTTCTTCTTCTTCTGCAGTTTGTTCATGATGCTTCTTTTTTTTCGTCTGTTCAGGGTGAATTTGTGTCCATGGGGGTGTATGCCGGAGGAAACTCTTACGGCATCCCAGAAGACCTCATCTACTCCTTCCCCGTCCAGATCAAAGTCAGTACAGAAACACAAGTCATCCCATGATATAGGATCCCCTTCTAAACCAACAATTAAAAAAAATGTCTTTTAGATACAAATATGCTTGTAAAATGTTTCTTGCATATTTGCAACTTGTCACGTGTTTTCCAGAACCAGAGCTGGAAGGTGGTGGACGGCCTCGGCATCAATGACTTCTCCCGGGCCAAGATGGACGCCACGGCCGCCGAGCTGGTGGAGGAGCGAGACACCGCCCTAGATTTCCTGTCCCAGTGACTGAGCCCGGTCGCCCCCGCTAGCCACGGCCCCTCCCGGCTGTGAAGACGGAGCCCAGACAAGCCCGCGTGTCCCGACCTCACCTGCGCTTTTCATGTCCACGTGTGAGCGCGTGCGTTTGTTTGTTCTCCGCAGACCTTTCAAAGCCGTCAGTCATCACAATCCGGTGTTGGTAGAAACACTCGTCAGTAACAAAATAACAATAAAAAACCATCAAGCTTAACCACAAAATGTTCTTTAATTGTGATGTATTGTTTTAAAGTGACCCCCCCCCCCCCCCAAAAAAAATGTTCAAGATATTTCAGTCTGAAATGTATTTTCCTCACGGGATTTCAATGTTCACTTTTCATCAAAGCTTTTAGGAACTGGTTGTTGGCTTCTGTCTTTCGAAATACACACACCGCTGGGAAGAGACACGTCATGATTGACAGGCGAGTGTCACCAATCACCACTGACGCTCGGTGACTCATTCAAAACTGAAAAACATGACAGACTTTACAAACGATTCGATTCTCCATGTATTCAAATGAAGTTATTTTATTTGCGACGAATGTTAACCACTTGGAAAAGAGATTGACAGCCAAGACTAACCTTTCGGCACCGACGCTCCCTATGTGTCGGCTTGTTACGAAGGTAAACTAAAGACAATGAAACGGTATACTTCTCCCATTCGAGTATTTCAATGAGACATGAAATAAGTGGAATTTCCGGCAGAAGGCGCCCTTTTAACCGTGATTGGCAGGAAAATCCGACCAATCAGCTCCGGTCAGACGGTCACTTCCGCGATGATTCCTCAGAAGGGGCGGGGTCGTCTTGTGAAAGCTAAGCTAGCGCATACCTGTACTTGAGCTAGCTCCCAGTCGGTGCGTTGCCTTTCCAGATGCTGAGATCGCTTCTTCGAATCTTGAGGTGAGCAACTCTGCAAATTGTTGCGGACGTGGCAGCGTTTGCACTCGCCATTTTCTCAGGTGCGCGGATTTTAGGTGATTAAAACGACATCGGCTACATGCAGATTTGTGACCCTTTGAAACTTTAGTGTAGGGGAAAAAATGACCTAAGACGAAAAACAAAAACGGTGTGACGTTTTTTAAAAAAAGAGAATTAATGTGGAAAATGCTAATATTGTATCGCTTCTGTTGCCTGTTTGAAATATGACACTTTGTGGGTGGCCCGGTTTAAATGTCAACAGAAAGCTCACGTCACAACACAACACAAGTTCAGGTTTCCAAAGTCAAAACGAATAGCGTCCTCTTATCCAGAGTGGGATTTTAATGTATCCTTCTCTCAGGGTAAAAAAATGAATAAAAACCTAAAACCACTCGGAGAAAGAATACATTATTATTGTGTGTGTGCGCGCGCGTGTTCAACAATACATTTCTTACTTCAAAAATATGAATTTCTGCTTTTCCCAAGTCCTCAATTAGCTGAAATCAATCATTTGAAATTGTTCAAAAGTGTTAACCCTTGAAGACGTTGGATTTTTAGGATTGGAAATGGTCTCAAATCTCAAAGTCAATAAACTTAATTAAAATAAAAAAATACGAAGCAGATGCAATTTATGGATCATAGCAACTTTTGGACCAAATTGGGAGCATTGTGAAGTTGCTCTGAAATGAATGGAGAAAAAAAGCCTTAAATATAAGTCGTTTTAAGATGGAGGCGACCCCTTTTTTTTACGATTAACATAAATGAAAGTACATTTGGCCACAAGAAATGGTCTGAAATCAACTTTGTCCGACGGCACAATCGACTCGACGGGCAGACGTGTGGTTGGATGATATTTGCACCGAACTGGTTTTGTCAGCTAGTCGCGCAAAGACAAACCAACCGCTGCTCGCGGTCATACCGATGGAGAATTGAGAGTGATTAACGAACCTACCCGTGCATGTTCTTGGAGTGTGCCCTGAGAAAAGCCACGCAGGCACGGGGAGAACATGCCAACTCCACCCGAGCCAGGAATCGAGCCACCGTGCCGCCTTTTTTTTCTTTCCTTGCCTCCTCAATTCCGCACTTTAATCTTACTCTATTTTTTTGTACTTTGCTGGTTGTTCTGTGTTATTGCAGGAGACTGTTGATGTCATTCACTCGATTTTCTGATTTGCTGCATTCTTTTCGTTTTTTTTTTAGTGTCAGTGAAGTAATCATGAATTTACGTTTTTTCAGAGGCTGCCCTTAAACGTCTCTCGAGGTTGAGAAGGCGCGTAGACCGAACACATCCGTTTTTGTATTTGCTTCAGTGGGAAACAAATGAAGAAAGTGTGTGTCTTATAGATAAAACAACAACATGGTTTTCTTTGTCTCGGAGCTGCATCCTTATGAATACGAGTGTACGTGGGATGTGTGAATGTTGTCGCGATGGGGGGTGAGGGGGCAATCACATTTCACGCACGGGATGAATCATTTGAATTCTCGCGTCTTTTCTGAAGCATAGTCAAACCCCGGTTTTCGAACGACATTTTTATACCTCGGATTACGACAGAAAATCGGTTCTTGACCAACCTGAGCGCACTTGACTCCTCTTGCCTTCCTTACATGAGGAAGTGATGCTTCCTCGGGGATTGTTCCATTGTGAGCAGACGTGTTCAATAAAGATTTTTTTTTCAAGAGCGTGATTTCGGTTTTCGAACAAATCGGTTTTCGAACGGCCTTCTGGAATGGATTATGGTCGAAAACCGAGGTATGACTGTAATTTGCCAACCTCACGGACAGGGGGTATCCGGTAACCCCCCACCTCCAAGATGTTTTGTTTTCTTGTTTCTCCCTGTGATTGGCCGGCATGCTTGTGGGCACGGCTGTCAATCAGGGATCCTCCTCTGCGCCGAGGGGGAGGAGGAAGAGGAGGAGGAACCCTTGGGCGCTCGCGAGTTGAGTTGAGTGACCCCCTCGCTCAGTCGCTTTTGGCCGCTGTGCGCGCGTCAGCCTGAAAATCGCAGCCGTGACGCCATGTCGACTCTGACGGTGGCGGGTGAGTTGCTATTCCCCCCCCCCCACCTCCCCTATCACTAAAAGGTTGCCATTCTTTCGATTCTTTGACTCTCTCGGTCAGCGTTGCATGTGAGAATCTGCGGGCGCTTGAGTGACGTCGGTTCCGAGCCGTCTCGGGCGACGCGGTGGCGTACGCGTGACGTCATAGCAAATCGGTGGATAAAAAGTTCTTCAAAAAGTGCTGTGTCCCTCGCAAACTTTTTCAACCTGGAGTGAGGCGACTTTGAGTCAGTGATTGTGGCAGAGTGTTGAGGTTGTGAATTGAAAAAGAGTCGCGTCCAAAACGAGTGCGTGTGGCCTTGACGACCAAAGAGGTCACTCACACTGCTTTGAACACTTTTCCCCCTCCAAGGAATAACTTTTTTGAAAATATTTTTTTTCAGAAAGAACAAAACTTTTTTTTGAGAAAATTGATTCCATTTTTTTTTTATGGGGGTTTTATCCCATAAAGCTCTGCTCGATCATACTTTTCTTTTTTTCACGGTATTTATTAATGTTGATATCATGCACGTGTTTTCCATTTCCCAGCATTGTTTGTGACCTTTTAGAAAAAAAAGAAATGAACGACCGTACACGTGTTCAAAAACCGCGTCCGTGCATCTCTGCATGCTGAAGTGTTGATCGTCTTGACCTCAAAATGTGAGTTTGAAGCCGTTTTCAAACTTTTGACAGGTACTGTGTATGCAAGGTCGTTGCTCAGGGGCCAGCAACCCTCAGTGTGACCTTGCATCGGACTTTTCCAATGCAATCAAACGTACATAAATGCAAATGTGCGTCGGGGCGCCCGCTCAGTCTTTGTGCACTCCTGTGCGCAGACCTCACCGCAGGAACCATGACTGAGTTCCAGGAGAAGCTACGGCAGCAGCACGAGGAGTCCATGTGCCGCGAGCTGGACGAGCTCGCCGCCACCGCGGGCGACGCCCACGCGCAGGTCGGTGGAAAGGTCACGCCAAAACCTCGAACGGGTAGTCCCACTCAACACGAGCTTTTTTTTTTTTAATTGTTGTTGATTTTCTGGCAAGAAAGAAATGTTCAATCGGCTGCCCGTCTCACCATCAGTGGTTCAGCTCTCTCCATCTCTCACTCACCCCCCTGCCCCCCAGCTAACCAGAGCGTGCCTCAAAGCTCTGTTCTGGGCCCACTCCTTTTCACCATCAAAGTGAAACCGTCGATTTGTTTTGGAGGGGTGTGGGGATGAAAGGAATCCTGGCATTGACTATAAAATGGAAGCTTCAGACCAAATGTCGGACTTGGCGTGTCCTCGACGTGAGCTTATGACTTGAGTTAACGCGGTGACTCGTCGTCCTGTTGAAGGCGCTGCTTTGTCATGTCGTTCTTTCAGAGTTGCAAGAAAGACTTTGAGGGCTTCAAGAGGCTCTTCCACAGGTTCCTGCAGGTCAAGAGTCCTGCGGTGGACTGGGCCAAAATCAGCCGGCCGCCCGAGGAAGCCGTGAGTGACCCCGATGAAAAAGCGCGGCGTGGAGAGCCTCCGTCATCAAAACGCACACGTATACAATTGGAGTCGAGCGATCATCCACCTCGATCCTTAACAATGGCGCCACGGTCGCTTGTTGTGTGCGTGTCCATTTTGACTCTCGGCGGTGAAGAAAGTCGGGGCACCGGCCCTTTAAATGAACACGGCGTGCATAACACGCGCCTTCCGGGAATAGCGGCGGCGCCACTGAAGGTCAGCGCCAGGAATAGTCGATGGCGTTCGGGTGGCGAGCATGAGACCTTTGGACACCTGCTGGCCCGAAGCGCGTGCCGGGGTCAGGACGCAACCTGGCGGCCGGCCGGCCGTCCGCCTGACCTCGGGTCCGCTGGCCACGTCTCACCGTGTTTGTCGTCTGTCGTCGTGTGTTTACAAAACTCCAAACTGAGACTGAACAAATAACTCCATTCCATCATTTCGGCCGGCTTTATTTTTTGACGTGCCGTATATCCATCCATCCATTTTCCAAAGCGCTCGATCCTCACTCGGGTGGCGGGGGGTGCCGGAGCCTATCCAAGCCGTCTTCGGGCAGTGGGTGGGGGACACCCTGAATCGGTTGCCAGCCAATCGCAGGGCACACAGAGGGCAAAAGTGAATTGCATAAAAAGTGGTTTTTCTTTGGTTTTGCCAAAATCCAAATCTTCATTGACGTTTTGATCCAAATTGGAGCCCAACTGCTCAATTGCCGCGTCAATTTGAAATGGACTGATTGTTCAGCCCCCGCCCGCGTGACGGAAGCTCCCGTGTTGTTGAGGTGGTGGCGTACGAGGAAATGGTGGCGACGGAGGTGCCGGCGGACGTGGCGGCGTGCCTCAACAAGCTGGCGGTGGTCAAGCTCAACGGCGGCCTGGGCACCAGCATGGGCTGCAAAGGCCCCAAGAGTCTCATCAGCGTGCGCAACGAAAACACCTTCCTGGACCTCACCGTCAAGCAGATCGAGGTCAGCCACGCCACGGGGCTCCCGTTTTGTCGTTCCGTCGCCCCGTCCTTCTCCTTGTTGCTTTAGTGCGCACGCCCCCTTTTTGCAGCATTTGAACAAGACCTACGATGCCCACGTCCCTCTCGTGCTGATGAACTCCTTCAACACGGACCAAGAAACCAGGAAGATCCTTCAGAAGTACAAACATCACCGACTCAGGATACACACCTTCAACCAGAGCAGGTACAGACGTGCGCACGCAATGTACGCTGAAACTCCTCTACAGCAAAATCATATTTGCGGCAAGAGATTTTTCACAACAGGGGGCAGCAAACGCACAGGCGGCCCGGCGCTCTAGCGGTTGGCGCGTCAACCTCGCGGTGCACAGCTCGTGGGTTCAGAGGTCGCTGTTGGATTAGACTTTTGCGGAAGGCTCGTTTTCATTGTAGTGAATCTCGTTGCGAGGCAAGAGCAGAGAAAAAAAAATTGTGCAACAGACTTTTTGTCGTAGGGGGAGCAGAAAAGTGGGATTGGCGTTCATGCGTGAACATTTTTTCACACCCGGGCTATTTTCGCCCATATAGTTTTTGTTGTAGAGGAGTTCCACCGTATATGCACGGAGACGCTCGCACCTGAACATCCTCGATGGTATGTGTGGCGCTTAGGTACCCGCGCATCAACAAGGAGTCGCTGCTGCCTATCGCCAAGAGTTTGGAGAGCGCGGAGGCGTGGTACCCGCCGGGTCACGGCGACATCTACGCCAGCTTGGCCAACTCGGGCCTGCTCCAGCAACTTCTGGACGACGGGAAGGAGTACATCTTCGTGTCCAACATCGACAATCTGGGCGCCACCGTCGACCTCCGCATCCTCCGACGCCTCATCGGCCAGCCGGCCGACAGGCGCTGCGAGTTCGTCATGGAGGTCACCGACAAGACCCGCGCCGACGTCAAGGTACGCGTGCCCCCCCCCCCCCCGACCCGAGCGCTTCCTGCCGGGGTCTGACTTCCCATGGGCGCGACTTCCAGGGCGGTACGCTGATTCAGTACGAAGACCACCTGAGGCTCCTGGAGATCGCGCAGGTTCCCAAAGCTCACGTGGACGAGTTCAAGTCGGTCACCAAGTTCAAGATCTTCAACACCAACAACTTGTGGATCTCGCTGAGCGCCATCAAGAGGCTGGTCGACGACAACGCCATGGACATGGAGGTCATCGTCAATCCCAAGGTCACCCGCGCGCGCACTCCCACCCCACGGCGTGGCGTCGCTCGCCGCTCCCGCGTAGCGTGACGCGTCCCGGTGTGTCCACCCAGACGCTGGAGGGCGGTCTCAACGTGATCCAGCTGGAGACGGCGGTCGGCGCGGCCATCAAGAGTTTCCGCAACGCCATGGGCGTCAACGTGCCGCGCTCGCGCTTCCTGCCCGTCAAGACGTCCTCTGACCTGCTGCTGGTCATGTCCAACCTCTACAGCTTGGACGCGGGTTCTCTGACCATGAGCCAAAAGAGGGAGTTCCCCACCACGCCGCACGTCAAGCTGGGGGGCTGCTTCACCAAGGTCGGCGCTTGATCTGCGCGTCGTACGCCACGGCGATTGCAGCTCCCTTTGATTCACGTTAGCCACACGTCAATTGGGCGCTATGCTAATGTCGCCGCCAGGTCCAAGATTTCCTGACCCGCTTCGACAGCATCCCGGACCTGCTGGAGCTGGACCACCTTACTGTGTCGGGAGACGTCACCTTTGGGAAAAACGTCTCACTCAAGGTACGTGAAAAGTCTAAATCCCCCCCCTCCCACAGATTTAGCATAAATGCCGTGCTCCCTTACAACCTTCAAAGAAGCACACCAAACATAAAGCGACATCAAGCTGATGATTTTCTGCCGGCAGGGAACGGTGATCATCATCGCCAACCACGGCGACCGTATCGATATCCCCTCCGGAGCCATGCTGGAGAACAAGATTGTGTCCGGAAACCTCCGCATCCTGGACCACTAACTAAAAGCGCACACCGACAAAAACGATGGCGGGGAAACCAGGCAAAAGTGCTCTTTTTCACAACGTTGACGTCTGGCCCGCAAGCAGGCCGTTTTTGGTCCAAGGTGACCAAACAGGAAGTTACTGTCCACGAGCGTGTGTGTGTGTGTGTGTGTTTCAGGTCAATAAATGAAAAGTTATTCTGGTCTGCCCGAGGCTCTTTTGGTGAAATCCTGGGAGGGAGGGAGAGAAAACGGGATGAATGTCCGTGGAGTAATGGCACCGTTCTCAGATCATTTGTGAGCTCTGGCTTCCGGATTCGCGAATCGAATTCGCGTCGGCGGTTCTCCGGGCAGAGACGCGACCGGTGTAGTTGCACGCCCGTCCAGCGGTCGGCAGCAAAGCGCCCGCACAATCTGCTGACCGAAGAAAAGCGCCGCCGGCGCTTCGGCGTCGAGCGACGGTTGCCTGCCATCGCTTGGCAGCGCGCGTGCGATGCGTTCGTAGCCGCTTTTGCTCCCGCGTCGGGTCCTCGCCTGTCGGTGTGATGTCGAGCGACAAAGGAAACGACCGCGGCTGCCGTCCCGCTTTCGACGACAGGTAGGCGAGGGGAGTTCGTTTGACCGCCGACCGGCTCTTCGGAGAGCTCGGCGTAGCTTAGTTTAGCCGAGCGGCTAAACTGCTCGCGTCCGGGGACGCGGAAACACCTCCGCATTTAGCTTTAGCATTAGCTTCGGCGACTGACACGGACGCGGCGTCACCCGGAGGCGAACGCGGAGGCTGCTCGTCGACGCAAACGCAAAGAAACGTCGCCGCCTCGAAACGTTTCGCACCAACGAGCGTCGGCTGCGGTGGAGCGCGAGCCGCGCCGCTAACGCTCGCGCTAATGCTACGAGCGTCCCGTCACAGCTGCTCGTCCTCGTTGACGAGTCGGCGTTCAACGCCGACTCCAAATGACGCGTTTCCAGTCGCGTATCATAGAAACGACGATCACGTGAACGAAAATAACGCCATCGAAGCCGATGACTTCGAGCTCCCCCAAAGGTCACAATGTTTATCCAATTTTAACGCGAGAGACGTTTCTTGCTTTACGAATGAGAAAAGAGTTTGTTTTGATCGAGAGTCTGCCTTGAATCGGAATGTTTGTGCTTTCTCGGCGATCTCAGGCCGTGACAGCGGGAAGCTGCGAAAGGTCACCAAGCGTCACACGCCCCGCTCGTCAACGTTTGACAGGACTTTCGATCCGACTTGACTCGTGTCACGAGTGCGGTGGCACTTTTTCAAGTAGCGAGTCGTTGCTTGCTTTTGTTTGCTCTCACGGAGTACAAGCAATTTCGAGCTCGGCTTTCGCTCAGGTGAAGTAAAAAAAAATGCCTCAGCATGTGGGGAAGGAGAGCCACGTTCACCATTTCCTGTACGTCACCCCCGCCCCCCCAAAAAACTCAAACTCCAATCTAAAATGACACCACGCGGGTCTGATGGGACTCGCTCAGCCACGCCCCTTTTCAAGGTGGCTATCGGCAGCGATTCTACAGTCCATTTCATTTGTGAGCGCTATTTTCTTACACTTTGCCGTACTTCACGCGAGCGTCCGATGGCACCGCAATGCATCGGCAGGTCAAATTCACCCCCCCCCCCCCCCCCCCTCGTCTCTCCGCGCAGCTAGCCGCCCATGGCGGCCCGCCCCGTCTCCTCGGCGATGCCTCGGCCCGCCGTCCGAGACGGGCCCTTCAGCAAGGAGCGGGAGCCTCCGCCGCTCCGCCCCTCCCCTTCCCGGTGCCGCCCCGCCCTCTCGCTGCCCGACGTGTGCCCCAAAGAGCCCGGCGGTAAGCACAAATGGCGCTAGCGATCCACTCGACGCCACTCGTATGCGAGAACTGGGCAATAAAGCGCGGCGACTCATTTTGACCCCCGCGCGCAGGCGACGGGCGGGGCCTGCGCGAGGGACCGTCGGTGGTCTCGGAGCACGACCGCTGGACGGTTTACAGTTCCAAGGTCAACCTGCCGGCGGCGCTCAACGACCCGAGGCTGGCCAAACGCGAGTCGGACTTCTTCACCAAGACCTGGGGGCTGGATTTTGGCGAGACGGAGGTGATGCCGTCCTTCTGCCTCGGCAACGTCACGCCGGAGCACTTTGGCGCCTACCTGCAGGAGAGCGCGCAGGTGAGCTTCGGGCGGATTTGGTTTTGCTTTTAATCTGAAAGCAGACTTGTTTTCATGGGGTCTTGGGGCGGGGCTTTCAGAGGGAAAAAATCCACAAGCGATGCAAGGCTCTTTGTCCCATCAAAGAGGACTTTGTGGACGCCATCCGCAGCGCCGGCACCAACCAAGGTTCCCGTTTGTTCACGAGCTGAAGGTCACGGGCTTTGGTCATGTGACTAAATGGAGTTGCTTTGTTTTTGTCTTTTGGGTCTAGCAGAGAAGTCAAGAGCCGAGTTGGAGCAAGTCCCCAAGGTAACGCGTTTGTCTTCTTTCTTCGCCGTTTGTGACTTGCGAGACGCGAAGCTTCCGCAAATGTGGAGATTTTTCTTGTTGTTCCTTTTTGGAACTCAAAGATCCCAAACGATTCCAAAGCTTGTCGGACCGTTAGCAAGTGCGCGCGCCTCGTAGCAGGCTCTTCCCGTGGCCTCGATGGACAAAAGCCTCAAGGCGAGCGTGGCCACTTTTCAGATGTTCCTGAGGCCCGACTTTGCCCTGGAGGAGCCGTCCACCTTCGAAGCCGTCCTGCCGTGGTCGCACTTTGACAGCGGCGGCGGGCGCAGCAGCCGCGACGTGCTGTCCTCCAAACTGCTTCAGGAGAAGGTCGGGGCCACGCGCTGCTTTTGTTTCTCAAACATCGATCTGGACCCAAATGATTTTCTTGTTGCGCGTTGCAGCTGAGTCACTACCTGGACGTGGTGGAGGTGAGCATCGCGCGTCAGATCTCGCTGCGCTCGGAGGCCTTCTTCCACGCCATGTCGTCGCAGCGCGAGCTGCGCGAGCGCCTGAGGGAGACGCAGGAGGCGGTGGCGGCGCTACGGCGCCGCACGGCCGCCATGGACCGCGTGATGTGCCGGGGCCCCCTGGCGGCCCTGCGCGCCGCCCTGACGCGCGGCAACTACGTCAAGCTGCACGGCAAGCTGAAGCTGATGGCCGCCGTGCACCAGACGCAGCCCACCGTGCAGCTGCTGCTCTCCACGTCCGAGTTTGTGGGCGCGCTGGAGCTCATCGCCACCACCAAGGAGGTCCTGCAGCAGGAGCTGCAGGGCATCCACAGCTTCAGGTGACGTGTCATCGTCGCCGTCGCCACTTGTGGGCGCTGTCCACCTTTTCACCGTGACCGCATCTCGAGGGTCTCGATTTGTTGAAAGTCGTCGGAGATGCCATTGACTTCTTGACTTTTTGTATGCGGGCAGGCATCTGGGCTCTCAGCTGTGCGAGTTGGAGAAGCTGATTGACAAGATGATGGTGGAGGACTTCAGCATGTACGCGCGCAGCGAGCTCAGCCGCAGCCTGAGGGACGACGCGCAGCTCCTGGAGAAGGTCTGTTTTGGGATGGACAAAGGAAACACAAGAATGATTCCACAACATACGATCATGTCAAGGCTGAGTCAGCTGGGGTACTAGAATTGTTGTCACCCCTGATCCAGAGATGATCATTCTGTCATTGATTGCTTTTGTCTGTGTTGTTTGGGGCATTCGCCGTTCCATCAAAAGCATCCTGATCACGTGACGTGTGTGTGTGTGTGTGTGCAGGAGCGTCTTCAGTCGCTGGTGTTTGGCCTGCTGCGCCAGAGGAAGTTGGACTTTTTGGACATTTACGGCGACGAGATGATGGCGGCGGCCAAGGCCGTCGTGTCCCAGGTCTGACCCCTGCCATTTTTTTATTTTGGCCTTGTTGTCATGGCAACGGGAAAGTGACGGCCATTTGTGTCGCCAGTGCGTCGCCGAGCGGCTCCTGTCCATTGACGACATCGACACGGAAGTCGTCACCAAGTAAGTCGCGGCGGTGCGGGTGTTTCGTCGCCGACGATGACGTCGCGCCCGCGGGCGCTTCTCCTGCCTCCAGGTTGGCCGAGCAGATGCGTCTGATGACCTTCCCTCAGTGGTTTGACCTCCTCAAGGACGTCTTTGAGTGCTTCCTGCTTTTCCTCCGCAGGATGAAGGTCAGTCACCACTTTGACTCTTTATTTTTCAAAGATTCTTTCCGACGGGAGAACCGAGATTGTGTTCTGGTCTTCTCCCAGGCCACCCTGGGCGTGATCCGGTTGGTGGTCTTGGAAGTTCTGGAGTCCACCCGGAAGACTTCCTCGGCGGGGAAGTCCCACCCGGAGCGCAGTCAACCTCACGAGGCGGCGCCCGGCATGTGCGGGGACGTCGCCGAGTTGGCCTACCTCACTCACGACGGCCCGTTTATCAGCGACGCCCTCCGCGACGCCCGCCAAGCCAGAGCCGCCACGCCCGCCGGGTCGCCGGGCGCCGACTCGGCGTCTGGAGGGCACAACTTCACGTAGGTCACTTCCCGCAAATCAGGAAAGTCTCAAAAGAACCGCCAATCAAAAACCGTTCGGACAGTCACAAATTTGAGCAGAAGTCCTCGAGGGTGTGTTGACTTGAACCAGTTTTGTTCCGTTCAAACCCATGCAGGTACACCACTGCCGATGAGGCGATATCATCCGACTTGGAGCTGAACCGTTTGCTCAACAACATCCAGGAGCTTCTGCACGCCGCCTCCGACATCAGCCACGATCGCTGTGTCAAGCTCCTCACTGCCAGAGCCAAGGTACCGAAACATTTGGGGCGTCATTTTTCCCAAATTTCAGTTGATACATTTTTAGACATCAAACCGATGAAGATCTCCTTTATTTGTCCCACACTGGGGAAATTTACAGCCCCCGGCAGCAAGAATGTGGGTAGAAAGAAGAAAAAACAAACAAACACCCTTCATTAATCCCCCAATCTGCAATCATTAAAAAAAACTTCATTTCAAACAAAAATCTCATTTTTAGATGTTCTTCTCACATTGGGCTGAGAAATGACGATTGAAGAACAAGGTGTATTTTTCGTCCAGGTCGTGGAGGATCAAAGCAGCTCCACGACTTGGGAAGAGTTCTCCAGGTTCTATTGGAGTTTGCCCAAGCGGTCGACGTGCATGTGTGGCATTATTTTTTTTGTAATGAATGAATTTCCTTCTTTTTGGCCTTCAATGAACAATCGTCTTGCTCTAAAATAAAGTAATTGCTCAAGTGTTGAAGTGTTCGTCCGGAGAAGCGACGCTGCCGTAGCTCTCGCGTCTTGCGTTGACCGCGTCCGGTATCACGCACTCTCCGCTTGTCGGCGACAGGACGGCTCTCTGGAGCGCATCGCTTCGTCCGAGTTTGTGGATCTCTCCGTGGCGGTGGAGTCCTTCGCCAAGGAGACGGAGGAGCTGTGCGGCAGGCGCAGCGTGTCCCTGCGGGGGGCGCTGCAGAGTCAGGCCGACCGCTTCGTCCACCGCTTCCACGAGGAGCGCAAGACCAAACTCAGGTGAGCGACCGGCGCCTGCCGCGATCGCCGCGACCATGACGACCGTGGATCAATGTGTGCCGCAGTCTCCTGCTGGATAACGAGCGCTGGAAGCAGGCGGAAGTTCCCGCCGAGTTTCAGGAGCTGGCCGACTCCATGGCGGGCGGCACCGTTGCGCTGGCGGTGCGCAAAGCGGCAGGTAGCCACCAGCGCAATATCGGTGTTGGTATTGCTGATATTAGCTTCTTCTCCCCCCCCCAATTTGAATCCCACGATTTAGTAGCATGATACTTTTGCTCGTGGTTCTCATACCGTCACAATCTACTACAAGCCCATGCATGCTTACATTCAAACAAATATTCTCTGGAAAAAATGTTGCCATTTTTGCAGAATTTTCTCTCTGTTGTCAAGCTGGCTCAATATGAAAGGACTGCCGATCTTTGACCCACTTTTCTCCAGATTGTCGCTACGTTTCTCCATTTTCTATTATTTTCTTCTCTTTTCTTTCTTACCGCTATTTTTTATTTTTCTTCTTCATGCGACCACTATTTTTATTTTTCTTCTTCGGGTTCACTTTGGCCTGGGATGTCAAGTTCAGCATTCGCTTCGATGGTATCTGTCGCCATCTAGCGTCGTGAAAGGGTATAATGTCTAGACCCCAAATATAAGACGACACCCACTTTTTCAGTCTTATTTCAATGCCCAAAACAACTGTCTCTATAATAAGCCGCTCTCGCACAACTCTAATTGCCCCATGGGGGATGAATAAAGTTTTCTGAATCTGAATCTAACTTGGTGTGCCCTCCAGATGGAAATTTACAAAAAGGGAACTGTCCTGTGAGACCGATTAATCGGCCGCTTTGTCAGTTACCTGACCTTTATTCTTCCAAATATCGGAATCCCTGTCAGTCAGTCAGGTTCTCATGGCATACTTTTTAAACCATTGCCGTGACAAGTTCTTCGGTGACATCACAGGTCCAGATGAAAGGAAGCCGGCTGACTTCTTGGTCGTCAAGGGCCACAAATACGCCGTGGTGGGGTAGGTGCGGCGGCGGGCGTCGCGTGACCTGCTCCGAAGCAAAGGGCCAGCGTTCTTACCAGCTTTGTGTTTGTCTTCAGCACGGTGCTGCTTCTCATCCGGATCCTTCTGGAATACTGCCAGTGTGTCAACGACATCCCGGCGATCGCCACCGACGTGTTGACGCGTCTGGCTGACCTCCTCAAGGTCAGAACGCTTTTCAGGTCATGTTTTTACTCGGCGGGAAAAGAAAAAATCATCCAGAGCTATTTTTGTTGTAATGTCACTTTTTTTTTTTTAATATGGCAATGAAAATGTTTAAAAACTTTTTTTGCGCGATCCATCGAGAAAATACTCAACATATAATTTGATAATTAAACTAATGTTCCTTACACCCCTGGATGTGTGTTGCAGCACTTCAACTCGCGCAGCTGTCAGCTGGTTCTCGGTGCAGGAGCGCTGCAGGTGGTCGGCCTCAAGACCATCACCACCAAAAACCTCGGTGAGCGCCCGCCCGCCCGCCCGCCCGCATCGGTCGACGGCAAAGATTGACGGCTGTGTGTTTTGTGTTAGCGTTAGCATCGCGCTGCCTGCAGCTGGTGATGTTCTACATTCCCGTCATCAGGCGACATTTTGAGAGCAAACTGCAGCCCAAACATGCCAACGTCCTCAGGCACTTTGACCACATCACCAAGGTGAGCGCAGCGGCGCCAACGTCTCACACACACACGCACACACACACACGCGTGCGCGGCACCCGCTTCCCGTTCATTGGCACGTGTGCTCTCGCTTTGCAGGACTACAACGACCACGTCGCCGAGATCTGGGCCAAGCTGGTGGCCATCATGGACGGCATCTTTGAGAAGGTTCTGACCAAGGTACAGACATGCCAATTCCCCCTCTTGTTCGGCATTTAACGATTCACCCCAAATTGATTGAAAATCCATTTCAACTGCTAAAATGTCCACCCTTTATCTGAGCTACGTGAGAAAAGCCACGCCGGCACAGGGAAAAGGTCCAAACGCAGGAGAAGGCCAGGGGCCCGAATTGAACTGCACTGTGAAGTGGGCGTGCTAACCAGTCGACCGCTTAAAATGGATCAAATATCGATGTAAAAAATGTATATACTGTAAAAAAAATCAAAGTGTTGACATTTTTTAATCACAAAAGGAATTGTAATTACAGTCAAATCTATTGTACGTTGATTTATTTTCACATTTAGTTCTGGCATGAACAAAACACGGGATAACCAAACAAAAATGTAGTGAGACAGTCAAATGTTTTTTTTTTAGGCGGTGTGGGGGGGGGGGGGGAGTTACTGTTTGTCACCAAATGCAGCATCTCTTGGTTCTATATATAATGAGTCATTCATTTTGTTTAAAAAATTTTGAATCGTTGCGTGAGTAAATCCTGAATTCCCTCCCTCCTGTCATTCTTTTGTTTTTGTTTTTTTGTTTCTTCCCCCTCCTGTTACGGCGTTGGCGCAGTATGAGGTGAAGGCCCCGATGCCGTCGTCGTGTTTCCGCAACGTGTGCAAGCAGATGGTCAAGATGCACGAGGCCATCAACGACCTCCTGCCGCCTGAGCAGACGCAGGTACGCCGTGCAAGGCCGCTTCCCGTTTGGGCCTCCCGCGACCAATCGGCTGACACGTTTGTGCGTATTTGTAGATGCTATTTGACCGGATCAACCTCAGCCTGAAGATGAACCTGAAGAGGCAGCTGGTTCGACTCGGCGTCGTCAACGACGGCGGCCCGCAGCACGGGTAACTCGCCTGTAGCCTGGCCACCAGCGGGGTAGTGTCATACAATCCAAAATGAATTGATTGATCAGCAACCAATGAATTCATGTTTTTCCTCGAGCTGGGTAAAATAATGACGTTGTCCACATTTTGGGAGTTCAAACAGTCGAGTCAATCATTTGCAGATTTTTAATCAGGGCAAACACTGCCCTCTCGTGGAAAGGAGTGGAACATCATTGTCTGTAGCCGCCCGTCCTTTTAAAATCAGTGAGGACTGTCGGCGTGTGTTCTCAGGCTGGTGGTGGTGGACGTGGCCTTCTACACGGAGAACGTGCAGGCCCTCAAGAACCTCGAGACTTTGGACCTCAACATGGCCGAGATCTGGGAGCAGAAGAGGTGACCCTGCGCCGACGCTGCCTTTAACAGAAACAAGATGGCGGACGAGCGGCGACGTCCTTGACGGAAAAGCCGTCTGAGCACTCGGCGGATGTGCGGAAGCTCAAGGTCTGGAACACTCTGTGCCCTCCCGTGTAAAGACAATCCAGTGCCGCGAGTAGAACGGCAACATTTTTGCTCCGCTACAAGCGTCACTTTTGGCCTTCTCGTGCGATTCGTATGAACGAGTCCAAAAATTCAATATCCCGCTGAGGGTCCAGGTACTAGTACGCTCTTTGTCCTCAATCGTAGGACAACGGCACTACTAGCGAGCCGAAGCCGCACTAATTGACAACTGTGTGCTACGACTCCTCATGAACATGTCAACTAGTGAGATTTGACTAAGTAGCACATCATTTAGCAACTCGTTGCCCACTGACCACGTGACCTTAGCAAAAAGAATTCCCCGATTTTGGAGAACCACCCTCCACCCCTCCCGGAGAGACTGTTGTCATGACAACATAGGACACCCCTCCCCCCTCCATCAAGAAGCTGAGGACCAAACTGACTTTTCCTTAAGTGCACCGCAGCATCTCAGGAAAATCGGGACATTCTTTTCACAATTTGCAGATTTGTGATCTTTTTTTTTTTCCTCCTTCAAACCTGAATATACTTTATTGAATCAGCACGTCATCAATGTGCCTCTACACAACTGTGCGTGTAACAGACTTGGCTTGTGTGGTTGTGTGCGCGCGTGTCTGTGCGCACGCATGTGTATGTCTTGAAGGTTTCTGATGCAAATAAACAAGAACGAAGGAGTTGTTGTTTCCAAGTGCATCTCGTGTAACGTCATTGAAAAGCTCCTTGATGCCCCTGATTTTGTAAATGATGACACATGACTTGCTTGAGCCTGGCATGAACCTGCTCATGTTGATGCAGGGACGAGGCAAGGGGACCAGGGGGACCAAATCCGCAGAATGGGATGAACAAGGGCCACTGATATGACTTTATGTGAGCCAGATTTGGGCGAGAAGATTTGAAAAGTCATTTAAAAAGTACTGTACTTGTTATATTTAGGATGGCGGTAAATGAGCGGCGAGTGTCAACGATCATTTCAATGATTTTGAGGCGAAGGATCAAGTGTTAAAATGCATTCAATGGCTTGCTTGAACTACAATCATCCGGGCGGGTTTTACGATTGGCAACGTAAAATGGCCGCCGGTGGCTTGATACAATCTGGCCAGCAAGGGTTTGGTCACCATGTCCAGACAAGTTGCGCTTCACACTCCAGTCCAAGGGGGTCAGTAGTGAGTCTTAAAAGTTTGGTGCACACCTGCGCTGAACAACAAAGGAGCAGGAACGTCAGTGTGATGGAGGCTGAGCCGGAGGCGCGACGACTCGATGGAGCACAAGAGAAACTCGTCATGTTTGTTCGACTGAGCCCGACCGGAGTGGAACCAGCCGGGGATCGTTGAGGGAACCGGAGGGGGATGCAGTGAGTTGAAGCCGGTGACCGGTGCATTTCAAAAGCCCGCTAAACGTCGGAGCCCATTGGCGGAGGAAAGAAGTTAGCCGTTAGCTCCTCGACCTCACACACACTAAAACGGAAAGCCGGGAATAACGACCTTCGGGAGTTGTTACACTACAAATCTAAAAATAGATGAAGATTGATTTAACGTCGTTTGTAGTTGAGAACATGGTTTGAATTAGCCTTGGGTGTGGCGGAAAATAATTAAACATGCGGTGGGTCCAACCTAAATGCGCGTGCGGGTTCGACTCGTTTACATGCCATTTGGCTGGAGCAAAGACAAATCTACAGGAGACTAAATGATGCGTTTAGGGATTGGCAAGTTGGCCTTTGTTACCCAGACGTTTTCTCGAGGGGAGGACTGGCAACTATAAATTGTGTTTTCGAAATTTTGAAAAAGGTGTGATGAAAAACGAGCTCACAGGTTCTACACGAGCCATCGTTAGCGACGAATACAGTAATCTCTCGTTTATCGCGGTTAATGGGGACCAAAACAACCCGCGATAAACGAAAATGCGAGAAGTAGCGAGCCCCCTTCCTCCCCGCCCGTGGGTACATGTACTCGTGTATGAGTATAAAAAATATTTATATGGCCAAATATAATGGTACACAATGCTTGTAGAAGTCAATTTTGTAGTAATTAACATTACTTAACGCTGTATACTATTAGATTTATACATGTATAAGTTAGGTTAGTGTATGAATAACAAAATACATTCAACATATACTGTACATGTAGGACTGTCACTTACTTGAAACCCCCGAGACTGACAGAAAAGTTTCTGGACGAGAATATGCGCTAGACCGTCGCCGATCGCCCTGATCCGGTCTGCCAATTTGCGTCTTCATGCCGACGCATCGGTGATCCTGAGTGCGAGGATGTTTTGCCGGCAGGTTATGAAGCGCGTCCGCACGGAGCAGATTCAGTACGCCGTGACTCAGTACCTCAAGCGCAGGCAGTATGTGGATGTGGCCGACGGCTCCCTGAAAGCCATCAAACTCTTCCAGACGGCTGAGGAGATGGCTGCCAGCCTCACCGGTAAGATAAAAAATATATAATAATAACAATACGGTAATACGCGATACATAGATGGATGACATCCATCTCATATTCTCATATTGGGAAGAATTGTAAACTTTGCTCATCTGACCTTACTTTTAAAGTCAAATTATGAATTTAAAAAATATGTTCGTTTTTTTTCAAATGTATTATTTATTTATTGTTACACATGTCATGATACATCTGCCTCAAGTCACCTTTCTGAAACACGGGATGCGGTTGTCCAATCGAGGCGACACATGGACTGCAGGTCCAAATAAGACCCTCTAGGTGGTGCTATAACATCCCTCAATTATTAGTTTCCAGCAGGGAAGGGCAAGCTATTTTTTTTTTCATAAAGGAAGGAGATCTATAGAAGAAATGATTTTATTCTCTCACTAAGATTTCATCTTTCAAAAAACAAGTAGTTGAAACAAAATCCATAAATACTCCATAGATGTAGATTTGGATTTATGGACATGGGTATTTATATCATGCTCAAACCCATAAAACCCAACTGAAGCGAAGGAATATCGAAAAAAATAAAAAGTATCAAATCTGTTCTGAAATCCTCATTAAAACTGATTTGGAAAAAAAAACGACACAAAAATGAAGTCATGTGAAAAATGCAAACCGAATTTCACCCTGCGGCGGAAACGTCAAAGCGTAGCTCCTGCCAGTATCTACGACTGTAACTTTGGAGGTCTTTTCCATGAACGTTGCCACTTCCTGTGTGTGTGTGTCCTTGTGCGTGCGCGCAGTCCAGAGCGAGTCGGGGTGCGCCAACGTGGTGTCGGCGGCGCCCTGCCAGTCTGACCCGCAGCAATACGAGTCGCAGTACGCCAGGCTGCGCTGCTTCCTGTCAGGTAGGACCAAGGTTTCGCCTGGCCGCGCCGGCGTCGTCACTCATTTTAGCCTGGACACGGGAGTCGAACTCGGGGTCATTTGTCTGGCGCTCCAGAAGCCGACATCTTGTGGGCCAAGGAAGTGAGCGCGCTCCTCTACCCGCTCTTCGTCCACCTCCACCTGGACATGGTGCGCTGCGGCCTCAAGTCGGCGGCGGACGGCTTTTACGCGCGCTTCCACGCCGCCTTCCTGCAGGACGCCGACCAGCGGGCCACCGTGGAGCAGCTGCGCCACGTCCTGGGCGCCGCCGAGGCGGCGGCCAGCCCCCGCCTCGCCGCCTTCCTGGAGCACAAGTACGTGGTGCGCCTCAGCGAGGGCGCCCACGGCTACCTGCTGCGCTACCTGCAGAGCGACGACAACGGCGCCGTCTGCAGGGTCCTCGCCGCGCACCTGCAGCTGGAGGTGAGCCCCCAAAGCCCCTTTGTTCATCACCGCTCGAACAATGTTACATTTGACACCCTTTGCACACCCTTTAGTAGTATAGAAGTGTGCGTGCATGCGCATAAACGGGTACGTCCCCCCTTTTATTTTGAAAGAATTCAGTCCCGGCTCTCTCTTTTTTTCCATTCTTTGTCGTAGATTTGATATCGGTCGCAATTTACGCCCACCCGCTTTCCGTA